>NC_137804.1:24875552-24935552 GCF_963383645.1 Muscardinus avellanarius | reverse complement strand
TAAAAGTCGTCTACCACATTCCTCAGCCGGTCTCATCGTACTGCACTTAGTGGCGCCGGTTGTCCACCTTCATTCTCACCTGTGATTAAGCTCAGTGCATATATTTGCGCACTTGTTCTATTGCGGTCTGTTTTGGTGGAGGGCATGGTGATGAGGGCGGAGGAAATGGTAGGAACTGGTAAGAAGTGATGATTCTGTTTTTTCCTAGGAGCTTATATATTAGAGAGGATGACAGTTCACCTTCAAATTAGTTGATTGAGATAAGACATTTAAGTGGCAAAACAGTGGTGTTCAAATTAGACTTTAGATAGGTTAAGAAAATACTTTTCAGTTTGTTTGCTTCAAGGGGATGTGGGTAGAATAAAACATATAAAAGCAAAAAAAATTGAATGAGCTTGGCATCTTCCCAGTGCTGAGGAAACGGGGCCGGGATGTAGCTCAGTGGCAAAGCACGTGCTTTGCAGGTGTGGTGCTCTGGGTTCGATCCCCGGTTCCAAAAAAAGAACCCCAGTGCTGAGGAAACTGATTTGTTGTACTGAAGAATTCTTTTGGAGAGCTGTGAGTGCACGCTTGTAATCCCAGCACTTGGGAGGCTGAGACAGGATTGCAGGTTCGCAGCCAGCCTCAGCTGCTTAGTGAGGCCCTCTGCAACTTAGACCCTGTTTCAAAATAAAAATAAAATAGGGCTGGGAGTGTAGCTTAAAAATAGAATGCCCTTGAGTTCCATCCCCAGTAACACACACACACACACACACACACACACACACACACACCCCAGATACAGAATAAATACATCTGAGAAGATAGTGTGGTGCCATGTTGTGCAGTGCCTTGATTACCAAGCGAAGGACATGGAACCCCCTGTGTATCAAAGGCCAAGGAGAGTTCTGAGCAGAGAGTGGATTCCATACATACCCCTCAGGAAAGAGTAAAGCCACAGAGCTTGAATAGCCCTGGAGCACTGTACCATGCCATGTCCTAGGGGTTTTACATGTGAACTTTTTTTTTTTTTTTTGCGGGTCTGGGGATGGAACCCAGGGGCATTTGACCTCTGAGTTACACCCCAGCCCTATTTTTTCATTCTTTATTTTGAAACAGGGTCTCACTAAGTTGAGGAGGGCCTCACTAAGTAGCTGCTGCTGTCTGTGAACTGCGATTCTCCAGTCTCAGCCTCCCGAATGCTGGGATTACAAGCGTGCGCCACCACGCCTGGCTACATGTGAACTTTTTAATCCTCAGCTCTTTGAGGTAGGTGGTTGTTTTTCCCACATGAATATGAGGAAACTATGGCACGGAGAGATTAGGTTGGGCTAACTTGCCCAGGTTCACGTACTACTAAATGGTAGGGCTGAGATCTAAGCCAGGTCCTTTTGTCTCAACTCTGGAGCCGCAGTTCCTAACTACTGTGGCACGCCAAGGCTTTGTAATAGTTTAGCTAGGATGTACTTTCGTAAGGGCATAGACCAGGTTGACAGTAGGAAAAAAGACAAGAGTATTAAATTAACTTGTCCATTAGGATTTCAGCAGAGAGCAGTTTTGTAAGGAATGAAGATTATATTGACCTTAGAACTTTTTTGTTTGTTTCTGTGTTGCTGCGACTTTGCAACCCAGGTCTTTGCACATGCTAGGCCAATGTTCTGCCATTGAGCTATATCCCCAGCCCTTAGACCTTAGGACTTTAAAAAAAGGCAAAATGTAGATAGAGTCAGTCAAACAAAAGAGCTTTGGGTGGAGAAATTACTTAAGCAAAGGCACAGAAGGAGGAATGATAGGGCACGTTCCAGTGTCTTTGCAAGGGAAAAAACGCCATTGCTTTGTTTCTTTTCCGTCATTTGTCTAAACATGATTGCAAAGATCCTGGCTTCAGCTTTTTAGAGATGGGCAGATCATACAGTCATTGATTTTATTTATTTGTGTGTTTGAACTAATTTTTTGTTGTTGACAGAAGTAAAAAGGTCATTAGGAAATGCTAGTTTTTATTTTTTTGTAGTTCTGGGGATTGAATTCAGGGGCATTCTGCCTCCAAGCTACACCCCCAGTTCCTTTATTTAATTTAATTTTTGGAACAGTGTCTTGCTAGGTTGCTGAGAGCCTCACTGCGTTGCTGAGGCTGTGCTGGATGGAACCTCTGCTTCTCCTGTCTCAGCCAACCAATCACTGGAATTATAGGTGTGTACACCAAGCCCAGCAAAGAGGTGCTAGTTTTGTTAGAAAGTGTATGACAACTTTATTTAGGGGGCCTTCGTGTCCACATGTATAGGAAGCAAGGTTATATATTTAAAGCACATGCTTATAAGTGAAAAATTGAAATGTTATATCTATTATTTAGAATTATTCAAGCTATAGATAGTGGTCAGGCACAGTGGCACACACCTCTATCCTAGTGACTTGGGAGGCTGAGGCAGGAGGATCACAAGTTTGTTTTTGTTTTTGTTTTTTGTTTTTTTGCGGTACTGGGGATGGAACCCCGGGTCATTGTACTTCCGAGCTGTATCCCCAGCCCTATTTTTTAGTCTTTTTAGTTTTTGAAACAGGGTCTCACGAACTGCGATCCTCTGGTCTCCCCCTCCCAAATGCTGGGATTACAAGCGTGCACTACCACGCCGCAGGATCACAAATTTGAGGCAAACTGGAACAACTTAGTGAGACCCTGTCTTAAAATAGAAGACCCACCAAAAAAAAAAAAGACTGGGGATGTAGCTCAGTGGTAGAGCACTTGCCTAGCAGGCTCAAAGCTCTGGGTTCCATTCTTAGCATGGGGATGCATCCAGATATGTGTATACACACACGCACACACATGCCTATGTGTATATAGATATATGTATATAGATGGTGTATACAGTAGAACTGTTTTTTCCTCAGTTGTTTTATTCCTTTGATTAAATTTACTCATTACCTTCTTAGGCTTCTATTAGTTTTCTTTTCTTTTTTCTTTTTTCTTTTTGGTGGTACTGGGGGTGGAACCCAGAGGCTTTCTACCTCTGGGCTATACTCCCAGACCTTTTTTATATTTTGTTTGGAAGCAGGGTCTCACTAGGTTGCTGAGAGCCTCACTAAATAGCCGAGGCTGGCTTTGTGCAATCCTCCTGTCTCCGCCTCCCAAGTGTGGGGATTACAAGCGTGCGCCACGACACCCGGCTCTATTTGGTTCTTAAGTGGTATTTTTGTTAGTTTCATATCTGTTTTCTTTGGTAACCAGGGAGGAGAGTGTCATTTAGGGTTTAAGTGAAAAGATTGGTTCTAAATGTATATTGGTTACTTGATAGTTACTTGAATCAAGAGAATGGTGGCAAATTTTATGTACAGAAATGTTCTAAGGACTCCTTCCTCTCATGGGGCTCATGCTTCTGGTTCTATAGGTAGACAGTTTATACCTGTCCAAAATCTTGGTTGTTGCGCCATTAATTTTTGGTTTTAATATCTATTCTCATTTTTTTTTTCGAACTTCATCTTTTGTTACTGTTTTTCCTTTATCCCAAATTGTGTGTGCCAGCTTGATGACAGTGCTCACTGTTCCTAAAACAAGTGCCTTTTTTTCTGTTTTGTCTTCCCAAATGACCTTTCTTCCTCATCCCTAGAGGCTGTGTTCCAATGTGAAACGTCCCCTGACTCCCACTAACTGAAGAATTAATGACTTTTCTTATTATTTTTGTAGAACTTTGTATATAATTTCATAATAGGACCTAGACAGCAAAATAACAGCAATGCAAATGTACTATTGCCTGGCCAGATGCAAGCACTTGAGAACAAAGAAGTAGGCACTATATAAACGTTTGAATGAATGAAATGTGAACAATGGAGCAGTCTGTATTTCTACAAACCCATGAAAGGTCAAAGGGTAGAGGGCATTCAAGAGAATTCTCAATTTGAGATCATGGACTCAATTAGGTAGTCTTTGTACAAAGCATTACTTACTGAGAACTTGCAGTGTTCAAGACACTTTGCTGAGTATTTCGGGATTGTAGATAATCTTGTGGTTGCTAGTAGTGATTTTGAGAAATTACATATCTATCCATTATCCATTCTCATGCAAAATAACACTTTCTTGGGGGAGATTTATAATATTCAGAGTGTTTTCTTATTTCATTTAATCTGCTTAACACTCTAAGGAGATAAATACAGCAGCTGTACTCTGGCTCCCTTTTATCCAAAAAGAGTTTGATGTTTAGAGGTTATTTGCACAAGGTCATTTAGTAGTAATCAGGGAGTTAGAACTAGAATCTAGATTTTTTTTTTCCTCTCTGAAATAAAAGGCAAATACTCGACATTTATTCTGAATAATCTTCTTGTGGATTGAAGAAATATAATGAAAATGTGTCTTTTGCTATCTTGAAAAGTAATTTAAGCTTTTTTTTTTTTTTTTTTTTTTTGCGGGTCTGGGGATGGAACCTAGGGGCATTCAACCTTCGAGCTACACTCCCTGCTCTATTTTTTATTCTTTTTTTTTGAAACAGGTCTAAGTTGCGGAGAGCCTCACTAAGTAGCTGAAGCTGTCTGTGAACCTTGATCCTCCGGTCTCAGCCTCCTGAATGCTGTAATTATAAGCATGTGCCACCATGCCCAGCAAGCTATTTGTTTCTGATGCATAGCTAAAATATTACAGACTTTCAAAGAATGAAAGAACTCAAGTTGATTATTTTTCTGAGTCAATTAACATTTTTCTAAATTTATACCTCTAATAATCCAAGCAATAAAATATTTTTTCTTAGGCTTGCATGCAGGCAACTGGTTTGGATTTGGGTACATACACAAATGAATGAATAGCCCTGGTAAAATTTGTTTGGCTATATAAATTCATTTTGTGTGTGTGTGCTAAGATTGAACCTAGGGCCTCATGGATACCAGGTAAGCACTTTATCACTGAACTGTACCCCAGTTCATGTAAACTTTTTACACATTAAAGAGTTTAACTTAGATACAAATAAAAACGGTAAATTTTAAGCTGGGAGTGGTGGCACACACTTGTAATCCCAGCGCTTGGGAGGCTGAGACAGAAGGATCACACAGGTTCCAAGTCAACATCAGCTACTTAGGCTCTGAGCAACTTAGTGAGACCTTGTTTCCAAATAAAGTATAAAATAGGTCTGGGAGGATAGCCCAGAGGTAGAAAGCCCCTGGGTTCCACCCCCAGTACCACACAAAAAAAGGTAAATTTTATATTAGCATTTGAAAATATGTGTTTTTTTTTGTGTGTGTGGTACTTGGGGTAGTACCTAGGGGCCTTTCTACCTCCCGGCTATACTCACAGACCTATTTTATACTTTATTTGGATATAAGACCTGTGTGATCCTCCTGTTTCAGCTTCCCAGGTGCTGGGATTACAAGCGTGTACCACCACACCCAGCTCAAAAATATGTTAATATAATAGTCTTGGTGTTTAGTACTATACTTTTTGTTAAGTATACAATTTAGGGAAGATTTTAAATTTAAACATATAAGAAACTTTGTATATTAGTTTTTCTTAATACTTTTTTTTGTGTGTGTGTGGTACTGGGGATTAAACCCAGAGGCATTCTACCTCTGAGTTTACTCCAGTTCTATTTTTTTTTTTTTACATTTTTTTCTTTTATTTTTCTTTTATGTGGTACTGGGAATTAGACCCAGGGGGTATTCTACCTCTGAGCTATACTTCCAGCCTGATTTTATTTCTTATTTGGAATCCGGGTCTTGCTAAGTTTCTGAGGCTGGCCTTGAACCTACAATCTTCTTGTTTCAGCCTCCTTAATACTAGGATTACAAGTGTGTGCCACCATGCCCAACTTTTATTTTTATTTTTTATGGTACTGGGGATGGAACCCAGGGGCTTTCTACCCCCAGGCTGCACTCGCAGACCTATGTTATATTTTATTTGGAAATAGGGTCTCACTAAGTTGCTGAGAGCCTCACTCAGTAGATGAGAATGGCTTTGACCCTGAGCAATCCTCCTGTCTTGGCCTCCCAAGTGCTGGAATTACAAGTGTGTGCCACCATGCCCGGCCTAACTTTAATTTTTTTATTTTGAGACGATCTTGTTAAGTCTCTGAGGGCCTCACTAAATAGCTGAGGCTAGCCACGACCCTCCTGTCTCAGTCTCCCAAGTATGGGGATTACAGGTGTGAACCACCATGCCTGGCTGGTTTTCTCAATATTTTCAAGCTTGTATTTTTCTTTACATTTATAACTACTGACGCCTAGATGAGTCTAGCAGAAAATAATTTCCAATATGGAATGTCAAGCTTTTTTGTTTTTGCAGTATTGGAGATTGAACCCAGGGGCATTCTATCGCCAAGCTAGACCCTCAGCCCTCAGGGTCTCACTAAGTTGCCGAGGGCCCCACTAAGTAGTGGGTTGGCTGTGAACCTGTGACCCTCCTGTCTCCAGCTTTAGTTATAAAAATAATATGAACACATTTTAATAAAAAGATAAGCATTAGGGAAGTATAGAGTAAAAGATGATATTCTCCCTTCACACAGGCGCTTCCCATCATCTTCCTCCAGAAGCATTGAGAACTTTTTTTTCTTTCTTTCTTTCTTTTTTTTTTTTTCAGGTCTGGGGATGGAACCCAGGGGCATTCTACCTTCAAGCTACACCTCCGAGCTACACCCTCCCCCCCCCCCTCTCTCTCTCTCTCTCTCTCTCTTTCTTTTGTTGGTACTGGAGGTGGAACCCAGAGGCCTTTCTACCTCCAGGCTATACTCCCAGACGTTTTTTATATTTTATTTGGAAACAGGGTCTCACTAAGTTGCTGAGAGCCTCACTAAGTAGCTGAGGCTGGCTTCGAACCCGTGGGATCCTCCTCTTTCAGCCTCCCAAGCGCGGGGATTACAAGCGTGTGCCACCATGCCCGGCTTATTCTTTATTTTGAAACAGGGTTTCAGTAAGTTGTGGAGGGCCTCACTAAGTAGCTGAGGCTGTCTCCGAACAGTGATCCTCCGGTCTCAGCCTCCCTAATGCTGGGATTACAAGCGTGCGCCACCATGCCCAGCTGTTTTAGAACATTTTCTGTGTATTTGTGTACTTAGATATATAGATAAAGCCAGGCATGGTGATGCATGTGTATAATTCCAGTACTTGGGAGGCTGAGACAATAGGATTGCAGGTTTAAGGCCAGCCTGAGAAATATAGTAAGACCCTCTTGTAAAAAAGTAAAAAATAAGATAGGGCTGGGGGTGTAGTAGCTCAGAGGTAGACCCCATGGATTCCCTAGGGCCACAGAGAAAAAAAAGATAAAGAAATTAATTTTTGTTACCTTTTAGATAAGTGTTTTTGGAATCATTCATTGAGAATATATTTCTTAGCTATTAGATTCAGTGACTTGAAATGTGTTTACTCTAAATTCTTTTCTTTCTTTCTTTCTTTCTTGTTTTTTTTTTTTTTTTTTTTTTTTTTTTGAGGATCTGGGGATTGAACCCAGGGCCATTCTACCTTTAAGTTACATTTTCAGCCATATACTTTTTTCCTTATTTTTAAACAGGGTCTCATTAGGTACCGAGGCTGACCATGAACCTCCAGTCCTCTTAGCCTCCCAGGTACTGGGATTATAAGCGTGCACCACCACGTCCAGCTGCGTACTAAATTCTGATCAATTTAGCCAGTTGTAAAACTAATAGCGACTATTTATTGAGCATTTACTAGGTACTATAATAAGAGTTTTATCTGTATTTCACTTAATTCTCAACACAAACTTTTTTTTTTTTGCGATGCTGGGGATGGAACCCAGAGGCATTCTACCTTCAAGCTACACCCCCAGCCCTACTTTTTATTCTTTGTTTTGAAACAGGGTCTCACTAAGTTGTGGATGGTCTCACTAAGTAGCTGAGGCTAGCCACGAACCTGGATCCTCCTGTCTTAGCCTCCCAAGTACTGGGATTACTGATTTAAAAGAAAGAAGAAAAAAAGCAGAGGCTCAGGTGAATCCGTTTGTTTAGGAAAATATCGATGGTGGTAGAAGCAGGCTATACACTGCAGTCATCCGATTGTGGAATGCACACTTTATTGCTCGCTCCCTCAGCACTCTTAGTCATCGTGAGTTTCATCATCAGCCTCCCAGTGAACAGCAGGTTTGTATTTATTGCCTTTTCATCATTGTGATAAAAGACCTGAGAAAAACAAAGGAGGAAAGATTTGTTCAGGCTCATGGTTTCGGTTTGCGATCTCTTGGATCCAGTGTTTCTGTGCACTGTGGCAGGGAGCTCTTGGGGCAGACTGCTCCCCTTGTGAAAGCTTGAGAGCAGATAGACTTAGCAATAACATATGTTTTCTTTTTGGGCACTGGGGATGGAACCCAGGGACATTCTACTTGTGAACTATAGCCATAGCCCTTTTTATTTTTTGTTTTGAAACAGGATCTTGCTAGGTAGCTTAGAGTCTCACTAAGTTCCTGAGGCTGCCACTGAACCTGTGATCCTCTTGTTTCAGCCTCCTAAGTACTGCGAGTACAGGCCTGCACTACCATGCTGGACTTAAAATATTTTTTTCCTTAGATTGTGGTTTTTTTTTTTTTTTTTTTTGTGATACTATACTGGGGATAGAACCCAGGGGCCTTTTACCTCCGGGCTACACTCCCAGATCTATTTTTTTTTTTTTAATTTGGAAACAGGGTCTTTTAAGCCAGCTGAGGCTGGCTTCGAACCTGCACGATCCTCCTGTCTCAGCCTCCCAAGTGCGGGGATTACAAGCGTGCGCCACCACGCCTGGCCATTAGACCCTGTTTTTAAATAAATGAATAAATAAATGAATAAATAAAGTTGAGGGTGTAGCGCAGATGTGGAATGGGTTCAATTCCTACTATCCCACCCAATTTCAAGTTGAGTATAAACAACTCTACGTGTAAAGATATTAGAGTATCACTGTTTAGATAGTATAATACTCTTAGGTACTTTCATTCTTGAATTTGAAAATTTCTGGATATTTTATTTTATTTTATTTTATTTTATTGTGGTACTGGGGTTTCTGGAAGCCCTTCTACCTCCGGGTTACTCTCCCAGACCTATTTTTTTTATATTTTTATTTGGAAACAGGGTCTCTTAAACCAGCTAGGCTGGCTTGGAACAAGTGTGATCCTCCTGTCTCCGCCTCCCAAGTGTGGGGATTACAAGCCTGCGCCACCACGCCCGACCAGTTTGTTTGTTTGTTTATTTTAGGTACTGGGGATGGAACCCAAGGGCATTTACTTACAAGCTACACTCTCAGCCCTATTGTTTATTTATTTATTTATATATTTTGCAGGTCTTGGGATGGAACCCAGGGGCATTCAACCTCCGAACTGCACCCCTTTGCCCTTTTTTTATTTTTTAAACAGCGGCTCACTAAGTTGCAGAGGGCCTCACTAAGTAGCTGAGGCTGTCCACGAACTGCGATCCTCTGGTCTTAGCTTCCCGAATGCTGGAATTACAAGCGTACGCCACCATGCCGGGCTCCTATTTTTTATTTTTTATTTTTTATTTTTTATTTTGAAACAGGGTCTCACCGAGTTGCAATGGGCCTCACTAAGTAGTAGCTGAGGCTGTCGGTGAACCACGATCCTCCTGTCTCAGCCTCCCAAATGTAGGGATTACAAGTGTGTGCCACCGTGCTCAGCTAAAATACAGTTTAAAAATTCCAATCTGAACCCGGAAAGTGTAAGATGATAATTTTACTCACCACTGAATCTTGATGTATGCATCCACATAGTGGGTGGTAAAGTATTATTAGAGTAAATGAAGCTATTTTGATTAGAAGAAAATATTCATTTAAGTTTTAGGTGAATTTTAACTGGGACCATTACATGTTACACATTCTAGTCTGACCAGTATCTAAATATCTAATGATTGTGGTGCAGTGTAATGTTTGGTAGGTAGGCCTGTGGTAATATAATTACAATGCAAATTAAGCCCAACAACCTAAGTATCTATGATCATTGTTTCCAGGGAGCATGAGAGATGTGTTCCTTCCTCCAGGAATGGGGGCAGGTAACATGGGGGAATAAAGAGGGTTTTGCAGAGAAAGTTGTTTTTAAGCCACTGTTTGAAGAGTAGGTTTTGGTAGCTGTATTTTGTGGTGTATTCCCTGAGGGAACAGCATGAGATTAAGGCGGAAAAGCCTCAAAGAGAATGATGTATCCTGGGTAATACAAACCCAGAAGTTAACAGAATTGGGGAGGGGAGTAGAGCTGTGGTCAGATCTCTGAGTAGTTGAACACTGTTGGCATGGGCCAGACTGAAGGACGAGTAGTTACATTTGGGGGGCTGGAATCCTGGCTCTACTGCTTGCCAGATGTGTGACCTTGGGAGTCTCTGTGCCTTTTGTTTTCCTCATCTATAAAATTAATCCTGTGCTGGGGATATTACTGCTTGGGATGCTTGATACTGTGGGTTCTATATCCAGCACTTCAAAATGCCTCTGCATTCTATCTCCAGTACTAAAAAAGCAAAAACAAACAAACAAACAAAAAAGTGCTGGGGATGTAGCTCAGTGGCAAAGTGCCATTGGGTTCAATCCCCAGTACCACAAAAAATAAGGTAAGATAAATAGGGAGCTTCATGAGCTTAGCATTTGCTTATTGGTCATGGGATTCAAGGGTGAAAATATATGATTCCTGTTTTTAAGGATTCTATATAACTGCACATGTCTACAGATAATTACAGTGCAGTGAGATAATTGTTAACTAAGGCATTGTTAAATGAACTGTAGTTGAAATATTGAGGATGTGATTACTAATGATGAGACAGTGAAGAAGGAATGATTAGAATGGTTTCTCTAGAGATGAAAGCCAAAACTTCTTGGGAGAAGAAGCCTTTGAATGCAAATGAGGAGAAATATATTCTAGACAGCACTAATAGATATCCTGAGGGATAGCATGAAAGAGTGAGAAATAGGTGGCTTGTTGGAGAAACTGAGTGATTTTGTGTGAATGCATATGGGAGGGGACTGGACATGAGGCAGGAGAGGTAGATGTGAAGGACTTGAATGTCAGAATGAGTGGTCAAGAGTTCCAAAGAAGCCGGGTGTGGTGGTGCATGATTGCAGTCCCAGTATTTGGGGGACTGAGACAGGAGGATGGCAGGTTCATGGCCAGCCTCAGCTTAGTGAAGGCCCTCCACAACTTAGTGAGACTTTGTGTCAAAATAAAGAATTAAAAAAATATATAGGGCTGGGGGTGTAGCTCAGAGGTAGAATGTCCATCCCCAGTACCAAAAGGAAAAAAAAAGAAGAGTTCCAAAGGATTTTAAGTGTAGCTAAATCTCTAACTCTTGATGGTTCAACCTAGGATTATTTTGAGGGTGGTAGGTGCTGTAGACTCGTACAAGCTCTGCCATTGAGTTATATTCCAAGCACCTGACGTTTTGACTTTATAATGGAATAAAAGCAATATAAATCCAGTGGAAACTGTACTTTGAATCTTGACCTTTCCTTGGGCTAGTGATATGCAGTAGAATACTCTCACGATGCTAGACTGTAGCAACCGCTCCCAGTGTGTCAGGCAATCAGGAGGATGCACTAGGTACTCTACCATGTACTGTGTTGCTAAGCTACGATATTCAGTAGGTTAAACCAATCAAATCATTTATACTTGCTGGGCGTGGTGGCGCACGCTTGTAATCCCAGTATGTGAGAGGCTGAGACAGGAGGGCCGCACAGGTTTAAAGCCAGCCTCAGCTACTTAGTGAGGCTCTCAACAACTTAGACTCTGTTTCAAAATAAAATATAAAATAGGTCGGAGGTGTAACCCGGTGGTAGAGGCCCCTGGCTCTCATCCCCAGGACCACACTAAATAAATAAATAAGCCATTTATACTTAAAATGTTTTCATTTTACATTGGGTTTATGGAGATATAACCCCATTTTTTTTTTCTGTAATGGGGTTGAAACTCAGGGGCATTCTACCTCCAAGATACACCTCCAGCCCTATTTTTTATTCTTTAATTTTGAAGTAGGGTCTCAGTTGCAGAGGGCCTCACTAAGTAGCTGAGGCTGTCTGTGAACTTCGATCCTTCTGTCTCTGCCTCTCGAATGCTGGGATTACAAGCGAGCACCACCACGCCCAGCTATAACCCCATTTTAAGTTGAGGAACATCTGCAGTAGGTCCATGGCTAAATATTTGTTTTCGTTTGTTTTGTTTTGTTTTTTGGTACTGGAGATCGAACTCAGGGACTTTCTACGTCCAAGCTATACTCCTAGCCCTTTTTGTTTATTTTGAACAGGGTCTGGCAAAGTTGCTAAGGATCTCTAAGCTGCTGAGGCTGTTCTTGAACTTGTGGGTCTCCTGTTTCAGCCCCCCAAATGCTGGGATTATTATAGGTGTGTGCCATCATGCCCATCTTAGATCTTTGTTTTTAGAACAGCAGTCTTGGTGACAATTTGGAAGGCATTGGCCAGAGGCAAGGGAACTGCTTAAAGAGATGATATAGCAAAGAACAGTTAGAAATAAATTCCTGGAGTACAAACAAGTAATCTGGATGGAAGTAGATTTGGAAGTTATCAGTCTGTATAGAGAATGTTACAGGTAATATACTTTCAGGGAAGTTTGTAGATGTCTAGAAAAGTGGAACCCAGGGAAGAACCTTGCCCGGGGCCAACATTTGAACCACTAGCAAGGGCAAAGAAAACCTGTGACAGCAGAAGGAGAAGCAGAATGGCCAGGAACAGACAAGGCAGGGCAAAGTTTTGAGAAGGGCCTTGCTGCTATCATTCCAGTGTCACTCTACCAAGGGCTGAAAGTAGTCCTTGGATTTGGTAGGCCAGTGTCTGTCTCATCAGTTGAAGCTCACTAACAGTGGGGGTAAGAGGCCATAAATGAGTGTGATCAACCTGAAAGTGTGTGTGAGTATAGAGAACAGGCATTTCCATATGGAAGACATGTGGATACACCTAAGGATGATCATTTATTTTTTTCCCCAGTTTTAATTGTTGCTGTTTCAGAGTCTGTGGTGATTCTCCATATGAATGAGGGGTGAGACTTGGCATGAGAAAAGCTCAAGGTCGAGCAGTCCTTATCCAGGTTAATTCCTCAATAGACTTGCAGGTTAGCTGAAATTTTACTGAGTTAAATATAATTTGTGCAAATTAGAACATGAGTCACAGATGTCGAAAATATATAAAAATGTTAAAACTTTCTAATTCAGCATAAATTAGAAGTTCATTACTCATAGTTGATATTCTCGTGTTTTTTGATGTTCTGAGTATTTATTTATTTATTTATTACAGTGCTGGGGATGGAACCCAGGGGCATTCTACCTCTGAGCTACACCCTCAGCCCTATTTTTTATTTTTTATTTTGAAACAGGATCTCACTGAGTTGCAAAGGTCCTCACTAAGTGCTGAGGCTGTCCACAAACTATGATCCTCCTGTCTCAGCCTCCCAAATGCTGGGATTACAAGCATGTGCCACCATGCCTGACTAATGTTCTGAGTTTTAAAGCTAGGAACTTATCTTTGCATTACTTTTGGTATAAAAAATTAATTCTGTGAAAAGTGTGTGTGTGTGTGTGTGTGTGTGTGTGTGTGTGTGTCTGTGCATAGCTGGATATACATTCAGCTCTTCCTGTGACCAAAGTATATGAATGAGAGGTTCTCTGAGGACTGCTTAGTAAGAGGATGACTGTTGTTTTATTTTTGGCTTAAAATAAAATTTTTAGCATACAGTATTCAACAAAAGAATTAAACATTTTAATGTCTGTCCTGACAAATACTTAACTTTCGGTTTTTTCCTATGGTACTTGGGGAATTCTGTATCGGAGCTGCACCCTCAGCTTGCTCCATCTATCCATCCATCCATCCATCTTATATCTGTTTTTAGTACTTGTTATTAGGTATTCTCTCAGCTGCACCCTCAGCCTACTTTGTTTTATTTTATTTTTTTTTATTTATTTTTAAATTTTTTATTGGTGCATTATATTCATACATCATATTAGGGTAAAAAATTTGTGTGTACATACCTGTATACATTATTTTTTTATTTTGAAAGAAGTTCTCCCTAAATTGCTAAGGGCCTTGTTAAATTGCTGAGGCTGGCTGCAAACTTGCAATCATCCTGTCTCAGACTCCCAAGGACTGGAGTTGCAGGCACCATCAAGCCAGGCCTCATTTTTATTTTATGTTCTGAGACACAGTTTAACTAAGTTACTAAGAGTTTCATTATGTTGCTGAGGCTATGCTGGAACTTGTGATCCTATGTTTTCAGCCTCTCAATTACTGGGATTAATGGCATGTTTATAATGCCAGGTAAAATACCTAACTTTTAAAGAAGAGTTAAAGAATTTACAAACCAAGGTCAAGGTTTTTTTTAAAAAGTGAAATACTAATAAAGTATAAATCTTTTTGCAGTACAGATATGTTTGTGTGTATGTGTGTGTGTGTGAAGTTCTGAGTATTAAACCAAGGGGCATTCGATCTCTGAGCTACTATCCCAGACTTATTTTATTTTTTTTATTTTGAAATAGGGTCTCACTAAATTGTGGAGAGCTTCACTAAATTTCTGGGGCTGGCCATGAACTTGCAATCTTTCTATCTCAGTCTCCTAACTACTGGGATTACAAGAGTATACTACCATACCTGGCTTTAATTATTAAATTTAATTATTCTGTTATTTTAGTCGGGCATGGTGGTGCACGGGCGTGGTGGTGCACACTTGTAATCCCAGTACTTGGGAGGCCGAGACAGGAGGATCATGCAGGTTTGAAGCCAGCTTCCGCTACTCAGCAAGACCCTGTTTCAAAATAAAAAAAAAATAAATATAGGGCTGGAGATGTAGCTTGGATTTAGAATGTCTTGAATTCAATCTCTAGCAGTCCCCCCCCCCCATGAAAAATAAAAAAAGAAAAGGAAGACTATTATATATCTATACTGGGTGAAAATTCATAAAAAAAATTCTCTAATCTCCTTTTTTTTTACTCCATTCCTCAAAGTGAGTTTTTCAATCTTAGAACTCATAAGATGTACTTAAAATGTATATTTCAGTATATCTTTATATTCATGGATATAGTTCTCTGAAATTAAAAATATTTTCTTTGACCCCTTTGCTCCAAAACAACTTGATCATATTGTTCTGTTAAACTTAGAGTGATTTTTTAAAATAATTAGCTTATGCTTATACTTAACTTATTATTTTTTTTAAAAGGGGTTCTTTCTTTTGTCTTTTTTGGAACCGGGGATCAAACCCAGAGCACCACACCTGCAAAGCAGGCACTTTGCCACTGAGCTACATCCTGGCCCCTAGCTTATACTTAAAAGTAACTATTTGCTGGGTGTGGTTGCACACGCTTGTAATCCTAGTACTTGGGAGGCTGGGACAGGAGGATCATGCAGGTTTGAAACTAGCTTCAGCTACACTTAGTGAGGTTCTCAGTAACACATGAGACCCTGTTTCCAAATAAAATATAAAATAAGTCTGAGAGTATAGAAGACCTCCTGCATTCCACCTCAGAAACACACACACACACACACACACACACACACACACACACGCGCGCGCGCGCGAGCGTAACTAATTTCTAGCTACACATAACCTCATTTTACATAGTATAAATTTAGGGGAACTAACGCTGGGCATGGTGGCTTGCTTGTAATCCTAATACTTGGGAGGCTGAGACAGGACAGTCGCAGGTTTGAGGGCAGCCTCAGCAATGAGTGGCACTTTCATCAACATAGTGAGACCCTGTTTAAAAAAAAAAACAATAAAAGCCCTCCCTGCATTGTTTTACTTAGCATAGATGGTAGTGTTGAGCTTGCACAATGTTTATCTCTTTTGAAGCATGTATGTCAAAACCAAGGATTTGCACTGTCACTTCCTTATTGTAAATCCAGCTCCGTTACTAAAATGAACATACCTGTAGCAAGAATGTTTCTCAGTCTTGAAAAGCAATTTGAGAATGAAAAACAGAAGCTAAGGTATGAATAATTTTTTGAGTTATGACTATTTAAAGCTCATTTTAATATTTCAAAAAAACTAATAAAATAACTTTTGTATTAGCAGGAAACTCCAAAAATTACTTAAGCTTTTTGGCATGGCATCTAAATTGGTTCAGATTAAGTACTCAAAAGTTGAAACTTAGCCGGGAGTGGTGGTGCACACTTGTAATCCTAGCATTTGGTAGGCTGAGACAGGAGGATCGCGCAGGTTCAAAGTCAGCCGCGTGCGCTGGCTTAGGAGACCCTGTTTCCAAATAAAAATGTAAAAATAGGTCTGGGAGTGTAGCCCGGAGGTAGAAGGGCTTCCAGGATTTTAGGAACCCCAGTACCACCAAAAAAAAAAAAAAAAAAAAAAGTCAAATGTGAAATGATAGCCAGGTGCATCTTTGTAATCCCAGCATTTGGGAGGCTGAGACAGGAGGATTGCAGTTTGGGGAGCGCTTCAGCTACTTAGTGAGGCCCTCTGCAACTTAGTGAGACCCATTTCAAAATAAAGAATAAATAATGGGGCTGAAGATGTATCGCAAAGGTAGAATGTCCTTGGGTTCAATCCCTAGTGCACCAAAAAAAAAAAAAAATTGAAATGAACTAACTAGTGACATTTACCATTATCCTAACAAAGGAGTACTTTGCTTCAAAGAGCAAAATTTTGTAATTATTTTGATCAATTTTTTTTTTTTTGTACTGAGGATTGAACCCAGGTGAATTCTACCTCTGACCTCCAGTCAGTCTTTTTTTTTTTTTTGAAACATGGTTTTACAAATTTGCAGATAGCCTTACTAAGTTGCTGAAGCTGGCCACAAACCTGTGATCCTCCTGTTTCAGCCTCCCAAATACTGTGATTACAAGCATGTGCCACCATATCTGGCTTTGATAAAATATTTTTTTATTTTTTATATTTTTTTGTGTGTGGTACTGGGCATAGAACCAATGGGCCTTCTACCTCTGAGGTGCACCCTCAGCCCTATTTTATTTATTTGGAAACAGAGTCTTGCTAAGTTGATGAAAGCCTCACATAATTGCTGAGACTGGCATCCAATCTGTAATCCTCTTGTCTCTGACTCCCAAGTACTGAGATTACAAGTGTGTGACTTTATGCCTGGCTCTTTTTTTTTTTTTTCCAGTACTGGGAATAGAACCCAAGGGCATTCTACTTCCGAGCTACACCCCTAGCCCTATATTTTATTCTTTATTTTTAAATAATGTCTCACTAAGTTACAGAGGGCCTCACTAAGTAGCTGAGGCTGGCTGCAAACCTGTGGTCCTCCTGTCTCAGCCTCCCAGGTACTGGGATCACAAGCAGGCACCATCATGTCTGGCCCCTGCTTGGCTCTTGATCAAATATTGAAATGCAACTTTCTTAGTGATACTTTTGTATAAAACATACTTTGTTTTGATGATAGTGATTTTACTACTTATTTTTATATATGTATTAGCAATTCAAAACAGAACCATTTTTCATCTGTGTAAACTTGTAAGTAAATTAGCTGAATTAATCATTTTTAGAAATGATTTCTGTCAGAGCCGGGCATGGTAGTGTATGCTTGTAATCCCAGAGTTTGGGAGGCTGAGACAGGAGAATTACACAGGTTGGAAGCCAGCCTCAGCTACTTAGTGAGGCTCTCAGCAACTTAGTGAGACTCTGTTTTCAGATAAAGTATAAAAGAGGACTGGGAGTATAGCCCGGAGGTAGAAAAGCCCCTGGGTTCTACACCCAGTACCACACACACACACACACACACACACACACACACACACACACAAAATTAGAAACGATTCCTATCAGGGCTGGGGATGTACCTTAAATGGCAGAGTGACTGCTTAACACATTGCAGGCCTTGGTTTCAATCCTCTAGCATCACAAAAAACAATAATAATAAATTCTGCCTCTGAGCTACACCACAGCCCGATTTTTAATTTTCTCCTTCCTTCCTTTCTTCCTTCCTTTTTTTTTTTTTTTTTTTTTTTTTTTTTGCGGTATTGGGGATGGAATCGAACCCAGGAGCATTCTACCTATGAGCTACACCACCAGCCCTATTTTTTGGTCTTTTTATTTTTGAAACAGGGTCTCACTGAATTGAGAAGGGCCTTGCTAAGTAGCTGAGGCTGTTCGTAAATTGTGATCCTCTGGTCTCTGTCCTGAATGCTGGGATTCCAAGAGTGTACCATCATGCCCAGCGATTTTTTTATTCTTTATTTTGAAACAGGGTCTCACTGAGTTGAAAAGGGCCTCATGAAGTAACTGAGGCTGGCCGCAAACCTGAGGTCCTCCTGTCTCAATAGCCTTTTAACTATTGGGATTACAAGTGTGCACCACCACGCCCAGATAAAATAAATCTTAATATGCTTAGACATTTAATAACACAAGCAAGAATATAGGCTTCTTATATTTCTATTAGTTTGGTATTTTGAGGGAATTTTTTTTCTCCTTGTACTTTCTTTTATTTCTCTTTCTCTCGTGGTACTGGGGATGGAACCCAGGGGCATTCTACCTTTGAGCTACCCCATTCCTAATTTTTATTTTTTATTTTGAAATGAGGTCTGAGTTGCAAAGGGTGTCACTAAGTAGCTGAGGCTGTCCATAAACTGTGATCCTCCTGTCTCAGCCTCCCAATGCTGGGATTACAATTGTGCACCACCATGCCTGGCTTATTTCTTATTAATTTATTTTTATTTTTCATATTTTAACGGTACTGAGAATTGAACCCAGGGGTATTTTATCTCTGAGCTATACCCCCAGCCCTATTTTTTGGTGGTACTGGGGTTCCTGGAAACCCTTCTACTTCCGGGCTACACTCCCAGACCTATTGTTATACTTTTTTTTTTTTTTTTTTTTTTTTGGAAACAGGGTCTCTTAAGCCAGTGCGACTGGCTTCGAACCTGTGCAATCCTCCTGTCTCTGCCTCCCAAGTGCGGGGATTACAAGTGTGCACCACCACGCCTAGCGTTCCCAGCCTATTTTTTAATTGTTTATTGTGAAACAGGGTCTCACTAAGTTGTGGAAGGCCACATTAAGTACCTGAGGTTGGCCACCTCTAACCTGTGATCCTTCTGTCTCGGCCTCCCAGATACTGGGATTACAAGTGTGCACCATTAACACTGGACTGAAAGTTCTTTTAGATCTCAACTATCTTAGGGTTTTTTCATGTGTTATAATTCCACATCTAGATGTGAGTCCTTAAAACCGCTTCATATTTTATAGATTTCAGAGTGATTTGGCCTTATTTAGCTAACATTATTGATCACTTTCTGTGTGCTAATCATAGTTCTGGGTAGACAGAGTGGCTGTCCTGGGAGAGCTGACGTTGTACGTGCAGTGACATTGTCCATCTTTCATCAACACCCATCACTATTTGTCAAATAGGAGGGCTTCTGATTTAGTAATACCAAATGCAACACAGTTTGTTTGTCCTATAAATTTACTGTGCAAAAGCAGTACTTTCCTATTTCCCCAAAGTGTTCTGGTTAAATTTCAGCTTTACTAGCATTTATTATTAGCATTAGCAATATCTTTTATTAGCATTTGGCAAAATCTGACTATGTCTCCTCCAATTTTGTCCATTAAGATGATAACATATGCCGGGTGTGGTGACGCACGCTTGTAATCCCAGCATTCAGGAGGCTGATACCCGAGGATTGCGGTTCGCGGACAGCCTCAGCTACTTAGTGAGGCCCTCTGCAACTTAGTAAGACCCTGTTTCAAAATAAAGAATAAAAGATAGGGCTGGGGGTGTAGCTCGGAGGTCGAATGCTCCTGGGTTCCATTCTCAGTCCCCTCCCCCCCAAAAAAAGGATGATAACATACTTTGCTTTTGGGCTGGGTTTGCTGGGGATTAAACCAGGGACATTCTACCTCCGAGCTACATCCCCAGTCCTTTTTATCTATTTACTTTGAAGCAGGGTCCTGCTAAGTTGTTGAGTGTCTTGCTAAGTTGCCAAGTCTGGGATTACAGGTGTGCACCACTGTGCCCAGTTTCATATATGTAATTTTTTTTTTTTTGTGGTACTTGGGATGGAACCCAGGGACATTCTACTTCTGAGCCATGCTCCTAGCCCTGTTTTATTCTTTTATTTGGAAACAGGTTCCTACTAAGTTGCAGAGGGCCTCACTAAGTTGCTGAGACTGGCCACGCAGAAGCCTGTGATCCTCCTATCTTAGCCTCCCAAGTATTAGGATTACAAGTGTGCACTACCATACCCCGTTATATATGTAATTCTTAATCTTGTTCTTTTATTGTAAGTAAACCTTCACTTAAACTATATTTTATTTTACTTAATTAATTTTTTTGTGGGTCTGGGGTTGGAACCCAGGGGCATTTGACCTCCGAGCTACACTCCCAGCCCTATTTTTTATTCTTTGTTTTGAAGCAGGGTCTCACTGTGTTGTGGAGGGCCTAAGTAGCTGAGGCTGGTCGTGAACCGCGATCCTCCAGTCTCAGCCTCCAGAATGCTGGGATTACAAGCCTGTGCCACCATGCCCGGCTTAAACTATATTTTAAAGTCATGAGTGAGCCTTTTACTTGCGTCATTCAGCATTTAGCTTTGGTGACTCTCTCCTCCTCCCTCTACTCTTAATCTCACGTCCCATCTCTTTGGTTTGCTTTATTTTGTCTTGCTTTTGGTGTTCCTTGGAATCCAGCTCAGGGCTAAGCATGGATTCTACCCCTGAGCTCTGCCCCAAGAACCCCCAGTGTGCATTTTAATAGAACTTTCTAAACTTCTGTTTACAAAACCTTAAATTTTCCTGGTTTTTAATTTCTTCCATAAACCTATTTTTAAAAAGTCAACAACCTGAATGTGGTAGACCATGCTTGTAATCCCATTACTTGGGAGGCTGGGATGGGAGGATTGCAGATTCTTGGCCAGCCTCGGCAATTTAGTGAGGCCCTTTGCAATCCAGTGAGACCTTGTTTCAAAATAAAGAATAAAAAATAGTGCTGGCGGTGTCGCTTGGAGGTATGCATACACATACGTTTTATTTTATTTTTTATTTTTTTTATGATACTGGGGACAGAACCCAGGAACATTCTACTTCCGAGCTGCACCCTCAGTCCTATTTTTTATTTTATTTTAATTATTATTATTATTATTGTTATTGTTATTGTTGTTGTTGTTGTTGTTATTATTATTATTATTATTATTATTATTATTATTATTATTATTGGTGGTACTGGGGTTCCTGGAAGCCCTTCTACCTCCAGGCTACACTCCCAGACCTATTTTTACATTTGTATTTGGAAACAGTCTCCTAAGCCAGCGCACACGGCTGGCTTTGAACCCGCGCGATCCTCCTGTCTCTGCCTCCCAAGCGTGTGCCACCACGCCTGGCTCTATTTTTTATTTTAAAACAGGGTCTCACTGAGTTGCAAAGGGCCTCACTAAGTAGCTGAGGCTGTCCTCGAACTGTGATCCTCTTGTCTCAGCCTCCCAAATGCTGGGATTACAAGCGTGCGCCACCACCTCCGGCTCTACATTTTAAATTTTTATCTTTTTTTTTCTTCTTTTTGTGGTACTGGGAATGGGACCCAGGAACAATCTACCTCCAAGCAACACCTCCAACTCTATTTTTTACTCTTTATTTTGAAATAGGGTCTCACTAAGTTGCAAAGAGCCTCACTAAGTAGCCGAGGCTGGCAGCAAACCTGCAGTCCTCCTGCCTCAGCCTCTCAAGTACTGGAATTTACAAGCATGTGCCACCACACCCAGCTCAAGAAAAATGTTTTTAAACTGCTCACAGTGTTAATCTTTGAAAGCTAGGGGTGTTGTTTTAATTTTATTTGTATATTATTGTGTTTTCATGATTTCAATAAGTATTTTATACTTAGAAATACAAAAGAAATTATTTTGACAAGGATCAAGTGAGGTAGAAGCCTCAGAGTGTGAATAGGAAACCTGAGTCCTAGTATTAGTTCTCCTGTAAAATAGTTCTGAATCCTGAATAGATTTTCTTTCTTCCTTTGGGAGCACAGTTTGCTCATCTGCAGAATGAGGGGTCAGACGCAAATAAGGACTTTGTAGGAGAATGTTAAGCTGGCAGCCAGGAGTGGGCAGCTCGGGACTCCAGCTGTTGCGAAGATCACCGAATGGTGCACATCCTGATTCTGCCTCTTGGGTGGCAAAACAAAAAACTAGCTTCTCTGTGCAGTAGTTTTCTTGTTTATAAAGTGAGGAAAATAATACCTCATTGAGATTGTGAGAAATAAATGCTTTAACGTATGTGAAGGACTTAATATAGGGCCTGGCACACAATAAGGACTCAATAAATGTTAATGTAGTTCTCATTGATGAACAGAATTCTTCTTAATGCAGTTATTTTTTGCCAAGAACATTTTTAGCCAAGTGGGTGGTTCTTAAATCTGTCTGTCATTTGAAAGACTTAGCTAATTTTTATGTAGATATTTTTGAGGCTACAGAGGCTATTTTGCAAGTAGAATATTTTGGACTTTGGATTCTCTCTTTCCTCCCAGCTTTGTTTACTTGATTTATGTTCTTGGACAGGCATCTCCTTTAGGGCATTTAGTTATCTCATTGCCTAGAGTATTTCAAAAATCTTTCAGCACTAAAAATCTCATATTTGATCGTCTGGAGTCTTGCCTGAATCTTTTTGTTCTGAAACTAATATGTACAGCTTAATCTAACAGTAATTATTTTGTAGGAGCTATTAGCTTGTACCTATTTTCTTTCAACTGATGTTTCAATTTTAAATTTAGGAAATAGCATAAAACCAAAGAGAATATTATAGATAAGTAAATCAGCTCATTGTAGGAAAAGCTAACAATTTAACCTAAACTCAGGTAAAGCATTATTTCCATTTTTAATTCAGTTGATGCACAAATGTCATTTAATTTATTATTATTGTGTGTGTGTGTGTGTGTGTGTGTGGTACTGGGGATGAAACCCAGGGGCATTCTACCTCCAAGCTCCACCCCCAACCCAAGTTTTTAATTCTTTATTTTGAAACAGGATCTCACTGAGTTGCAAAGAGCCTCACTAATTGGCTGAGGTTGTCCCTGAACCTGGATCCTCCTGTCTCAGCCTCCCAAATGCTGAGACTACAAGCATGCGCCACCATGACTGGCTTGATGTAATTTAATTTAATCTCAGAAATTTAATTTTATCCAGCTGTTAGTAGAAATAAATCAAGCCAGGTGTGGTAGCTCATGCCTGTAATCCCAGTACTTGAGAGGCTGAGACAACTTCAGCAATTTAGCAAGGCTCTTAGTAATTTAGTGAGACCCTGAACCACCACCATAAAGAAAAAGAAAAAGATTTAGTTATACCAAATCTATTATACTTTCAGGCCAGCCCAATACCAGCTTCTGGGGGGTCTGAGCTTTGCCCCTATAGAATTTTTTGGCCTAATGTGCATTATTCCTACTTTTCTTTCCTTTATACAACCTCCTTTTTATCTTATTTATTTATTTATTGATTGATTGATTGATTGATGGTGCTGGAGATTGAACCCAGGGCATTCTGCCTGCAAGTTACACCCCTAGCCCTATTTTTATTTTTAATTCTTTATTTTGAAACAGGGCCTCACTAAGTTGCGGAAGGCCTCATTAAGCTGAGACTGGCTATGAACCTGCGATCCTCCTGTCTCAGCCTCCCGAGTACTGGGGTTACAAGCTTGCGGCTCCATGCCTGGCTACTCATTGATTTTCTGATTCAGAAATTCTTGTAGAGCCAATGTATAGCTGGCCATGGTAGTCCAGGAGGATCGCGGTTTACAGCCAGCCTCAGCTACTTTGTTGGGCCCTTTGCAACTCAGTGAGACCCTGTTTCAAAATAAAGAATAAAAAATAGGGTTGTGTGTGTAGCTCAGAGGTAGAATGCCGTAGGATCCATCCCCAGTACCACCAAAAAAAAAAAAAAAAAAAAAAAGATTCTTGTAGAAGTTACAAGATAAAGAGGAGGTTGCACTAGGGGTGTGGAGAGTGCAAACTTGTAATTCCAGTACTTGGGAGGTCAAGACAGGAGGGTTGCAGGTTTGAAGCCAACCTCAGCTACTTAGTGAGGCCCATCTGCAACTTAGTGAGACCCTGTTTCAAAATAAAGAATAAAAAATAGGGCTGAGGGGTGTAGCTTGGAGGTAGAGTGCCCCTGCGTTCCATCCTCAGTACTGCATAAAAAGGAAAGAAAAAGAAAATTTATTAGTAGAGCCAAAGCCATGAGCCCAGTAGACTATGATGAGATATACCACGGATTTACCCTAGCGTTAAGACATCTACAGCAATCTTCTAGATAGCACACAAGTGATAGAAACTGTAAATAACTTGTTTATATAGCTCATCTGCCTTTAACTTCATTTATGAACAGTGTTTCATCCTGTAGTATTGGAATTTATATTCTTTGTTAACATTATTGCAATAGGAGGGCCTCTTTCAACTTGGAAGGGTACATTTCTTAATTTCATATTTGCTGCATTTGCAAAGTTACAGGCGGCCACTAGCCCTGTGCCAGCTGGCTTCTGGGTGAGTCCAGTCCACAGCACAGGGTAAGATGGGGTGAGCCTCTTCCTCTCCAGAGCAGGCAGTGGTGGCAGTGATGATGTCACTCTGCACTGGGCTGCAAGCCCACTTTTTTTTTTTTTTTTTTTTTTTTACAGCACTGGGGATTGAGCTCAGGGCTTTACACTCGCTAAGTAAACACTTTACTACTGAGCTACGTCTTCAGCCCTTTTTATTTTGAGGCAAGGTCTCACCAAGTTGCCCAGGGTGGTCTCTAACTTGTGATTTTCCTGTGTCAGCCTCTTGAGTACCTGGGACAACTTGTGTGCACCTGTAGACATTTATTTAAGGGTCTCTCCTTTGCCGCCACCACCACCACTACCAACAACAACAACAACAACTCTCCTCCTCCCCTCCTCCTCCTCCTCTTCCTCCTCTTCCTCCTTTTTGGTATGGGAGGTTGAACCCACTGCATTCTACCTTGTAGCTACACCCCCAGTCCTATTTTATTTTTTAATTTGAAACAGAGCCTTGCTATTTAGGAGGGCAGAGATACATTCAAGGGAGAATGTGAGCCATCTTGAGAGTTTCTTCTATTATACATTTTTATGCTGAGTATCTTAATACCCACAAGTTGTATATAATTTTTATTATTTTGTCTGAATCTTCAGAAGTAGATCAGAGGAAAGGGTGTTTTTTTTTTTTTTGCTTTTTTGTTTTGTGGTGGTACTGGGGATGGAACCCAGAGGCTTTCTACCTCCCGCTATACTCCCAGACCTATTTTATATTTTATTTGGAAACAGGGTCTCACTAAGTTGCTGAGAGCCTCACTAAGTAGCTGAGGCTGGCTTCGAACCTGTGCGATCCTCCTGTCTCAGCCTTTCAAGTGCGGGGAATATAAGCTTGCGCCACCATGCCTGGCTCTAAAGGGAAGGTTTTAAAAAGATGGTATGTTTTGCCATACTGCTTTGCAGATCTGTTGTACTAATTTATACTACCATTGCAACCAGTTTGTGAAATGTTTCACTTAAATACTCTTGGAAGCGCTAAATAAGTATTATTTATTTATTTATTTATTTATTTATTTATTTTTGGGTGGTACTGGGGTTCCTGGAAGCCCTTCTACCTCCGGGCTACACTCCCAGACCTCTTTTTACATTTTTATTTGGAAACAGGGTTTCCTAAGCCAGCGCGCGCGGCTGGCTTCGAACCTGCGTGATCCTCCTGTCTCTGCCTCCCAAGCAGTATTATTTAAAAGCAGCTTGCTTTCTCCTTCCTTCCTTCCTTCCTTCCTTCCTTCCTTCCTTCCTTCCTTCCTTCCTTCCTTGCAGTACTGGGGATGGAACCCAGGGGCATTCTACCTCTGAGCTACACCTCAGCCCTATTTTTTAATTCATTATTTGAAACAGGGTCTCACTGAGTGGCAAAGGGCATCACTAAGAAGCTGAGGCTGTCGGCAAACCATGATCCTCTTGTCTCAGCCTCCCAAATGCTGAGATTACAAGTGTGCGCCACCACGCCCAGGTACATTTTGCTTTGATTAATAAAGGACTGAATCCCTTAAATTTGTATATTTCAAGGTTATTTTAAGTATATGTGTAAGCTAGATGTGGTGGTATACACCTGTAATCCCCATAGTTGGAGGACTGAGAGAGTAGGATCACAGGTTTGAGGCTAGCCTCTGCAACTTAGTGAGACCCTTAGCAACTTAGTGAAACTTTGTTTCAAAAATAAATTAATAAAAATTTTAAAAGGGCTGGGACATATAGCTCAGAGTTAAGAATGCCCCTGGGTTCAATCCCCAGTGCCAATAAATAAATAGATAATTATAAACATTTATACATATATATCTAAAAATTATATGTATATATCTAAGTTTTTTCTGATCATTCACTTTTTAAAACAGCTTTATTCTGCTGGGTGTGGTTGCGCACACTTGTAATCCTAGCATTTGGGAGGCTGAGACAGGAGGATCACAGTTTTACAGACAGCCTCAGCTACTTAGTTGGGCTCTTTGCAACTCAGTGAGACCCTGTTTCAAAATAAAGAATAAGAAATAGGCTGGAGATGTAGCTCAAAGGTAGAATGCTCCTGGGTTCCATCCCCAGTACTGCAATAAAATAAGCCAGGCCTGGTGGAGCATGCTTGTAATCCCCACACTTGGGAGGCAGAGACAGTAGGATCGCACAGGTTCGAAGCCAGCCTCTCTGGCTTAAGAGACTCTGTTTCCAAATAAAAAAATACAAAATAGGTCTGGGAGTGTAACCCGGAAGTAAAAGGGTTTCCAGGAACCCCAGTACCACAAAAAATATGTATAAATAAAATAATAAAAAATAATAAAACAGCTTTAATGAGGTATAGTTTTTTTTTTTTTTTTTGTATTGGAGGTTGATCATAGAGGCATTCTAACTCTGGCTTGTACCCCCTGCCTATTTTATATTTTATTTGAAACAGAGTCTTGCTAAGTTGCTGAGGCTCGCCCCAACCTGTGATCCTCCTGTCTCAGCTTCTCAAGTACACAGATTACAGGCATGTGCCACCATGCCTGGCTTATTGAACTATAATTTACATTCCATAAAATTCACCCATATAAATGCAAGTTGAGTTCTTGAGCTCAGTGATTTTATAGTGTTGTTGTTCTTTTTCTTTTCTTTGAGGGGGAGTGGTTTTGGTGATTGAACCCAGGGCTTTGTGCACGCTAAGCACATCCTCTACCAGTAACCTGTGCCTTAGTGCCGATTTTCAGTAATTCTGTAGTATTCTACAGTCATCACTATAATTCGGCTGTAAAACATTTCTTGTACCTTAAACCATTCTTTTATGCCCATTTACAGTCAATCCCAGATCCCACATCCAGCCTCAGGCAGCCACCAGTGTGCTCTTTGTCTCTATAGATTTGCATTTCCTGGAAATCTCAAATAGTATCCTACAATTTATAATTCTTTGTATCTGGCTTCTTTCACTGTATTTTTGAGATGCATCAATGTTGTGGAATATATCAATAGTTTGTTCATTTATATTGCTGAAATATCAATGATGGACATTTGGGTTGGTTATTATGAAAAAAATTGCTAGGAACATTTAAGTACAGTTCTTTGGGTCCTTTCATTTCTTTTGTACAGATGCCTAGGGATGAAATTGCTTGGAACTCATTACCTTTTTTTTTTTGGTGGTACTGGGGGTGGAACCCAGAGGCTTTCTACCTCCGGGCTATACTCCCAGACCTTTTTTATATTTTATTTGGGAACAGGGTCTCACTAAGTTGCTGAGAGCCTCACTAAGTAGCTGAGGCTGGCTTCGAACCCGTGCGATCCTCCTGTCTCAGCCTCCCAAGCGCGGGGATTACAAAGCGTGCGCCACCACGCCCGGCTCTCATTAAGTTTTTGTTTTTGTTTTTTTGGGGTGGGGGTCTGGGGATGGAACCCAGAGGCATTCAACCTCTGCACTGCACCCCTTGCCCAATTTTTTTATTCTTTATTTTGAAATGGGGTCTCACTGAATTTGGAGGGCCTCACTAAGTAGCTGAGGCTATCCTCGAACTGTGATCCTCCGGTCTCAGCCTCCCAAATGCTGGGATTACAAACATGCACCACCATGCTCAGCTATCACTAAGTTTTATAGCATTACTTAGCCACAAGAAAAGTTTCTTTTAAAGAATGAATGCCAAGCCGGGCGTGGTGACGCATGCTTTTAATCCCTGTGCTTGGGAGGCTGAGACAGGAGGATCACACAGGTTTGGTTTGAAGCCAGCCTCAGCTACTTTGTGAGACCCTGTTTTCAGGGTCTCACTAAAATATAAAATAGGTCTGGGAGTATAACCCAGAGGTAGAACGCCCCTGGGTTCCACCCCCAGTACCACAAAAAAATAAATAAATAAAAAGATTGAATGCCTGATGTTATAGTGCACGTTTATAATTACAGTACTTGGGAGGTTGAGAAAGGGGGATTGCAAGTTTACGGCCAGTCTTAGCTATGTAGTGAGGCCCTCTGCAACTTAGTGAGACCCTGTTTTAAAATAAAGAATACAAAAATAGGGCAGGGGGTGAAGGTTGGAGGTCGAGTACCCCTGGGTTCCATCCCTAGTACTGAAATAAAAAAAGTGAATGATAAATGGTGGCACTTGGCATACTCGAGAAGTGAAATGAGAAGTTCTAAAGCACGCGGTGTGTAGCTGTAAAATAATGAACACACTTTAGAATTTACGGGTAAATGAGCAACTACTAGAGCCTATGGTCAAGTGCAGGCAAAAAAGGGGAATGTAGATCTAAATAAACGTTGATAACTGGTTCCAGGAAGAATGCCAGAAATGGGACATATTACCATTCATTAGGACAGAATTTAATATATAGAACACAGAATGTGCTCTTTCCTATGTAAAAGGTTGCCCTCAAGATCATTGTAGCTAGGCATGGTAACACAGTCCTATACTCCCAGCTACTTGGGAGGCTAAGGCAGGAGGATAGCAGGTTTGAGACCAGCCTGGGCAATTTAAAAAGACCCTATCTCTAGCCGGGCGTGGTGGCGCACTCTTGTAATCCCCGCACTTGGGAGGCTGAGACAGGAGGATCGCGCGTTCGAAGCCAGCCTCAGCTGGCTTAAGAGACCCTGTTTCCAAATAAAATATAAAATACGTCTGGGAATGTAGCCCGGAGGTAGAAAGCCCCTGGGTTCCATCCTTAGTAACACACACACACACACACACACACACACTATCTCAAAATGTAAAAAAAGCTAGGCAAGTGGCATACACCTATAATCCCAGTACTTGGGTGACTGAGAAATGAGGATTACAAGTTCAAGGACAGCCTCAGCAACGTAGTGAGGCTCTCAGCAACCCAGTGAGACTTTTAAATCAAAGTAAAAGGGGTTGGGGATGTAACTTAGAGGTAGAATGTTCCTAGGTTCAGTCCCTAGTAACACACACACACACACACACACACCTGCACCTACCAATAATAATAATGACAAGGCTGAGGATGTAGTTCAGTAGTGTTGCACCCTTGAGTTTTTAATTCCCAGTACCAGACAGAAAAAAAAGAAAGAAAAAGAAGGAAGATTATTGTAGATTAACAGGCCAAGAAATCCAGTCGTTCATTCCAGATGTATATATTTCAGGGTTGGAGTGTGACTCAGTGATAGGGCACCTCCTTAGCATGAGTGGGTCCCTGGGTTTGATTTCCAGCACAGGGGAAAAAACAAAAAAAGAGATACCTGCTTATGTAATAAATAAAACAGGCAGTCACAGATGTAGCTCAGCGGTAGAGTGCTCACCTAGCATGCTTGAGACTCTGGGTTCTAATCTCTAGCACTGCTAAAACAAAAAACAAAAAACAAAACCAAATACCCAATAAAACAGGCAGTCATCTTTGCTGGAAATCACAAAAATATATATTTTGCTAATTGGTTGTTATATTAGCAAAATCAAAAATCTGCTATTAGTTTATGACAGTGACATTAACTTTGCATGTTGGATTTAATGATTTTGAGGTAAGTTTCATTTTAGTTTTTGAGTGTAATTTAATTTTTTTAGCTGGTTCTCATAGTGTACACTTGTAATCACAGTACTTGGGAGACCGAGACATGAGGATCACAGGTTTGAGGCCAGCCTCAACAATTTAGGCCCTTAGTACCTTAGACCCTGTTTCAAAATAAAAAATAGGCCTGGGAGTGTAGCTCAGTGGTAGAATACCTCTGGACTCAATCTCCAGTACTAAAATAAATAAAGAAATGAATGAATAAATACAGTGTTTTAGTAGTGAATTAATGAAGGAAAGACTAAGCTGAAGGAGAACAGCTGTAGATTTCCCATGTGTTGAAGTCAAGTCTGGTCATGCCTTCTAGTACCTCTAGTACAGCATGACTTTTTTCTTTTGGGCCCAGGGAGCTACATGTTTGATCTGCCATGGAACGAGTCCTGCTTTTCTAGCTCTGACTAAATCCTAGACCCAGCTATTCTGTAATCCAGTGACTCACATCTTGGGAGTTTCCTCCACCCTACCCCAAGAAAATGCTATTAACTCCCTATTTCAAGTGAATCATCTATCATGTCCTTTCTGCTCTTCACTGATCTTGCTTTAGGCACTAATCAGAAAGTACTCTTCCTCGTTCTTTGTGAAGCTCTTCTGCATGGGTAGGACCAAACACTTGAGTTACTTCCCTTTAGTATAGTTCTGTACAGTCTTCCAGGAGTAAGTGATTTTAGTTGGACAAATTGTGCCAAAAAGTGATATAGGAGCTAAAAGTTCTCTTTATTTTTTTTCTTCTGATATCAAAGATTCTTTCTGTTTCTGATACCTTCTTAATATTTTTGCCTAATAACTAGCACTGTAGGTTTCTCCATTATTCATACTTATGTGCACTTCCTTGTCACACGGCACTGTTACGATATTCCTGCTTCTAGTGATTGAGATTACATGAAGTCATAGAGGCGGAGGTAATGTGTGACCATCAAGTCAGGAACGATAGAAAGTAAAATTTTCCTGTTTTGTTATGCTTGATGATTTTTGATTTGTTAAAAACATGTTATCGCCGGGCGTGGTGCGCACGCTTGTAATTCCCACGCTTGGGAGGCGGAGACAGGAGGATCGCGCTGGTTCGAAGCCAGCCGGGCTGGCTTAAGAGACCCTGTCTCAAAAAATATATAAAATAGGTCTGGGAGTGTAGCCCAGAGGTAGAAGGGCTTCCAGGAACCCCAGTACTACAAAAAAAAAAAAAAAATGTTATCAATTTAGTCTAATTATTTTCTATACTGTAAACAATCTCCTGTAATTCTAAATGACCTTCTCCATCTGTTCTGTCCCCTTAGTCTTTTCTACTCCAATTGACTTGACCAAGCCAGCCTCCTTGGTTTAATTTTTTCTGGTATTCCTTGTACCTTTCTAACTGTTCTACCTGAAATCATCTTCAAGCATTTTCTCCACTGGTGTTTCCTTAAATTTAATGTTCTTAGAAAAATATTTGTTGTTTTTTCTGTATTATTTTCATAGAATAATTTTAATGACTTCTCAACTGCTAATGCCTTTCAGACACATTGAGCCCTTTTGTCTGAACCTTTGTTATAGTTTAGATATGGAATGTTCCTGGAAAAGCTCATGTGTTGACAGTGCCAAAAGTTTCTGAGACGAAATGATTGAATCATAAGGTTCTGATCTCATCAGTGGATACAGTCTGTTGGTAGGTTAATGGATTTCTTGGGATTTATTTATTTAAAGTAGGCAGGTAGAACTGGGCGTGGTGCTGCATGCTTGTAATCCCCGCCCTTGGGAGGCTGAGACAGGAGGATCGCACAGGTTCGAAGCCAGCCTCAGCTACTGAGTGAGGCTCTCAGCGACTCAGTGAGACCCTGTTTCCAAATAAAGTATAAAATAGGACTGGGATTATAGCCCGGAGGTAGAAAAGCCCCTGGGTTCCACCCCCAGTACCACACACACAAAAATAAATACAGTAGGCAGGCGCGGTGTGGCTGGAGGGGTGGTCATGGGGTCTGCCTTGTGGACTGTATATATGTGTCCTCGTCTTCTTCCTTTGCTTTCTCTGCTTCCCACTGCCATTCCCTGAGTTCTGCAGACGTGACCTGGCCTAACGTGGACTGAAACCTCCCAGACTGTGAGCAAATAAAACTTCCTTCTTCTCCATGGTTGTACTCAGGTATTTTAGGTTACAGCAGCGAGGCTGCTGGCTGAAACAGTTTTTTATCTGTTTACACGGGGTGTCCTATAGAGAATCCAAGAGTAAAATATCCAAAATTGAAAATGATTCATTCATTAGCCATTCTCTCCAATATTTTCAAACACAAATAATGACATGATTGTCCAAGCCAGAACTTCTTTCTTTTTTCTTTTCTTTTTTCTTTTCCAATTTTTCCGGTAATGGGGATGGAACCCAGGGGCATTCTACCTCCGAGCTACACACCTGGTTCTATTTTTTAGTCTTTTTAATTTTTGAAACAGGCTCTCACGGAGTTGCGAAGGGCCTCGCTAAGCAGCTGAGGCTGTCCGCAAACTGCGATCCTCCGGTCTCTGCCTCATGAATGCTGGGATTACAAGCGTGCGCCACCACGCCCGGCCAGAAACTTCTTTCAACACTGAGCACCTAGAATGTCATTAAACCCTTTTTAGCACATCTAACATTGTCCTGGTTGAGAACCATATTTATTTTAGTCTGGTACTTAGTCTGCTTTTCTACCTCTGAGCTACACTCCTAGACCTATTTTTTATTTTTTATTTTGAAACAGAGTCTAAGGTACTAAGGGCCAAAGTTGTTGAGGCTGGCCTCAAACAACTTAGGCTGTGATCCTCCTATCTCAGCCTCCCAAGTACTGTGATTACAAGTGTACACCCTGAATGTGAAGTATCAGTTTGATCTCAGTACTTCCCTGCCTAACCCTGTATTGATAAGTTTCCTGTTCACTATATGGTAAAGATGTACTTGATTAGTGTTAAAAGGCTTGGCAGTGCTCACCTCTTTAGCCTCGTGATTGTGGATCTCAGTCTTATACTTTTCCCAACAGCCCCTTTCCCCTGCCCACACCAGCCTCACCGATGCTGCGTCTTACCTGTTGCTCACGCTGTCCAGTCCTCCTCCGACTCGCTCTCACTCGGCCTTCGTGCTCTGCTGGGACAGCTCCTTTAGAAAGCCCTCTCTGAATCCAAAGACCGGCCAAGTGCCTCTCTACTCTAGTGGATTATTCCTATTATTTCTTTTAGGTTTTTCTTGCTTTCTTTTGGTGGTACTGGGGTTCCTGGAAGCCCTTTTACCTCCGGGCCACACTCCCAAACCTATTTTATTTTATTTTTTTAATTTGGAAACAGGGTCTCCTAAGCCAGCACGGCTGGCTTCGAACCTGCGTGATCCTCCTGCCTCTGCCTCCCAAGTGCGCGGATTACAAGCGTGCACCACCACGCCCGGCTTTCTTTTAGTTTTAAGACAGCACAGTTTTTCTCTTATTAAAAATATATTATCCCTGGTCATGGTTGCACACACTTGTAATCCCAGTTCTTGGGAGGCTGAAGTAGGAGAATCGCAAGTTGGTAGCTAGCCTAAACAACTTGTGAGACCCTGTTTCAAAATAAGGAATAAAACAGGGCTGGAGGTGTAGCTTGGAGGTAGAATGCCCCTGGGGTCAATCCCTAGCACCCTCCCCCCACACACACGCACAATTCCAAGCTGGGCCTGGTGTCACACACTTGTAATTCCAGTGCTTTGGTGGAGGTTGAGACAGGAGGATCACAGATTCGTGGTCAGTCTCACCAACTTAGCAAGACACTGTTTCAAAATAGAAAATAAAAGCTGGGCGTGGTGGTGCATGCTTGTAATCCTAGCATTCGGGAGGCTGAAACCGGAGGATTGCGGTTCGCGGACAGCCTCAGCTACTAGTGAGGCCCTCTGCAACTTAGACCCTGTTTTCAAATAAAGTATAAAATAGGTCTGGGAGTATAACCTGGAAGTAGAAAGCCCCTGGGTTCCACCCCCAGTACCACACACACACAGTAAAGGATAAAAAATAGGCCTGGGGGTATAGCTCAGAGGTAGATGTCCCTGGGTTCCATTCCCAGTACCTCAAAAATAATCATAATGATAATATACTTTTATCGGTGCATTATAATCTCACATCATGATGACATACAGCACTTGGTGGTCACTCCCCCCCCACTCGCCCTGCTGCCCATTTCTTCCCTTCCCAGTACAGAGTACTGAGCTTACCATTGATATATTCACATATGTACACATAGCCGATGAGAGTATTTCGATTAATGAACCTCGGTCCTCCCCTCCCCTCAGAGCGCCCCCCTGGCTCCGCCGAGGTTTCTCCTCCATCGTCTGGAGTCCCTCCGATATCCCATTTACTCCCTAACTTGCACATATTAGAGGAAACACATCACCCTTCACTTTCTGTGACCGGCTAATCTCACTTCATATTCTCCAGGTCCTTCCATTTTCTTGGAAATGCCATAATTTTGTTCTTTATTGCCGAGTAGAATTCCATTCTCGGTATTTCCCATAATTTTGTAATCTGTTCATCTGTTGATGGACACCTAGGTTGGTTCTGTAATTTGGCTTTTGTGACCTGTGCAGCTATGAACATGGGTATACATATGTTACTGTAGTTCTCTGATTCCAGCCCCTTTGGCAAGATGCTTGGGGATGGTATTGCCAGTTCATACGTTGGGTCCATTCCCAGTTCCTACTGCTGTTCTTATCAGGGTCGTCAGTGGCCAGCTCTAGACTGCTATTTCCAATGATACATTCTTATTCGTTACCTTACTTAATTGATTAGGATCATTTGGTAGTAGATCTTTTCACATTCTTGGAATAAAACTTCATACAAGTTTTAGGACATATCACTTTCTCAAGGTTCTTCTCATACTTCATTGGCCATTCTTTTCAGTTTCTTTGAAGCCATAGAAACATCATTTCCTTGATCTCTAAACTTTGAACTGTTTCAAGGTTCTGTCCTTAGACCTCTTATCTATATCTGTACTTGCTCCCTCAGTAATCTCATCCTGTCTCTTTAAATTTTGTTTATATTCTGATGAAAACTAAATTAATATTTCAAGCCCAAAGTTCTCCCAAACTCTAGGCTCCTATATCCAACTACCTTTAAAAATGTTTTTAGTATACTTTTACTGATAATTATATATATATATATATATATATATATATATATATTTTTTTAAAATTGTACTGGGGATGGAACCCAGGGACATTCTACCTCTGAGCTGCACTCCCAGCCCTATTTTTATTTTTATTTTTTTTAATTTTTTTTGTGGTACTAGGGATTGAACTCAGGGGCATTCTACCTCCAAGCTACACTCCCAGCCCCCCCCCTTTTTTTTTATTCATTATTTTGAAGCAAGGTCTCAATAAGTTGTGGAGGACTTCACTGAGGCTGTCTGTAAACCACGATTCTCCTGTCTCAGCCTCCCGAATGCTGGGATTACAAGAGTGCGCTGCTGTGCCTGCCAGCTTTTATCAGTACATTGTAATTTTACATCATGTGGGTTTCAAAGTGATAGAAACACACGCACACAGTGCTTGTGTCTCCTTCTGAACCCCATCTCCTTCCTGCTCCTTACACATTATTGAGATTGGTATTGTTTGCTTTGTATATAACATACTTTGAACTGTTTCCTTCAAATATCACCTTCCCATGCTTTTCTACTATTCCACTGATATTTCTTCTCATTTATCTGAAGTTCATCTTGTTTTCTAATTTCTCTCTAGTTTCCACATACGAGAGAAAGTATAAAATCCTTCACTTTCTGAACTCTGGCTAACCTCATTCAGCATAATATTCTCTGGTCCCATCCATTTTCTTGCAAATGACAATGTTCTTCTTTATGGTGGAATAAAATTTGATTGTGTGTATGTACCACAATTTTGGAATCCATTTATCTGTTGACAGACATCTAGACTAGTTCCATAATATGGCCATTGTGAGTTGTGCTGCCATGAATATAGATAGACATATATCACCACAATATTCTGACTTCTATTCCTTTGGAAAAAATACTCAGGAGTGGTATAAATGGATCGTATAGTGCTTCCATTTCCAGTCTTCTGTGGAATCTTCACACTGAAAAAAGTGGTTTTTAAAATGGTGTTAGAAATTTATGTAATGGAAAATTAACCATCTTAGCCATTTTTAAGTATACAGTTCAGTGATCCTGAATACACTCATGATGTTATACAGCTGTCAACCACCATTCATTTCCTTAAGTTTGTGCACATTCTTTGAGATTTTGTTTTCTAATGTGTTAGCATATGTCATTTTTATAAAAGGAGAACACTGAATAACCTGTTTATATTTTATTTTCAGTATCTATAGCTCTACTTCATTATCTCTGATGATTGTAATATATTTCACCAGGCGATTATAATACAGTTTGGATGGGCATTAGAGTTGTTTCCAGGTTTCGTTTTGTTTTGTAATACTGGGAATTATACCCAAGGGCATTCTATTTCCAAGATATACCCCTGCCCTTTTTTTATTTTTTTGTTCTGAAACAGGAGCTTGATAGGTTGCTGAGGCTGTCCTCAAACCTGCAATTCTCCTGTCTCCGCCTCTCAAGTACTGGGATTACAGGGACGCGCACCACGCCTGCTCTCTCTAGTTTGTAGCTGCCATTAACCCTGCTTCAGTGAATATGCTTGTTTGCCAGGTCCATGAGTATGTCAGTGTTTGGCTGGGTTAGAATCTTGGATGTGGAAATACTGAGTCAAAGACTATGGCATTTACATCTTAATAGATAATGCTGAGCCAGTTTCATTGTTTATGCCCAGTATGTGAGAGTGCTATTTTTCTAATACTAGTGTTACTAGTATTTCCAAATTTCTGTTGGCCACTCCAGTTGCCTGTCCTCCTGAACTGTAAGTCTCTTGAGGGATTGGGAGTTCTTTTCCTATTTGCCTCTTCTCATACGGTTTTTGTGGGGGTTTTTTGGGTTTTTTTGGTGGTACTGAGGATTGAACCCAGAGGCATTCTACTTCAGAGCTATACCCACAGCCCTGTTTGTATTCTTTATTCTGAAACAGGGTGTCACTAAGTTGCGGAGAGCTTTACAAGATGCTGAGGCTGGCAACAAACCAGGGATCCTCCTGTCTCAGCTTTCCAAGTACTGGGATTACAAGTGAGTGCCACCACATCTGGCCTTATACATCTTTTTTAATATGGAAAATACAAATGGTAAGGAGAGTATAATGGGAAAGCCCCTATCCCTACCCTAATAGTTTATAGGGTGTCCCAAGTAGCATTTTCCAAGTGGAACTTTAAGGTCCCCCCCCCTTCATCTGGAGATTGAGCCCAAGGTCATTCTGCCATGGAACTACACCCCTAGCCCATTTAATTTTTTGAAACAAAGTCTCACTAAGTTGCTGAGGCTGGTCTTGAACCTTTGATCATCCTGTCTCAGCCTTTCAAGTACTGGGATTATAGGCACATTTAAAACAAGCTTTTTTGGGGGGTACTAGGGATTGAACCAAGGGGCATTCTACCCCTTTTATTTTAATTTTGTGTGGTACTGGGAATTAAACTCAGAAACGTTCTACCTCCAAGCTATACCCCCAGCTCCCCTGCTTTTTTTTTTTTTTTTTGGTGGTACTGGGGGTGGAACCCAGAGACTTTCTACTTCCGGGCTATACTCCCAGACCCATTTTTATATTTTATTTTGAAACAGGGTCTCACTAAGTTGCTGAGAGCCTCACTAAGTAGCTGAAGCTGGCTTCGAACCTGCGCGATCCTCCTGTCTCAGCCTCCCAAGTGCGGGATAACAAGCGTGCGCCACCACGCCGGCTGTTCCCCCACTTTTAATGTTTTGTTTTATTTATTTATTTATTTATTTATTATTATTATTATTATTTTTTTTTTTTGGTGGTACTGGGGTTCCTGGAAGCCCTTCTATCTCCGGGCTACACTCCCAGACCTATTTTTCTACATTTTTTAAATTTGGAAACAGGGTTTCCTAAGCCAACGCACGCGGCTGGCTTCGAACCTGCGCGATCCTCCTGTCTCTGCCTCCCAAGCACGGGGATTACAAGCGTGCGCCACCACGCCCGGCCTGTTTTGTTTTATTTTTATTTTTTATCTTTTGGTGGTACTGGGGTTCCTGGAAGCCCTTCTACCTCCAGGATACACTCCCACAGGCTACACTCCCAGACCTATTTTTAAACTTTTTTATGTGGAAACAGGGTCCCTTACGCCAATGCGGCTGGCTTCGAACCTGCACGATCCTCCTGTCTCCGCCTCCCAAGCGCGGGGATTACAAGCGTGCGCCTCCATGCCCGGTTTTGTTTTAAAACAGGGTTTTGCTGTGTTGCTGAGATTCTTGTTGCTACATTGCTGAGGCTGTCCTTGAACTTGTGCTCTTCCTGTTTCAGCCTCCAAAGTACTGGGATTACAGGCATGCACTACCATGCTTGGTTTTTATTTTTATTTTGAAACAGGTCTTGCTAAATTGCTGAGAGTCACGCTAGATTTCTGAGGCTGCCCTCCAACCTGTGAGTACTTTCTTTTTATTTAACTTTGTTTAGGGATCCCCTGATCCTAATCACACTGTTTTATATTTTTCATAATTGGTTTTCATTTCTTGCTGTGAGACAGAGGCTTATTTTCTTTCTATGCTCAGGTCATAATCATTTATGATAATGTTCATGTGTAATAGGCAGTGGTTTACTATAACTAAACAGGCTGAGAGAGGTTAAACAGTTTATTCATGGTCACATAGTAAGTTAGAAGATGATAGAGCAGAAATTCAAAATTTAATGTATACAGTCCTCCATATTAGCTTGTTTTTATTTGGATATGATACAGTTTGGCCTACTCTTTTTTGTTGTGTTTTCTTTGTATACGTGGGGGGGTTACTTTCTGTCAGGGAATGAATGTGATATATGGGGAAAGATGGGATTATAAAGCTGCTCAAAGTGTTTGGAAGCAGAGTTTTAGGAGTTGGCTATTGAACTTGGAAGAAAACCTCAAATCTCTGATTTAGTTGAGGGAACATGTTTATTTAGTGAGAAATGTTATCCAAAAGAGTATTTTATTTGTTAAGATGTTTAAACTGTACTTAAGAAAGAAAAGGAGTTTTTAACAGGTAGAGTGCTTGGCTGAGTGGAATCCAGGGCTTCTCAGGTCCAAGATCAGTGCTGGCAAATACCCAGAGGCCTGGGGCGTGAGGCAGAGATGGAATGGACAGTACTGTTAGGAAAGGCAAAAGATCATATTAGTAGGTGGTTGGGGTTATTTTGAAAGCCATCATAGCTTGTGGACTTGAATTTGGCGTCAACAGAGGATTAAGAGTCCTTTTATAAAGTGAAGCAGTGTGATCAGGTTTGTATTTTAGGAAATGCGGGTTGCGTTGTGTGGAGGGGAAGTGTGGGATCCTCTGGGCAGTAGGCAGGGGCTTGGGTTAAAGGGAATGTGGTGGGAAAGGAAAGCTTTGTGGATGGAGATCATGCTGAGCCTGGAGTCATAGGAGTCAGTGACATTGCAGACGCTCTGCGGAGTTAATACTATTTATTTTTATTGTTTACAGTACTAGGGATGGAGCCCAGGGGCTCTCCGCCACAGAGCTATACCCCAGCCCTTTTGAGTTCTTCTTTTAAGACAGCTTTCAGGAGGTTGCCCCAGCTAGCCTCTGAGTACAGTCCTCCTGCTCTGGCTTCTTGAGTTTGCTGGGATTGACAGGCTTGCACCACACCTGGCTGATGTTATTACTGGTGGCACAGTAGCCCCGCCACATGCCTTATTTTGCTTTCTTTGGTTTTACTTACCCAAGGTCAACTGTGGTCCAAAAATATTAAATGGAAAATTCCAGAAGTAAATAATTCACAATTTAAATTGCCATTCTGAGTAGCACGATGGACTCTCTCACAGCTCTGTTCTGTCTCAGCAGGGATGTGACTCATTCCTTTGTCCATTGTGTCCACAATGTATACGCTACACATGTTAGTCACTTAGCCATCTGGGTTATCTGATTTGCTGTCATGGTGTTTCAGGGCTTGTGTTAAATAACCCTCATTCTAATTAATAATTACTCAAAGCATAAGAGTAGTGATGTTGGCAATAAGGCTATGCCAAAGAAAAACTGTAAAGTACTTCTTTTTTTTTTTTTTTTTGCAGCAGGGATTGAACCCAAAGGCGTTCTACCTCCAGCCCTTTTTATTTTAAAACAGGGTTTCAACCTACTTATACTACTTGCTGAGGGTTGCTTTGAATCTGGGATCCTCCTATGTCAGCTTCCCAAGTACTAGGATTTCAAGCATGTGCCACCACTCCTAGCTGGATCACAGGCAGCAGTGTGTTGAGGTCCTTCAGCAATTTAGCGAGTCCCTGTTTAAAAAAAAAAATGTATACACACACACACACACACACACACATCCCCAAGTGATGCCACTGTATTTATGATTACTTCTATTATGTATTTGCTGTGAATGGTTTATGATAATTTGATATTCATTCTTTTATTAGTGGCAGCTGGCTCAATTTCTGGGCAGAAATGCTCAGGAAATGGTGGGTAAATGATGGCATGAGTCAAGGCTATATATATTACACTCATGAAATATTTACTTAAAATACTTATCTGGCACTAATGCAGTGGGCATTATATTAAGAATGGGGATATCACACTAGTCACAATCTTCAAGGAATTTGCAGTAGTCGTGAAGAGCCTGATAGGCCTTCCTTGCTGTTCTTACTTTCTGTGTAACCCGTGGGCATGGCCTTTGTTTCTGTCTGCTCGTTCCGCATACAACTCTGTCGTGTGTTCTGAAGTTGGACGAGGTGATGTGTATGAAGCACCAGCATAGACCTTGGCATAATTAAATACTAATTCCCTTCGAATCTGCCATCGATGTGGAAACTGGAAAACCCAAATTCATTAGGATTGTATGTCAAATAGGTGGCACCAGATAGTAGACAAGTTTCTGAGAGAACATTTACTTTTTTTTTTTTTTTTTGCGAGTCTGGGGATGGAACCCAGGGGCTTTTGATCCCCGAGCTATACCCCCTGCCCTATTTTTTATTCTTTATTTTGAAACCGGGTCTCACTGAGTTGCAGAGGGCCTCACTAAGTAGCTGAGGCCGTCTGCGAACCGCCATCCTCCGGTCTCAGCCTCCCGAATGCTGGGATTACAAGCGTGCGCCACCACGCCCGGCTGAACATTTACTTATTTACTGGGAATTGAACCTCTAAACCACCACAGCCAGCTCCCTATTGCTAGTTTGAGAGGAGCTTTGGTAAGTTACTTAGCTTCTTTTAGCCCTAATTTCTTTATCTGTAGTATCTGAATAAATATAACAGTTGCCTAATAAGATTGTTATAATGGGTAAATGAGGAAAAATGCATGAAAAGTAGTTCATCCAAACTTATGGTAAGCACTCAAAAACTGATAATGGCTGGGCGTGGTGGCGCACACTTGTAATCCCTGCATTTGGGAGGCTGAGACAGGAGGATTGTGGTTCGCAGTCTCAGCTACTTAATGAGGCCCTTTGCAACTCAGTGAGACCCTGTTTCAAAATAAAGAATAAAAAATAGGGCTGGGGGTGTAGCTCGGAGGTAGAATGCCCCTGGGTTCCATCCTCAGTACCGCAAACAAAACAAAACAAAAATCTGATAGTGATTTTTATAAATTATGTGATATCATTAAGTCAGTATTTGAATAATTAATTCTTGTTTGAGCTTGCTTTCTTTAGTTAAAAATTTTATATAGAGCCAGGCTTGGTGGCACATGCTTGTAATCAGTGTGTGTGTGTTTATCAGGAATTGAATCCAGGGGCGTTCTATCTCTGAGGGGCTATACCATCAGCCCTATTTTAGTGTTTTTGTTTTTTGAGAGGTCTTTTTTGGAACTGGGCGTCAAAACCAGGATGCTGCACTTGCAGCGCAAGCACTTTGCCACTGAGCTACCTCCCAGCTCCTTAGTTTTTATTTTTGAAATAGGGTCTCACTAAGTTGTAGAGGGGCTCACTAAGTAGCGAGGCTGGCTTTGAACCTGCGATCTTCCTGTATCAGCCTCCCAAGCACTGAGGTTACAAGTGTGCGCCACCATACCTGGCAAAAAAAAATCAATATTTTTAAAAGAAAACTTTATAACTTCTCCAACTTTGGCTGTAGAAGTTTCCTAGGGAAAAATGTTTAGAGTCTCTACTTAAGCAATAAATGGAAGAAGAATTTGGATGTAATATCTTCTATTTTGAAATTTTAGTTCAAAAATCTAAGAGAGCCGGTGAGCCTTTCCTAGGAGCACTGCTTGTCCTGAGGCATGTTGAGAGTAGACTGTGCTTGAACATCTGCACCTCACGGCAGCAGAAAATTGGAGCCTCGTGTTACGCCGCTGTACTCAACCCCGGAGGGGACTCATTTTCTGTAGTCCAAATAGTCATACCCCAGCCTGGTGTGGTGGCGCACGCTTGTAATCCCCGTGCTTGGGAGGCTGAGACAGGAGGATCACACAGGTTTGAAGCCAGCCTCAGCTACTTAGTGAGGCTCTCAGCAACTTAGTGAGACCCTGTCTCCAAATAAAAAAATATAAAATGGGTCTGGGAGTATAGCCCGTAGGTAGAAAGCCTCTGGGTTCCACCTCCAGTACCACAAAAAAAAGTCATACCCCATATCAGTCAAAATGATAATGCTTTACAAATTTCATGATTAGTATTTCTATTTGTTCACTTATAGCCCTCAGAAACGTTGCCTCCCTCCCCTCTTTCTTCACTCTCTCTCCTTCTTGTTCTTGGTATTGAGCTCAGAGATACTCTAGCACTGATGTACACCCCCCAGCCTTTTTTTTCTTTATTTGTTTTTTAATTTTGCGACAGGATTTTGCTCAGTTACGTAGGCTGGCCTTGAACTTGTGATCATCCTGCCTCAGCCTCCCACATAGTTGGGGTTACAGGCATATGCCACCATGCCTGGCCCTTTTCTATTTCAAAGGAGACTTACTATAATTTTTAAAGAAATCTTCTGTGAATGTTTAAATTGACAAAGCCTTGAGAGATGAATGTCTTAGGAATTAAGTATCACTAATTAACGGAGACAGATAGACAGATAGATAGATGGTGGCATATACCTGTAATCCCAGTACTTGGGAGGCAGAAACAGGAGGATTGCAGATTTAAGGCCAGCCTCAGCAATTTAGCGAGACCCTGTTTCAAAGTAAAAAATCAAAAGGGCTGGATGTGTAGCTCACAGGTAAAATGCCCTTGGTTTCAATCCCAGCAACCAAAAAAAAAAACAAAAACAAAAAACAAACGACAACAGCAAAAATGGAGACACATGAGTTAAGACCAAGATGTTTTTGTTTTGTCGGGTGTTTTGTTTGTTTTTGTTTTGGTACTGGGCATTGAACCCAAAGATGGTCTACCTCTTAGTTAGACCCCCAGACCTATTTTAGTTTTTATTTTGAAAGAGGATATCAGTTAAGTTGCTAAGGATCTTGCTAAATTGCTGAGGCTGTCCTCCAAACTGCCACTAGCTGAGGCTGTCCTCGAACCTGTGGTCCTCCTGTCTCAGCCTCCCAAGTACTGGGATTACAAGCATGTACTACCATGACTGGTTTTGTTCCTTATATATCCTAGATTTTAGTTCTTTAATAGATGAGTAGCTGGGAAAGATTTTCTCCCAGTTTGTAGGCTCTTTCCTCATACTTTTGATCGTGCCCTTTGTGGCGCAGAAGCTTTTGAATTTGTTGTCATTCATTGATTTATTTCCTGAGCTCTCTGGGTCTTGATGAGGAAGTCTCTACCAGTGCCTGTGTTTTGGAGGGTTGGTCCTATGTTTTCTTGTAGTAATTGCAAAGTTTCTGGTTTAATTTCTGTGTGTGTGTGTGTGTGTGTGTGTGTGTGTGTGTGTGTGTGTCTGTCTGTTGTCTAGAAATTGAACCCAGGGGCATTCTACCTCAAAGCCATACACCCAGCCTTATTTTATTCCCTTTTGTGTATGTGTGTATGCGGTACTGGGGATGGAACCCCGGGGGCATTCTACCTCTGAGCTACACCCACAGCCTTATTTTTTTTTTTTATTGTTTAATTTGAAACAGGGTCTCACTGAGTTGCAAAGGGCCTCACTAAGTAGCTGAGGCTGTCTACAAACCACAATCCTTCTGTCTCAGCCTCCCAAATGCTGGGATTACAAGCAAGTGCCACCATGCCTGGCTTATTCCCTTTATTTTATTTATTTATATTTTTGGCGGTACTGGTGGCGGAACCCAGGGACTTTTCTACTTCAGTCTATACTCCCAGACCTATTTTATATTTTTATTTGGAATCAGGGTCTAAGTTGCTGAGAGCCTCACTAAGTAGCTGAGGCTGGCTTCGAACCTGTGTGATCCTCCTGTCTCAGCCTCCCAAGCGCGGGATTACAAGCATGTGCCACCACGCCCAGCTTGTTCCTTATTGTGAAAGAGGGTCTCACTAAGTTTCAGAGGGCCTCACAAGTTGCTGAGGCTGGCCACAAACCTGTGATCCTCCTGTCTCAGCTTCCCAAGTACTGGGATTACAAGTGTGCACCACCATGCATGGCTAATTTCTAGGTCTTTGATCTATCTTGAGTTGACTTTCATACAGAGTGAAAGGGTCTCACTAAATTACAGAGGGCCTCACTAAGTTGCTGAGGCTGGCCATGAAGCTGTGATCCTCCTGTCTCAGCCTCCCAAGTACTGGGATTACAAGTGTGCACTATCCTGCCTGACTTGGCAAGATTTATTCTAGTTTCACTTAGTATACCTGTGAGATTTCATTTTGGTGGAAATATTTCACCAATTTTCAAAATACTTTCCTATAGCCTGTGAATAAAATTTATTTTTCCCCCTTTTGGTGGCACAATTAAAAAATTTCAGCCTCTGAAATGGGCAGTACTTAGCTAGGCAGGAAGCCAGAAAAGTTACATAAATCAAGAAATTAATACTGAGCATACATATAAAGACTACACATGAGCAGTCTAAGAAACATCTAAGTTGTTGGTGGCAAAAGTGAACGAGTCATGGGTCTCCCTATTTCTAGTAACTCCCACTGCAGTTCATCCTACACACCGCTGCTAGATCATCAGATCTGTTAGGATGATCTCTTCAAACAATATTTTCATCCAATTCTTCAATAGTGTCTTATATCTTAAGAAATCTCAACTTCTTAGCCCAGTACCGTGGCCCTCTCTTTACAGTGTCATTGTGTCTTGTGTTTCTCCACTTGTTCCTTTGGTTTTTGCTATCCTCTAGTGCTGGCTTTCACTATTTTTAATGTACTGTAATGCCTGTTCCTTCTCCTCCTCATCTTTTCATTCCAGTTACCACCCTCACTCAGAAGTGCCTTCTTAGCAACTGATTCTGCCTAGCCATTTCTCATCAACCTCCCAGGATGTTGATTTGTAGGTTCTTAATCTATTCTTGGTTTGGGGTTGCTGGGTATATTCTGCCTATATTGTGTGGGTGTGCAGTCTCTCCAGGATGGGTTTCAAGTAAATGTTAAAGGCAAAAGGATTTGACCTAATGGCGGAGTTACTGTACCTATTCTGGTTGCTTTAGAAAAACTTCCTGAGTGAAGTGGGATTTTATAAGAAATTGGAATCAAAGACCAGATTTCCATAGGGTAGTGGTTATCACAAAGACCAGAGTATTTAGTCTAAGTAGGGAAGGTAGGCAGTGTAGACATTTAATAGAAATAATAGTGTCAAGTCTTCAATAGCTATGAGATCATAGAAGTCTGTTTTAATATGCCAGAGTTTTAGTTTCTGTCTGTCTGTCTTTTCTTTTCTTTCTTATTTTTCTTTTTCAGTACTGGGAATTGGACCCAAGGGGCATTCTAACTATTATTTTAATCTTTATTTTGAAACAAATTAAGTAGCTGAGGTTGGCTGCGAACCTGTGATCCTCCTGCCTCAGCTTTCCAAGTACTGGGATTATAAGCCACCACACCGACCAGAGCCTGTTTCTTAATCTATGAAAGATGGTGGTAATATCTATGTGATAGAGACATTGTGAAGTCAGAAATAATGCATGCCGAGTACCTGCACATAGCCAGAAGCCAGGGAATGGTAGCTATTATAATAGATTAGGAGCTGGGCAGAGCGGCACATGCTTGTAATCTCAGTACTTGGGAGGCTGAGATAAGAGGATCGCAGGTTCAGAACCAACCTTAGTAACTTAGCCTAGCTTTCTGCAACCTGGTGAGACCCTGTTTCCAAGTAAGAAATAAGATCGGGCTGGGAATGTAGCTTGGAGGTAGAATGCCTCTGGGTTCAATCTCACATACTTTGTGTGTGTGTGTGTGCATGTGCATATATATACATATATATGTATGTGTGTATATATATGTGTGTGTGATATATATATGTGTGTGTATGTATTAGATTAAGAACTTGTTTGGTTTGGCCCAAGTAAAGATTTGTAGGTTGAAGTATGACTAATGGGAGTGGCGTCATGGAAACTGTTGAGGTAGGAAGCTCTAGGAGTTGGCTCCTTCACCAACAGTACTATTGAGCTGGTCTGCCGTAATTGGAGCAGCTGCTTTGGAATTCTGGAGTCTAGTCGAGCCTTGTGGTACCCAGGAGACACTCGAAGAAGAACGAGGCTGGTAAGTTTTGGGGAATCGGTTTTGTGTTTTTCATAGTGGTTGCCATCTCTCACTCCCCAGTTTTGCAGCAGCCACGGGGATAGAAGCCTGTGTTACTGCTGTGATTTGCTAGTCCCCAGGGTAGGCATTAGGGACTTGAGGGGCCATACAGAAGCTGGCCATTGCCGTCTTCCCTCCTACCCTACCTCCTCAGGCTGAAGTTGTTTACTTGGCATCAGACAAGGGGATTTAGAGTGAAGAAATCCCCCTCAGCCCTGTATCTTTTCTTACTGGATTTAGGCATTTAAAGAAATCTGTTATAGGTCACTCCTGGGGGAGGTAAGAGAATAGACTTCAGTGACCACATAATGCAAATTTAGTCCTTGCAAAAAATAATTTAGAAAGATACTAAAAACTGGATGTTGCCCTCTTCATCAAATAACAAACAGCAGCTCCTGGGGAGAGAGGAGCCTAATTTCCAGAGTTATCATTTTGCAATAGTCAAAATGTTCAGTTCTCAACAAGAAATTAAAGGGCATACAAAAGAACAGGAACATATGGCTCATTCACTGGGGTAGGAGGGCAAGAGTGGGAACTCCTTGGGGAAGGCCAGTCAGTGGACTTTGTCTCCCCACCCCATTGCACTTACTACATGAAAACTTTTATCTTTTTTTTTTTTTTTTTTTTTGGCTGTGCTGGGGATGGAGCCCAGGAGGATTCTGTCTCTGAGCTACACCTCCAGCCCTAATTTTTAGTCCTTTTTATATTTGAAACAGGGTCTCATTGAGTTGTGAAGGGCCTCACTAAGTAGTAGCTGAGGCTGTCCGCAAACCGCAATTCTCCCGTCTCTCTCTCCTGAATGCTGGGATTACAAACATGCGCCACCACGCCTGGCAAACTTTATCTTAAATATGCTCAAATAGCTGAAGGAAACCCTGGGTGAAAAATCAGAATAATGCCTGAACTAGTAGTAGAATATCAGTGGACAGAGAGAAATTATAGACAGTATAGCAGCTAGCTGGGCATAGTGGCACAAGTTTGCAGTCCCAATACATGGGAGACTAAGACAGGAGGATCAACAGGTTCGAGGCCAGCCTCAGCTACTTAGTGATGCCCTCTGCAATTTAGTGAGACCCTGTTTCAAAATAAAGAATAAAAAATAGAGGACTGGGGGTATGGCTCAGAGGTAGAATGCCCGAGTCCAATTCTCAGTATCACATACACATAAAAAGTATACAAAGCATGTATTATGGTTATGGTAATCCCAGAAGGAGAGAGAGAAAGGGACAGAAAAAAAGAGTTGAGGAAATAATGATAGAACCGAATCTTAATGGTTTTTAGCTTTATACTTCGGTCCTTCATTTACTTTGAGTTAATTTTTTGTATATAGTGTGAGCTCTGGTCCAGCTTTCTTCTTTTACCTGTGGCTCTCTACTTTCCCAGCAGCATTGTTGAAGAGACTGTCCTTTCTCCATTGAATTGCCGTGACAACTATGTTGAAGTTTACTTGGCTGTAGTTGTGTTTATTTCCAAAGTCTCAGTTCTACTTCATTGGTCTATATGTCTCTCCTTAGGCCAGAACCACCCTGATTTGATTTCTCTAGATCTGTAGTAAATTCTGGATTCAGGAAATATGCAGCCTCCAACTTTGTTATTTTATTTCAAGATAGTTTTGCCTATCAGGTTCTCTCACTTGAGGATCTACCTCCATTTCTGCAAAACAGCTATTGGCATTTTGATAGAGATCATGTTGAGAAGTTGAGCATGGGGACTCATGGCTGCACTGCCAAGATCTCTAGAGGCTGAGGCCAGAATATCACGCATTTGAGCCCAGCCTGGGCAACAGGGTAAAACCCGAGAGAGTTGTTGATTGTATAGGCTACAACTGTTGAGTTTATTAACTCTAATGTTGATCTTATGGGTTCTATGGAAATTTCTATCTACAGTATCATGTCATGTGTTAATAAACATAGCTTCTTCCTTTCCAGTTTGAATGTCTTCTATTGCTTTTTCTTGTCTCTGGCTAGACCTTCAGTACAGTGTTGAATAGCAGTAGTAAACTGGACATTCTTGTCTAGTTCTTGATCTTGGGGGAAAGCTTTTATTCTTTACCATTGCATATTAGGTTAGCTGTGGGTTTTTCATAAATGTTCTTTCTCATGTTGAGCAAGTTCCTTGTAATCCTAAATTTCTGAGTGCCTTATCATAAAAGGGTGTTACATTCTGTCAAATGTCATTCTGCATAAGTTGAGATGATTTGTGTGGGTTTTCTCCCTTTCTACTAATGTGATGTATTACATTAGTTGCTTTTCTTAAACTGAAACACCTAGGGTAAATGCCACTCTTCGGCAAATTCCAGCCATTTTTCCAGCTTGGGTGAGTTCTGAGTTAGGCAAAATAAGGTCTGAGGATCTAGCTCCATAATAGAGTGCCTGCCTGTCACTCATGTTAGGGCACTAGGTTTGAGGCAACTCTGGGGAAAAAATAGTTACTGAGTCAGGCAAAACAAAGATAAGAACCTTGTTTGGCCATTCAAGTCACCTCCAGAGAGGTGAAAAGAGACAGTGATTTGTGATTACCGTCTGCTCTGCTCCTTCTGGAACCAGGAACCCAGGTCCACACTAGGAATGCATGCTGCTGTCTTCAAGGCCTCTTTTGTGCTGGAAAGGGGGATGGGACAAGGGTAAGTGATGTCACAAAGCTTTTCTACCAGTTCAAGTTGTCTTTATCGTGTTTTCAGTGTTTACTTATTTGCTGTAAGCTTTTGATGTTTTCTAGAGTTCTAATGAAGTTGCTTCTGATGATTTTCTTGATATTCAGTGTTTCTGTGTGGTTGCAGAAGAGAACTGCCTAGATCATTTTGTTGATGTCTCTTTATTTCTTTTTATTTAAAAAATGTCTTCCTCTTTTTATTTTTCTCAGGGCAGTATTTGTTAGAGTTGGTCACTCTTGTTTTCCTTCTGGCTTTACTTCATTATTTATAAAATATTCTTTTTCTCTTATTTCTATTTTTTTTAGTCTCACCTTTTCTAAAGTTTTATGATTGTGATTAATTAATATTTCTTCTGTTTTCAGTTATTTTCCTAATTTCTTTAAACTTGTTTTGAAGTGGTTTACAATTTTGAGTTGTTTCCAAGGTCTGTCTTCATTACCTGTAAAATGTCATTCTGCCCCTTTTTCTTTCTTTTTTTAAAATAACTGTTATAGGATGTGACCGTGATACTTTCTTCTTGCTCACTTTTATATGAAATTAATTTTCCTCTATTTTATAAAGGGGGTTATGGTTCGGAATAACTTCTAATTCAGAGCTCCCTCTTCTGTTGTTTTTGTAAAATATTCAAAGTATTGTTGCCCCTTTCCTCTTAGCCACTTTCATCTGGACTATTTTGTTCCTGCTCTGCTCAATTTTAGTTCCACTCTTAACATTGGTTGGTAGGCAGCTTTTAAGATTTTACCTAGGGACCGGGGATGTGACTGAGTATCGTGCCTGGCCCAGCATCGTGAAGACCTTGGGCTCACCTCATGCACCAGGGGGGGAAATTATATAACTCAAACTTATAATTTTTCACACTTCACCTTAAACTAACTTCTTATTAGATTGAGCTAGTCCTTTTTGTTTTTAGCTTCTCTTCTCATATTGTCCTCTATATTCTCTATATTATCCAGTGGTTTTTTTTTTTTTTTTGGTCAGGCTGGGGATGGAACCAAGAGGCATTCGACCTCTGAGCTACACCCCCTGCCCTATTTTTTATTCTTTATTTTGAAACAGGGTCTCTCTAAGTTGCGGAGGCCTCACTAAGTACCCGAGGCTGTCCGTGAACCGCAATCCTCCTGTCTCAGGCTCCCAAATGCTGGGATTACAAGCGTGCGCCACCACGCCCGGCTTCCAGTGAATATTTTAGTGCGTGTTTTGGTGTTCTCAGGTCTCAGATGCCACCATTGCTTCTGCACACGTCCTCCTGCATAAATACTGATTCTGCGCGGCTCTGTAGCTATTGGTAGTTTCCCCTGCTCGCTTATATTTTGGCGTTTGTGTGGACACTGTATTACCTACTTGTATTGTAAATGTTGTCCATGGGATTTTGGTTTCATCTCAGACTAATTCTGTTTGATTTTAGGGGGTAATTAAGGTAGATTAGAGATCTGTGTTGCATTCTGCCATCTACATAGAATTTGTTCCACATAATAGAATTCATGTTTAAAAACTCCCCTATATGGACTGCGTTCTCAGTGACCTATGGCATGTCCACTATGTTTTGTACATGTTCTGAAGCTTTAGTTCACCTGTTGGTGTTTGGATATTGCAATGCCTGTCAATCCAGAAAGAAGTTGTATATCATTATAGTGAAAATGAAAGTATTTATACATTGTAGCAAAGTTCAAAGTAATGCAAAATGCATGTGTTTATGAAGTGACCTAATGTACAGCAGGAACTTTTTAGAGCCAGAGAACAAATTATGCAACCTGTGTAATGCTATTCCTGTGTCATTAATCAGCAAAAGACAAAGGAAAACAACTGGGTCAGAGGGAAATCTTTCTGTTAAGGACCTCCACCAATGCCTGATTTGGGGGAGCTTAAAGTTTACTTAGGGGAAAGCTAGGAGTTGAACAAAGAATTATAGCCTGAAAACAATGAAAGTACTGTTGAGCTCTGGCTGCAAGCCACAGAGGGTTTTTATGTTCCTTACACACCTGCTCAACATCAAAGGAAATGGTGGCTAGTGCAAACACTACAGTTGTTAGGACATTCCTTGAGCTACTGGAAAAGTAAGATAGTTAAGGCTTCAACAGATCCTTTTTTCTTTCTTTCTTTTTTCCTTTTTTAGCTTGATCAAAACCAAATTTTCAAGGGGGGATGAAGAAAGTCTAATAGAACACTTATTTGCCCAAAGGAGAAGATACTGTTTTGACAGTGATAAAGTACTAATTGAAATTCCTAGAAGTTCCTAGAAATACATCCAGGGACTGTAAGCATAGTGCCTTGCAAACCGTCGATAGCTTAGTACCTTTAGGAACCACACGGACAGCAAGTAGAACCGACCTCTATACAGTTTGAATTTTATAACATTGTTTTATAGAAGGGACACAACCAAAGCCAAGTATGGTGGGCGGTGCATGCCTCTAATCCTAGTACTTGGGAGGCTGAGACAGGAGGATCACAGGTTCAAGACTAGTCTCAGCAACGTAATGAAACTCTCAGCAACCTAGAGAGACCCTGTTTCAAACCAAAAATGTTTAAAAGGGATGGGGGTGTACTTCAGGAAGAATACCCTGGGTTCAGTGCTCATTACCACTCCTACCCCCACCACACTCAAGGTATAAAACTATTATTTTTTAGTATCAGCCTTTCAGAACAGCTAAAGGCAGGTATTTCTACAGGGAACTAAATGTAATCTACACACAAGTGCAGAGAGTCAAGATCATTAGTGAAGGTTAGTGTGACTGAGAGGGATAAGGAAAGAAAAGAGTGGGAGTCATGAACAGAGGAACCAGGAGCTAGTCCTGTAGGACTCTTTAGGCTTTAGTGGTTAGGACTGTGGATTGATTTTTTGTGTGTGGTACTGGGGTTCCTGGAAGCCCTTCTACCTCCGGGCTATACTCCCAGACCTATTTTTTTATTTTTATTTGGAAACAGGGTCTCTTAAGCCAGCGAGGCTGGCTCGAACCTGCGCGATCCTCCTGTCTCCGCCTCCCAAGCATGAGGATTACAAGCGTGCGCCACCACGCCCGGACTGTGTGTGTGTGTGTGTGTGTGTGTATGTGGTGGTACTGGGCTTCCTGGAAGCCCTTCTACCTCCGGGCTACACTCCCAGACCTATTTTATACTTTTTTATTTGGAAACAGGGTCTCAAGCCAGCGCGGCTGGCTTCAAACCTGGCGATCCTCCTGTCTCCGCCTCCCAAGCGCGGGGATGACAAGCGTGCGCCGCCACGCCCGGCTGGATTGAATTTTAAAGTATTTGAAAAACATCAGGTGACAGCAGGGGAGGAATAAGCAACTAGTGAAAATGATATGTTCAAGTTTCAGTGGAGGCCAAAGTACCGTGATGTTCTTTGGACAGTAATATAGATACGTCAGAATGAAAAAACCTGAGTCCATAATGATTTATATTTTTTAATTCGAAAATTGGTTTCATTTTAAGAGTTATGTAGGAGCTAAACAAATGAGGTGTTGATATATTTACATATACACATTTTTATTGTTATCTTTTTGTGGTACTATTGAACAAGGGGCATTCTACCTCCGAGCTACACTCTCAGCTCTTTTTATTTTTTGGTTTTGAAACAGGGTCTCACTAGGCTGCTGAGAGTCACTACTTGCTGAGGCTGTCCTCAAACCTGTGGTCCTCCTATCTCAGCCTCCCAAGTACTGGGGTTAGAAGCATGCACCACAGTGCCTGGCTGCTTTTCTTTTCTTTTTTCTTTTCTATTCTTTTCTTGCAGAACTGGGTATTGAACCCAGGGGCATTCTAACCTCTGAGCTACATCCCTAGCCTATTTTTTAGTCTTGATTTTGAAATAGGGTATAACTTGTGGAGGGCCTCACTAATAACTGAGGCTATCTGAGGACCATGATCCTCTGGTCTCAGGCTCCCAAGTACTGAGATTACAAGCGTGCGCCACCACGGTCAGTCTTATTATTTGTTTTTTTAACAGAGTTTTGCTAAGCAGTACTGATCCTTATTTCATATATTCTATTTCTATTCAATTTCTTTTATTTTTAAGTTAGTTGCAATCCACTGAAATGACTTAACCTACTAGTGGATCATTATTCAAGGCCTGAAAACTACTATAAATCTTGTATAATCCCCTTATTTGACTTGCTCAGGCACACATTGCTGAAAATAACTAACCCAGAATCTAGTTATTGCTACATTTTCCAAGAATATATTTGTTTAAAAACAAGACAAAAATAGTGCTTTTATGTAGTTAATTCTACTGCACAACCATTTTGAGGTTAAATATTTTTATTTAACAGAATTGCCTGTGCTTATCTTGCTGGTGTGAAATGTTAAGGCCTGAGCTGAGCGTGGTGGTGCACACTTGTAATCCCAACATTTGGGAGGCTGAGACGGGAGGATAGCAGTTCATGAACAGCCTCAGCCACTTAGTGAGGCCCTTTGCAACTTAATGAGACCCTGTTTCAAAAATAAAGAATAAGCTGGGTGTGGTGGCGCACACTTGTAATCCCAGTGCTTGGGAGGCTGAGACAGGAGGATCGCACAGGTTCAAAGCCAGCCTCAGCTACTTAGTGAGACCCTGTTTCCAAATAAAGTATAAAAAATAGGTCTGGGAGTATAGCCTGGAGGTAGAAAAGCCCCTGGGTTCCACCTCTAGTACCACAAAAAATAAATGAATAAATAAAGAATAAAAACTCAGGCTAGGAGAGTAGCTCGGAGGTAGAATGCCCTTGGGTTCCATTCCCAGCACCCCCCCTCCCAAAGTGTTAAGGCCTAAAAATGGACTAGTAATATATCAACACGATTTTCTTTACTTAATGGTCTGCAATTAAGTATATAAAGTACTAGACAAAGTAACTGTTGGTCTGTTTTGAATTGTGAATAGGGAATAAGTCATTTATAGATGGCCATCGGGCCATATAAATTGCCACCCAAAAATTAATTAAATGAAATGTTATTTTCACATTTTCTGCAAATCACTTAGACTTCATTATGTTTCATTTTGAAGAGTGCTTGTGGGAAGCGTGAAAGATAAAATGAAACATGAAGATCAATGTTAAGTAATGGCAGGAATGGTCCTTTTAATTATATTATTTGAACCCTTGATTATTGTGTTTCCTAACTGTAACGTTTGGAAAGATATTTAACATCTGTAAGTCTCACTTTGCTTATTTATAAGTAATAATATCATGTTATAGTTTTAATGTTAAGGCTAAATAAGGACCTGATGGCATACAGTATATTTTATTATATATTAGGGTCTTTTTTTTTCCCCCATTCTTCCTTTAGAAGCAAATTCAGTGAAAATGATGTTGCTACATTAAGTAGGGTCAAAAAATACAAAAAGAGAGGTGGCACGCTTTTTTTTTTTTAAGTCAGTAGTGTGTGATCCTAAATGTTTCTAGTATCCCTTAACCTTGATAGGGGATACATAGATTGGCTTCTTGCACCTACCTTTTAAAGTGTACAGTTCAGTGAGTTCTAGTATATTTAAAGAACTATACAACCATTGCCACTAATTTTAGAAAACTTTCATCACCCCAAAGAGAAATCTTTTGCCCCATTCCCCTGCCAACATAGTCCCCTGCAACTGCTAATGTATCTTTTGTCCTTATGGGTATGCATATTCTGAATGTTTCATTTAAAAATAATATACGGAGCTGGGCATGGTGGCGCACGCTTTGTAATCCCCGCGCTTGGGAGGCGGAGACAGGAGGATCGCGCAGGTTCGAAGCCAGCCGCTTACTCTGGCTTAAGAGACCCTGTTTCCAAATAAAAATATAAAAATAGGTCTTGGTGTGTAGCCCAGAGGTAGAAGGGCTTCCAGGAACCCCAGTACCACTACCACCAAAAAAAGAAAATAATAATAATAATAATAATAATAATAATAATAATATATGGTCTTTTGTCACTGGCTTTTAAAAAAAATTCTGTAATGTTTTAAGGTCCATCTGTGCCACAGTATATATCAATACCTCAGTCCTTTATATTGCCAAATAGTAATGGATATAAACCACATTTATTCACTTTTCAGTTGGTGAATATTTGGGTCATTTCTATGCTGCTATGAACATCTGTGTACAAATTTTTGTGAGGGCATATATTTTGAGTCCTCTTGGATAAATACTTAGGAGTGGAATTGTTGGGTCATATGCAAACTTTATGTTTTAACATCTTGAGGATCTAACAAACTGGTTTCCAAAGAAGTTGCACTGTTCTGACTAGTTGGATTTAAATAATCAGTTTTAGGGCTTTAATTTCCTAAGTTGAACATTAGATGAAATGAGTTTGAATTAATGCAAGAAAATCCAACTAAAAGTAGTTTGCAAAGTTGGGAGCACTTTTGTTCTTTTTAAGACAGATTTGGAATGACTACTGTTCATCTTTGGCTTTTCTTTTTTTCTTTCTTTCAGTTTTATCTCCAAGACACTAAAAGTAGTAATGGTACCTTTATAAATAGTCAGAGACTGAGTCGAGGCTCTGAAGAAAGTCCACCATGTGAAATCCTATCTGGTGACATTATCCAGTTTGGGGTCGATGTGACGGAGAATACACGGAAAGGTACGGGCATGGATCCGTTCTTCCTCTTATTTTCTTGAGATTATTTATTTTGACACTTAATGTTATAAAACATGACATTCTCTTTACCTGCTTGTAAAAGCTATCTAAATACAGCATCATATCTGTGCACTGATTTAATTTTGCTTTATCTCTATAGGCTGTGTATGCATTGTTAGCCCAAACAAAATCAGTTCTATTACCAAGAAAGGATAGGCTGTGAGGGTTGGCAGCTGATAGTGTCTATTGCAACCGTGAAATAAAATTTCACATCTCAAAATTTTTGAAATTGGAACTTCTCTAGCTAATTGAAGATAGATTGATCCTTATTTTTATAATTTGGATGCTTCCTGACACTACCTAGGTCAGCATCTACTTTATGATGATGCAGCCGTGTCACGAAATTAAATGGATAGAGATGAAAGCTGCAGGTTTCCAATGTCGTAGTTTAATGTGGACATTGGAACAGTTTGTCAGGCTTCTCCTTTTGATTGTCCTCTGATCTGCAGATACACTAAGTCACGAGGCTCTGATATTTTGCACAATAGATGTAGGTGTGATAGTGATAGTGGTGATATGCTGATGTGTGTATGTTTGTGCAATTGTGTAGTATCTACTTTCACTGGTGTTTCAACAGTAATAGTACTTTTACTGACTTTTATTGGCTTCCACAGTAAGTTAAGGGTGTGTGTGTGTGTGTGTGTGTGTGTGTGTGTGTGTGTGTTGAGGAGTGAACCCAGGAACCTTGTAACCCTGAGCTATACCCACAGCTCTTTTTATTTTTTGTTTTGAATGAGGTCTTGCTAAGTTGCTGAGGCTAGTCTCCAACCTGTGATACTTCTGTCTCATTCTCTCAGATACTGAGATTAGAGGAGGCATGTACCACCATGCCTGGATAGAAATTAGGTTTTGATACTTGAATTTGTGTAGGGCCAAAGTCTTAGGAATTTTCATTTATAGTTATAAAACACAAAGGAAAGGTTGAATTTTGATGCAAAATATTGATCTCTCCTTATTAAGAGCACTCAATTTATGTAACTCAATCTTGTAGACCAGGAACAGCAGCTGCACTGGACAGTACTATATTTGCTGTTGCCATAGTACGCTGCTAATACCCAGTCATTCAACAAACAGTAAATTGAGCTCAGTAAATGCAGCCCTAGTTGTAGCTCACAGAGATGAAAATTTGATTATACTGCCTTTTTTTTTTTTTTTTTTTACAAGGATTGTCTGTCATCTTGGCTTGCATTCCTCCCCCCCAATTTTTAGGTACTAATTGATAAATGAATAAAGAATAAAGTACTCAAATATATTTAGGAAATACTTATTCTGAGATAAGCAGAGCCTTTAATATGTTAGCATATATGCAGATTTCTAGAGTGGTAGCCTTTATAGAATGTAACTCTTTCCAAATTCTTTCCTACTTTTCTTCTTCATCTATATTTGAGGAACATTTGTTCAGAAAATGCCGTAGAACGCCGGACATGATGGCACGCGCTTGTAATCCCAGAATTTGGGAGGGTGAGTGGGGAAGATCGAAATTTGCAGACAGCCTCAGCTACTTAGTGAGGCCCTTTGCAACTCAGTGAGACCCTGTTTCAAACTAAAGAATAAAAAATAGGGCTGGAGCCAGGGGTGGTGGTGCACGCTTGTAATCCCAGCATTCCGGAGGCTGAGACAGGAGGATCACGGTTCATGGGCAGCCTCAGCTTCTTAATGAGGATCTCCACAACATAGTGAGACCCTGTTTCAAAATAAAGAATAAAAAATAGGGCAGGGGTTGTAGCTTGGAGGTTGAATGCCATTGGGTTCCATCCCCAGACCCGCAAAAAAGAAAAAAATAATAATAAATAATAAATAAATAAATAAAAATATGGCTCTGGGAGTGTAGCTTGAAGTTAGAATGCCTCTGGGTTCCATCCCCAGTACTGAGGGGGGAAAAATGCAGTAGAAGCCAGGCATGGTGACACATGTCTGTAATCCCAGCTCTTGGCTGAGACAGGAGCATCTCAAGTTTAGAACAGCTGAAGCAATTTACTGAGACCCTGTTTCAAAATAAAATAAAAAGGGTTGGAGGTATATCTTGGAGGTAGAATGCCCCTGGGTGTAATCCCCAGTACCAAAAACAAGAAAAAAGAAAAAATAAAGCATATCATCAACGCCAAAATCTGATAAAAATATAACATACAAGCCGGGCGTGGTGGCGCACGCTTGTAATCCCCGCACTTGGGAGGCGGAGACAGGAGGATTGCGCTGGTTCGGAGCCAGCCGCGCTGGCTTAAGAGACCCCGTTTCCAAATAAAAATATAAAATAGGTCTGGGAGTGTAGCCCAGAGGTAGAAGGGCTTCCAGGAACCCCAGTACCACCCCCCCACACTATATATATATATATATATATATATATATATATATATATATCACACAAAAAGAAAACTTTACAAGTAATTTTGGTAAGATAATAGATGAAAATTCTAATTAAGAACTAGTAAATTAAATTCAGAAATAAAACTAGAATAAACAGCAAAGTAGAATTTATTCCAAGAATACAAAATTCATTTACTCTTAGGAAATCTATGAACACAATTCATGAACTAAAGCTGAAGAGGCATGTAACTGTGTAACCAATAATTGTATAAGTAATCTGTTCATTTTAAAAGGGCTTTGATTAAATTCAGGGATTACATAAAGAAATAGGATGAAAAGAAAAGTAAGCAAAATTAAAATTCTAAGTAAAGTAGAAAATAGAAAAATTAGTATGCTGCTGTGAAAACAAACTCATATATCAAGATAAATCTTAAAGATTAACTTAAGCAAATTGCATATCTTGTATGATATAATCCATTTACAGAGTGAATAAATGCAAAACAATACAATTTAATTAATACATTTATAGTAAGGATATAAAATTATACATGTAAGCTGTGCGTGGAGGTGCATGCCTATGAACCTAGTACTTGGGAGGCTGAGACAGGAGGATTGCAGTTTGAGAACAGCCTCAGCAAGTAGTGAGACTCTCATCAACCTAGTGAGACTGTGTTTCAAAATAAAAATAAAATAGGCCGAGCGTGGTGGCGCACGCTTGTAATCCCAGCATTGAGGAGGTGGAGACTGGAGGATTGCAGTTCACAGACAGCCTCAGCTACTTACTGAGGTCCTTCACAACTCAGTGAGATCCTGTTCCATACATAAAAAGAGGACTAAAAAATAGGGCTGGGGGTGTAGCTTGGAGGAACAATGCCCCTGGGTTCCATCCCCAGTGCCACAAAAATAAATAAACAAATAAATAAATAAATGAATAAATGAGTAGAAATAAAAATTAAATAGGCCTGGGAGTATAGTTTGGAGGAAGGATAACCCTAGGTTGTTCAATCCCTGGTACCACAAAAAAGAAAAGAAAATTATACATGTTAAATGATTAAAAAAACAGGTATTTGGGGACTGAGGCTGTTGCTTAGTTGCAGAGCACTTGCCTAATAGAGCTGAGCTCTGGGTTCAACACCAGCACCTCAAAAAAAGGGGGGGTAGTTTGTGAGGATTTAGGGAATTTTTTTTCCATATCTTTTGTGCACAGTACTAAAAGAAGGATGTATAGTTTAAAAATTGTCTATAATATGACATTTAAAAAATAAATTAGCTGGGGTAGGAGTGGTGGCGAATGCTTGTAATCCCAGTACTTGGGAGGCTGAGAGGAGGATTGCAGGTATGCAGCCAGCCTCAGCTGCTTAGGGAGACCCTTCGCAACGTAGTAAGACCCTGTTTCAAAATAAAGAATAAAAAAACTAGGGCTGGGGACGTGACTCAGAGGTAGACCGCCCCTGGGTTCAGTCCCAGGTACCACACACAAGAGAGGATAAAGTAGAATAATAGGAATTTCATGGGTTTCTGTACGACTGTTGAATAAAGGGTCAGTTATTTTTAATAATTTCGTCTTTAAAAGTTTCGCCAATCCCCATAAATGTGCATATTGTATATATGGATGTGTTCATGTGTGATTAGGTGAGCACAGGGTGGAAGGAAGCATGTAAGAAGGCATGTTAGGTCATGAATGGGAATCATCTAGAAGTGTGGGACAGAGGGAGCCAAATTGAATTAGCTGGGAGGGGGCTGGGGTGTGGCTTTTAATAGAATGCCCCTGTATTCAATCCCTCATACCAAGAAGGGGAGTCCTAATAGAATTATAATTATAAAAATCCTCCAGGATATATAATACTTTCATGCTTATATAAAATAATAAATTTCACAAAAAAGTCAATCACTAAGTCAAACATGAGAAGGAAGGAGGAGGGAGGGAATGAGGTGGGAATTGGAAGGCTAAATGTGTGATGTGTGCATGTATACCTCTACCAGCTCATACTCCATTAAGACGTGTGACTACAATGCACCAATAAAACATTTAAAAAATGCTGGGCATG
>NC_137804.1:24350552-24870552 GCF_963383645.1 Muscardinus avellanarius | reverse complement strand
TTTTTTCTGTTGCTTAGTTCACATTCCCATAGTGGTTTCTCCTTTTTTGTGGTGTTCATGCCCCCCGACACGCACACCTTGTGATGTTTCAGTAGGTATTTCTGGTTTGTTCTCTGTACTAAAATCTTCTCAAAAGTGAGGATCTCTTCGTAATCTTCTTGGGTTTCACCATCATTCCCAGAATATTGCTTTGTAACCAGCAGGTTCTCAGTGAATATGTATTGGGCAAATAGATAAAACAGAGAACCTCTACTCTTCATAAACAAGTAAAAAAAATAAGCTAGTGTACACTATCACTCCATGGTGTGCTAAAGAGAAATAAAGCCATAAAGGAATGCATATACTGAGAGAAAGGACTTCTACCAGCTAAGTATAACCAAGATGCCTTGGAGAAATAGCCGACTCTGAGTCTAGGGTAGTGAATGTACAAATTGAGCCTAAAAGATTTTGTCATGTCAGAAAGCAGAGAACCGATTTAAGACTGCTGGCTTACTTTGAAAAAGAATTCCTACTCACTCTGGGAATTAGTCCCCAGTGATCAGAGATGGATAATTTGAGCATCAGATAGTAATAGCGGCCAGGCACAGTGGCACACACCTGTAATCCTAACCACGCAGAAGGTTGAGGCAGAAGACTTGGGAGTTCCAGGATAGACTTGGCAACGCAGTGACACCTGTCTCAAAAAATAAAAAGGGCTGGGGAATGTCGCTCAGTGGTAGAGTGACCCTGGGTTTAATCTTCAGTATCAACAATAATAACAACAATTACAGTAGTGATTTGAAATATATCAAACATGCTCAGATTAATGCAATACATTGATACTAAAAAGGAAAAAAAAAGTTTTTATCATTCTGCAAGCAGGCAAATTAATAAAGCATGTATCCTTCTTATCCTGTAAGAATTATACCTCTGGTTGCTGGGGATATGGCTAGGGCACTGTGTTTGATTCCTAGGACTGCCCCACATCCCAAAAATATATACTATCTTATATTTATATAAGGTAAACAAGTAGTAGAATAATGAAACTTTTTTGTGTGTGTGTGGTACTGGGGATTGAACCTGGGGCATTTTACCTCTAAGCAACATCCTCAGCCATTTTTATTTTTTATTTTGAAACAGGTTCTTGCCAAGTTGCTGAGGCTGGCCTCAAACTTGTGACCCTCCTGTCTCAACCTCCCAAGTACCGGAATTACAGGAGTATGCTATCGTGCTGGCAGAAGAACCTTTTTTTTTTTTTTTTTTTTTTTTTTTGTGGTACCGAGAATGGAACCCAGGGGCAGTCTACTTCTAAGCTACACCCCTATTTTTTATTCTTTGTTTGGAAACAGGTTCTCACTGAGTTGCAAAAGGCCTCACTAAGTAGTAGCTGAGGCTATCCTTAAACCTCATTCCTCCTATCTCAGCCTTCCAAATACTGGGACTACAAGTGTGTGCCACCACACCTGGCCAGAAGAAAAACTTTCTGATGACCAGTCTGCAGCTTATAAATAAAGACAGAATGATAGATATCAATTTTTTTTAAGTTAGATTAAAGGTATGCCTGTCTATTCAGCTTTTTCCTTGCCTCTTTTCTAACTCTTAAGAATTAGAAGCTTGCTGGGCATGGTGGCACACACTTGTAATCCCAGTTCTTGGGGAGGCTGAGGCAGGAGGATCTCAGGTTCGCAGCTAGCCTCAGCTACTTAGGCTCTCTGCAACTTAGTGACACCCTGTTTCTTTTCTTTTTTCTTTTTTTCTTTTTCTGTTTTTCTTTCTTTTGGGTCTGGAGATGGAACCCAGGGGCATTTGACCTCCGAGCTACATCCCCTGCCCTAATTTTCACCTATTTTTATTTTGAAACAGGGTCTCAGTTGTGGAGGGCCTCACTAAGTAGCTGAGGCTGGCCGCAAACCGCGATCTTCTAGTCTCAGCCTCCCTCCAGTCTCAGCCTCCCGAATGCTGGGATTACAAGCGTGCGCCACCACACCCTGCTTACCTTGTTTCAAAATTAAGAATAAAAAATAGGGCTGTGGGTGTAGCTCAGAGGTAGAATGTCCCTGGGTTCAACCCCCAGTTAAACACACACACACACACACACACACACACACACACACACACACGAATTACTTTATAAAGCAAAAAAAATTAAAAGGTCTTATGACTATTTTATCTTAAATTATAGTCAAAAGGCGATAAATATAATTTTAATTCCCTGGTCTAGACATGTTAACACCACTGATTCAGGTCTTGATTTTTTAGATGTTCCTTGAGTTTTTATGCTCTCATTTATTGTACTTCTATTGCTGTCAGTCGTCTTAGGAGATCCTTCAAACTATGAAGTGTAGAGTAGTACTGACCTTCCCGCTCCACGTAGGATGGAGACAGAGCCGCACCACAGCGTGCCCCCAAGCTTCCGCCCGCCAGTCCAGGGCCTCTGCCAGTTTTAAATTTATCGCAGTGAACATGAGTCCTCTAAGTGGTGTATGTGTTAAGAGGCAGTAAAAAAGGCTGACTGCCTACCACAGAGTAAGTATACTAACTCAAAAGCAAAATAAGTGGTCTGTATGCAATAACAGAGAGGGGAAACAGACAAGGAGTAGGCCGTTCTTGTAGTGTTACTGTTAATCTCATAGCAGGTAATTGCAGACGGTTCTTATACAGATACCTTGTCATCTGAATTCAGATGTACATGTGTTTCATGCTTTTAACATGAAATTTACATGTGGTTTCCAATGCATGTGTATATTTAATGTAACAGTGTTCCAGTGGGCCCCTTGCCCTCCTGGAGAAACTATTTAAATTGTGTTTTACAATCATTTTAGTCTTTAAATCTTGAAATATAGTAATAATAATGTTTCTGGGTGATATTTTTTTGAGAGCAAATGTGTTTTAAAAATACTTTGGCCGGGTGTGGTGGCACACGCTTGTAATCCCTGCGCTTGGGAGGCGGAGACAGGAGGATCGCGCAGGTTCAAAGCCAGCTGTGGTGGCTTAAGAGATCCTGTTTCTAAAAATAAAATAGGTCTAGGAGTGTAGCCCGGAGGTAAAAAGGCTTCCAGGAACCTCAGCACCACCAAATAATAATAATAATAATAATAATAATAATAATAATAATAATAATAATAACTTTATAAGCTGGGCGTGGTGGTGCACGCTTGTAATCCCAGCATTCAGGAGGCTGAGACCTGAGGATCACGGTTCGCGGACAGCCTCAGCTACTTAGTGAGGCCCTCTGCAATTCAGTGAGACCTTGTTTCAAAATAAAGAATAAAAAATTGGACAGGGGGTGTACCTCAGAGGTCAAATGCCTCTGGGTTCCATCCCCAAACCTGCAAAAAAAACCCTTTTTTATAGAGCCAGGCGTGGTGGTACGTGCTTGTAATCCTAGTACTTGGGAGGCTGAGGCAGGAGGATCACAGGTTCACAGCTACTTAGTGAGACTTACAACATAATGATACCCTGTTTCAAAATAAAGGATAAGAAATAAGACTGGGGTTGTAGCTTGGAAGTAGAATGCCCCTGAGTTCAATACCCAGTATTGAAAGAAAGAGAAAAAAAAAAAACTTCATAGAGCCAGGCGTGGTGGCATATGCTTGTAACCCTGGTACTTGGGAGGCTGACACAGGAGGATCACAGGTTCACAGCCAACCTCAGCTACTTAGTGAGTCCTTCTGCAACTTAATGAGATCCTATTTCAAAATAAAGAATCAATAAAATATGAAGTTGGTTTTTTTTTTTTTTTCCGGTACTAGAGATTGAACCCAGGGGCATTCTACCTCCAAGCTACACCCCTACCTCTATTTTTTTATTATTTATTTATTGCAGTACTGGGGATAGAACCCAGGGGCATTCTACCTCTGAGCTACACTCCCAGCCCTATTTATTATTCTTTATTTTTGAAACAGAGTCTCACTGAGTTGCAAAGGGCCTCACTAAGTAGCTGAGGCTGGCCACGAACCTGGATCCTCCTGTCTCAGCCTCCCAAATGCTGGGATTACAAATGTGTGCCACCATGCCTAGCTCTTTTATTCTTTATTTTGAAACATGGTTTCACTAAGTTGCAGAAGGTCTTACTGAGTAGCTGAGGCTGGCTGGGAACCTGCAATCCTTCTGTTTCAATCACCCAATTATTGGGATTACAAGTGTGTACCACCATACCTGGCTGTCTTGCTTTGTTGATGAGAGTCTCACTACTGCTGAGGCTGTCCTTGAACATGTGATTTTCCTGTCTCAGCCTCTCAAGTACTGAGATTACATGCATGCACCACCACAACCACTTTATGGAATTTTTTTAGGGCAGTATTTTCTTTATACTATCAGATCCTATGGAAGTATCCCTAAGAGAAGCCAAAAGAGGGCTCAGTGGTTAAATAAATTTGGATAATGCGTCTTACTTTAGAACTTAATGATGGACAAAAGCCCATTAGGCTCCAAGAAAGTCTAGGGTACAGAAAATGAAAACACTTTAAATTTTTTTTTGTCTATATGTTTGTGGAATTGGGGATTGAACCTAAAGGCATTCTACCCAAAGTTATATCCCAGCCCTTTTTATTTTTATTTTTTGGTTTAAAACAGGATCTCACTAGGGTGCTAAGAGTCTTGCCAAGTTACTGAAACTAGTCTGAAATCTTTGATCCTCCTGTCTTAACCTCCCAAGTCAGCGTCAGCCTCTCAAGTACTAGGATTATGTGCCACCATGCCTGGATCATTTAAAAAAAAATTTTAACCAAGTATTTCTAAAACACATCTGACCTTCAAATCCTTTCTGTTAACACCTATTTGCATTCTATTTTGGGAGATGCTGCTACACAGAGTTGATTAATATAAGCATTAAAATAAAACAATTTCATCAGGTTACTTTAAATACTTGCCTGTTGTAAATCAAAAAGTCTTTCTATTCATTTCTATGCGCCTGTATATCTAGTTGACATGACATCTTTTCAGAGGTTGAGTTGGTTGCACTAGGTTGGTAGCTTAGTCAGACATAGCCTTTCTTTTAGAATTCCTGATTAAATATATCACAAGTTGTCAGCTCTGGCACTATCAATTTTTTTTTTAAAAAACCAGCTTTACTTGGGAGGCAGAGACAGGAGGAATGTGCAGGTTCAAAGCCAGCCGCACGCACTGGCTTAGGAGACCCTGTTTCCAAATAAAAGTGTAAAAATAGGTCTGGGAGTGTAGCTCGGAGGTAGAAGGGCTTCCAGGAACCCCAGTACCACACACACACACACCAAAAAAAAAAAAAAAAAAAAAAAAACCAACTTTACAGCCCTGCGTGGTGGCGCATTCTTGTAATCCCCGCGCTTGGAAGGCTGAGACAGGAGGATCACACAGGTTTGAAGCCATACTCAGCAACTTAGTGAGACTCTGTTTCCAAATAAAGTATAAAAAAATAGGTCTGGGGGTGTAGCCCAGAGGTAGAAAGCCCCCGGGTTCCACCCCTAGTACCACAAAAAAATAAAAAATAAAATAACTTTAGGGCCGGACTTGGTGGCACAATTGTAATCCCAACATTCGGGAGGCAGAGATGGGAGGATCAGGGTTCATGGACAGCCTCAGCTACTTAGTGAGACCCTTCACTACTCAGTGAGACCCTGTTTCAAAATAAAGACTAAAAATAGGGCTGGGGGTATAGCTTGGAGGTAGAATGCTTCTGGGTTCCATCCCCAGTACCGCAAAAAAAAAAAAAAAAAAGAAACCAACTTTAATAATTTAAATATATTGGTAAAGTATTCTATAATTTTTACTGAGTCTTTATTATTATACTCATATTTGTTGTGGGATATTTATTGTAAATGTCTGGTGAAGCCATAAAGCTTGAGTTAATCTATCCCTTCCCTGACTTCTGCCAGGAAGAGGAAAGTATAGGTGGTTCTTATAAATGTTGATGAACCCCTACTGTCCTCACAGTAAGAAACACTTTATCCCTGAGCAATGAGAACTATAGAATATTAAGCAGATGTGTTCTTTGACATATTCAATAAGCATTTATTAAATGTCCACATTGTACCAAATGACTGGCTAAAGATACAGGTTGAAAAGTGAAGCTGAGCATGGTGGCACACCCTGGTAACGCCAACGCCAGTACTTGGGAGGCTGAGACAGGAGGATTGCAGGTTCAAGGTTAGCCTCAGCAAGTAGCAAGACTCTTACCAACCTAGCAAGACTCTATTTCAAAATCAAAATAAAATTGGGCTGGGGGTGTAGCTTGGAGGTAGAATTTCTCTGGATTCAATCTCCAGTACCACAAAAAGAAAGGGGGGGGAGGGGGAGGAAAAAGTGAGAAGCAACCAATTTTGTTGTCCTCAAAGAAATGAATCTAATTGGTGAAATGGTAGTTACGTATAAATACAGTTATACAGTGCTAGTGTGCTAGGTGTGTATAAATATATACAGTACTAGTTACAGTACAGTGTGCTGAGTATTAGAAGTAGATATAGGGGACTCTGAGAGCATCTAACTCAGATTCTGTGTTTTGGTGAAGGACTTAGAGTCTGAGCCTACAAAATATGTAGTATTTGGTCATAAGCAAGGGGATAAAGACCATCCCAGAGGGAACAATCTGTACAAGGCCTGAGGCTGTGAAAGTCACGTATTTGGAGAGTACAGTAGCGTGGCCTTAGTGTAGATCTGTGGGAGGATAGAGGATGAAGCCAGAAAGAGAGCAGGGAGGAGAGGCTTAGTGAGCAGGCTTGCTGTCCTAGATGGATTTAGAGGACTACAGAGCAGGGCCTAGCGGGACATACCTGCAGTTCTAGGGACTTGGGGCCCAGACAGGAGGATTGACGGTGCAAGGACAGCCTCAGCAACTTAGTGAGACCCTATTTCAAAATGAAAATAAAAGGGCTGAGGGCGTAGCTCATGGTAGAATGCTTGCCTAGCTGTGCAGGGCCCTGGGTTCAGTCGCTAGTACTGTGAAGAAGGAAGAGAAGAAGGAGAGGAGAAGAGAGGAAAGAGGCAGAAAGGCTGTCCGATAGATGCTTCTTAATTTGTATTAGTACTTTTCACATAGTCACTTAATGAAAATCAATATTGAATTAACTGTGCTAACTAAATGCCTTAAGTTTAAATGTGCACTTTCAGATGTCAGTCTGATTACTTCATGTTTATAGCATCATCTTCATATTATGGGCATGATCATTCAAAAATTATCCTCAAATGCATTAGCTGTGTTCTTTTAAGTCAGTTTTATTGAATTCTGAATAAGTTTTATTTTATGTATACAGTCAGTGAATTTTGACAAATGTATATAGTCAACATTACCAACTCCTCTAGTCTTTGTGTAGTTTGTATGTTTCATCAGCCTGCATTGGCTGTTTTTGTGTGTGTGTGTGTGTGTGTGTGTGTGTGTGTGTGTGGTGCTAGGGATTGAACCCAGGGGCATTCTACCTCTAGGCCCTACTCCCACTCCTATTTTATTTTTTATTTTGAAACAGGGTCTCTCACTAAGTTGCTGAAGGCCTTGCTAATTTGCTGAGGCTGGCCGTGAACCTATGATCCTCATGTCTCAGCCTTGTAAGTACTGGGATTACAGGCAAGTGCCGCCATTTTATTTACCAAACTCTGACTAAAATCTGGGCATACAAGCTGGGCGTGGTGGCGCACACTTATAATCCCAGCATTTGGGAGGCTGAGACCTGAGGATTGTGGTTCGCAGACAGCCTCAGCTACTTAGTGAGGCCCTCTACAACTCAGTGTTTCAAAATAAAGAATATAAGAATAGGGGGGCTGGTGTAGCTCGGAGGTTGAATGCCGGGTTCCACCCCCAGACTAAAAAAAAAAAAAAAAAAAAAGCTGGGCATATGTTGGCTTTTAATCAGAGTTTGGTACATTAAATGAGTTATTTGTTAGATGTTGAAAGATGTAATATCTGGGGAATAGAAAAATAAATCAATCTTAAACCAGGACCCCACCCCCACCCCCGAAACATGCACAAAGAAGCACTATACATGATTGCATTTGGGTGGTTTGTCTCTGGAAGTCTTCAGCAGGAAAAGGAGGAAGTGAAAGCAATGGTAAGTCCGCAGAGTGGCTGGTGTGATGTTATAAAAAGATGCTGGGGCGGCGGAAGAACAGTCATCAAAAAACAAAACAGTTAAAACGGAACCAGAGAATCTCCCATGTGAGTTCTGCCAGGCAGCTCTGATACTTACTAGCAGAGTTGTGGAAGTACTTTCGCTTGTTTGAGGTCTTTGTTTTCCTGCTTATAAAATGAGGTATAAAATTCTAAACTCTGTTATGTGGAATGTTAGCGTTTTGTGGGGGATGGTTAGGAGGTAGGTTGAAGATAGGAAAATAAGGAAAAAGGACTTTTAAGGGGAATAGAGATCATCTGAGTTAGCTGATGAGGCAGACGTGTATTTCCCTCCTCTGTTGCATTTCCATTTACTCAGCTGCCATTTTTGTTGGTCTGTTGTAAATATACATCATAATGAGGTTCAGCATGTTAGAAACATACATACACACAGCACTTGGTGTGTTTTCCTCTGGATCCCACCCTCTCTCTCCCCCTCCCTGTACATAATATTGAAATTGGTATTGATAATTTCATATATGAGCATAGTCTTATTTGAACATCTTTCCACTATTTTACTCATCTCTCTCATTTATCTGAAGTCCTTTTTGTTTCCGGATTTCTATCATCCACATATGAATGAAACCATAATGGTCCTTCACTTTCTGAGACTGGCCAATTTTGCTTAGCACAGTATTCTCTAGTTCCACCCATTTTCCTGCAAGTGACATAATTTATGGCTGAGTAAAATCCACTGTGTGTATATGCTATAGTTTTATAAGTCATTCACCCGTTGACTGATACCTAGGCTGGTTCCATACTTTGGTTATTGTGAATTGTGCTTCTACAAACATGAATATGCATGCACCACTGTATTCTGATTTCAGTTATTTTGGAAAGACCCCCAAGAATGGTGGGGCTGAGTCATATGGTGGTTCTATTCCAGTCTTGAGGAACCTCTGCACTGACCTCCATAGTGGCTATACTAATTTGGAAGAGGATAGAACTTTTTTTTTTAAACAATTTTGTCTGTAATTTTTCCTTGTAATTGTGATTCATCATGGACAGGGAGTAGTTTCTTCATGGTAATGAATATTGAAGCATCAGTTTTATTTTTTATTTTTCCCCAGAAGTATTACCTTTAAGAATAAAATATATGTTTAGATATGAGAGGTACAAAGTATTATATTTTTAAACAATTATTTCATGTTATTTGTTTGTTTTAACCAGTTACCCATGGGTGTATTGTTTCCACAATAAAACTTTTTCTACCAGATGGTATGGAAGCCCGGCTCCGCTCAGAGTGAGTATAATTTAGTGCTGTGAAGTTTTTTGGATTAATTATCTTGGTTAATATTCTAAATGATGATATACTGCTACTATTTTAGGATTACTTTAATAACATTACAAAATCGATGTAGTACATTTTTAAATATAACATACTTTAGTTTAAATTGCTCATCATATTACTTGCAATAGATTATTATCTACTAAATAATGTAGGAGAAGTGGGGATTGTTTCCAAATTAAACCTTACAACTTATATTTGGATGGTTAATAAGGGTTTTTTTTTTTGTGTGTGTGTGTGTGTGTGGTACTGGGGGTGGAACCCAAAGGCTTTCTACCTCTGGGCTGTACTCCCAGCCCCATTTTATACTTTATTTGGAAACAGGGTCTCACTAAGTTGCTGAGAGCCTCAGTCAGTAGCTGAGGCTGGCTGTGAACCTGGTGATCCTCCTATCTCAGCCTCCCAACCGCAGGGATTACAAGCGTGTGCCACCACACCCGCCCTAATAAGGTGTTTTTCACAATAGTTATACTTGGGATTGAATCCAAGGGCATTCTACTTCTGACCTAACCCCCACAGCCCTTTTATTGTTTTTATTATGAAACAGAGTCTCACTAAGTTGCTGAGGCTGGCCTCAAACCTGAGATCCTGTCTAAGCCTCCCAAGCTCCTGAGCACTGGGATTATAGGTGTCTACCACTCTGCCCTACTTGGTGGACTGTTAAAAAGGGTTTCCCATTGTTGGGATTTTTTGTTTGTTTGTTTGTGGTACTGGAAATGGAACCCAGGGGCGTTCTACTGCTGAACTACACCCCCAGACCTATTTTATTTTTTATTTGGAAATAGGGTCTCACTAAATTGCTGAGAGCCTCACTAAGTAGTTGAGGCTGGCTTCAAATTTCTGATCCTCTTAGCCTCCCAGGTACTGCGATACCAGGTGTGAGCCACTACAGATAAAACAGTGTAAATTACGCTCATAAAATCTAAATTAGAGATGATTATTATGAAGTGTTGAACAATCTTTACGCTTCAACTTTTTTATTTGGGGAAAATTTTGAGTATGAAGTGATTTGTTCCATACTCAACACAATATTTTCTATTCTTCAAAAGCTGTTTCTTTTATAATAACCCAATTTTTTTTTTAACTAGCAGTTTACAAGGTTTCAGGTGAACTGCAATACCTAGAGTTTAAACGAGCAGAATGATCAACTGGGAAAGAGAAGGAAAGAGGGAACAGAAAGAGGGCCCATTGCTTTCTTCCACTAGTGTCTTTTTTTTCTTCTTCTTTTGTGGCACAGGAAATTGAACTCAATTTCAAGGGCCTTCTACCTCAGGTTTTATTTAGTAGATCATGTGAATTTTTTCCAAGTCTGTTTCAGTGATTTTATGTTCCTATTCCTTTTGTTTCCCCAGCCCTTTTAATCTTTGTCCTTGATTTCTCCTCCTCCTCCTCCTCCTTCTCCTTATTTTCTTCTTTCTTTCTTTCTTTCTTTCTTCTTTTTTTTTTTTTTTTTGTGTGTGTGTGTGGTGCTGGGGATTGAACCCTGGGGCATTCTACCTCCGAGCTATACCCCCCCTGCCCTATTTTTTATTCTTTATTTTGAAACAGGGTCTCACTGAGTTTCAAAGGGCCTCGCTAAGTAGCAAAGGCTGTCTGCGAACCCAGATCCTCCTGTCTCAGCCTCCCAAATGCTGGGATTACAAGCGTGTGCCACCATTCCAGACTCATGTTTTTTTCTTATATGATTATATATTTGCATCATTTAAAATTTTGCTGCCAATTTCGTTGTATATGATTGACTTTCTCAGTAATTTTGAACAGGCAATTCTCTAGAGCAGAAGGAAGATTGGAATAGTCTTTAGAGATGGATAGTCCTGGTCCAAGCCTGACTCCGCTTGTTCTGTGACCTAATTAGGCCACACTTTCCTCATCTGAAACATGAAGATGATAATAGTACCTACTGAGCAGGATATTGTGAGGACTGTGTACTTAAAGAGCTTAGTATAATGCTCAGCATATGATAAGCACACAGTAAAATAAACATTAGCCATTTGTCTTATTTTAATTAATTTTTTATTAACAATATACATGGTTTGGGTTGTGCTAAAATGCCTGGAGTTTAAGTCTGTTGTAGACATCAGCATTTAGTTCTTTAATGATCTTCAGTAGATATATTTCAGAAAGCTATCTTTTTCATTCCTTTTTTGTTACAATGCACAAATAATTTTTCATTGATGAGATGGATAGAGGTTGCTTATAATCTCATTATCCTAACAAAGTTTTATCTTTATACATTCCCTTTTTTAGTGCTTGTGGAGTTTTTCCATAATTTCAAACAAAATATACCCATGTCCAAGATAGTTATTTTGTTTATTTGTTTGTTTGTTTTGGTGGTACTGGGTCTTTGCTATCTCCGAGCTATACTCCCAGACCTATTTTATACTTTATTTGGAAAAAAGGGTCTCACTAGGTTGCTGAGAGCCTCATTAAGTAGCTGAGGCTGGTTTCGAACCTGTGCGATCCTCTCTCAGCTTCCAAGCACTGGGATTACAAGCGTGCATATAAATACAAGTATAGCATTTATGGAATGTGAAGCTGGATTTTTAGACTTTTTTTATTATATTTTTGGTGGTGTGCTTTAATTATACATCATAATAAGGTTCAGAGTGATGGGAACAAACATGAACATAGTACTTATAGTACTTGGTGTGTTTCCCTCTGGGCTTTTTTTTTTTTTTCCCCAGTTCTGGAGAGTGAACTCAGGGCATTGTGCATGCTTGCATATTTTAACCTTTTGTTTATTTTCATGAAAACAGATTTTCATGAAGGCAAATGAATTTGTATTTGGGTTACTAAAAAATCTTAATTTTAGAAAAATTACCATTTATACTATTTGTTTCCATTTTAGCTTTATTTCCCTGTATATGCATACCTTCAGAGAAAAGGATAGATACCCAAAATGGTTATTTCTGGGTGCTAGCATTGGAATCTTTTAATTTATTTCTTCATGCCTTCTACATTTTCCATAGCCAATATGCATTGCTTGCATAAACAAGAAAAATAAACATGTTTAAAATATATATTGTAGCCGGGTGTGGTGGTGCATGCTTGTAATCCCCGCACTTGGGAGGCAGAGACAGGAGGATCGCGCAGGTTCGAAGCCAGCTGCGCGCGCTGGCTTAGGAGACCCTGTTTCCAAATAAAAATGTAAAAATAGGTCTGGGAGTATAGCCCGGAGGTAGAAGGGCTTCAAGGAACCCAAGTACCACCAAAATAAATAAAATAAAATGTATATTGTAGTTTTATGGAGTGAAAAATAAGAACTAAAATGATATACAGGTTTTTTAAAAACGTTCATTAAAGCAGGACGTGGTGGCATATACTCTCAAGCCTACTACTTGAGAGGCTGAGACTGGAGGATTGCAGGTTCAAGAAGAGCCCTAGTAATTTAGTGAGGCTCTTCGCAACCTAGTGAGACCTTTTATCAAATAAGAAATTAAATCAATCTAGAGATGTAGCTCAGAGGTAGCATGCATCTGGGTTCAATTCCCAGTACCATAAAAAACTAAAAAGTTTCATTAGATACCAGCTTTGTTAGAGCCTTGTGATAGGCTCTGGGAATACAGACGTGAATTGATCATTCCTAAGACACAGATGTGTAATCCAAGAAGTATAGTAAAGGATTATAGATCATAAGTATAGATCATCACGGGTACTCAGAAAGGAGGTAGGTGCTGTTAATTAATATTCTATCTTATAAGTTGTACCAGATCAGTTGCTCAGCATCTGACACACGAATGAACAATGGAATCTGAGTACTTTACACAGCAAACTTCAAACTAGCTATCACTAGAGTGGCTCCTAAGAGTGAAGTGATTAGCAACCAGCAGGGAACTTGGGCAGCAGCACTGATCTATGTCCCTGCTCCCCACCCTCACCGGCATTATAAAATAGAGACCCTGGCTTCATTCGCTGCTTATTACTTCTCATGGGAGTGGTAGTAGTGATCAGTTGTTTACTATGCCCTAGGCACTGTTCTAAGCTATTTATTTATATTAGCACATTTACTGCCCAAAATAACCCTATGGGATTGGTATTATAACTACATTATATGCATGAAGAAACTGAAACCTGTCTTGAGTAGGCCATTTGCCTTTTAGTTGGTAAGTAGAATCAGTTTGGGCCCCATCAGTATAGCTTCTCAGCCTGCATACTTACCTGCTGCTGAAGTAGTGTTTGGTCAGGCCCAAAAGGCAGTTGGTACAATTAATGATGTCTATTTAGTGTTTTGTTTTGAAGTGATACACTGAGGTCAGTTTCATGCATACATGAAAAAAAAAAGTCCTTCACAGGTACAAGTCTCCATATTATTGCCTTTATTTTCGGTTGAACTTTGCTTTTTAAAACTTTCCATATGGGAATGTTTAATTTGAAAATAATTTAGTGTATACATTACAAAATGGAAAATGGAGCCAGGCATGGTGGCACACGCTGTAATCCTAGCATTTGGGAGGCTGAGACCAGAGGATTGCCATTTGCAGACAGCCTCAGCTACTTAGTGAAGCCCTTTGCAACTCAGTGAGACCTCTTTCAAAATAAAGAATAAGAAATAGGGCTGGGCATGTAGCTCAGAGGTAGAATGCCAAAAAAAGCAAAATGGGTGATTTAAAGAGTACTTTTTTCGCTGGGCGTGGTGGTACACACTTGTAATCCCCGCACTTGGGAGGTGGAGACAGGAGGATCACACAGGTTCGAAGCCAGCCGTGCTGGCATAAGAGATCCTGTTTCCAAATAAAAAAGTATAAAATAGGTCTGGGAGTATAGCCCAGAGGTAGAAGAATTTCCAGGAACCTCAGTACCACCAAAAAAAAAGTACTTTTTTCTGTATAGAAATTCTTATAGTCAAGGAATTCACTACAGCTCTCAGTGAGTAGTTCTCAAAGGGCATTTAATTTTTTTGGATTTGAAATATATTGATGTGTAAAAAGTCTGTTTTTAGTATTTTTTACTTTGTTTTCTAAGGTTTTCATGCATTTATGAGGATCAAGAGTCACATTCTTTGAACTATATAAGGGCAAATGTATCCATTTTGTGGTTTAAAGATACTCATACTATTTCCTCTGTTGTCAAGAAATGAGATAAAAATTCTAAATTTTACTTTTCAGTGTCATCCATGCTCCATTACCAAGTCCTGTTGACAAAGTAAGTTGCTAATGATTATTTTTTACTAACTCGCTCAGTTATATTGCTTTTAAAATGCTTGTTATTAGCTTTAAACACATTTCTTTTTATAACAAAATATATAGATACAGAGTGCATATAGCTGTATAGTTAATGCAGTCTTCTGATCTTCAGTATCTGAAGACTATATATCTGGATGTTTCTTTGGAAAAAGCCTTGTTGTTTCAAGTAAACTATTGACTGTGTAGACTAGGAATACCTGTTTTGTGCCTAGTTATAAGGAGTATTACTGTCATTTTTTATTCTGAGACACAGTTTTGACTAGAAATTTGTTAAAGCTTTCTACCCAAATAGTGTATTCAACATTTACCCATATAGGAAAGTAGCATGGAAATATGAACTTAAAGAACTATTTTGTGTGTATGCGTGTAGTCCTGGGGATTGAACCCCCAGCCCAGTTCTGTTATTTATTTTGACCCATGGTCTCTCTAAGTTGCTGCGGAGGGCTTCTTTAAATTGCGGAGGCTAGTCTTGAACGTGCGACTTTTTAGCCTTAGCCTCCAAAGTACTGGGCTTACAAGTGTGCAGTGTGCACCACCATATCTGGCAGAAAATACTATTTTGTTGTTTTTCTGTGTTTTGGGGGGAGGTATTAGAAGCTGAACCCAGAAGTTTTCTGAGCTACAGCCCAAGCCTATTTTATTTTTCATTTTGAAACAGGGTCTCATTAGGTGCCTTGAGAAATCGCGCAAAATTGCTGAGGTTGTTCTCAAACCTACAATTCTTCTGTCTCAGCCTCCCAAATACTGGGGTTATAGGCATGTGTACCATGCTTGGCTTTTTTTTTTTTTTTTTTTTTTTTTTTTTGTATACTGGGGATTGAACCCAGGGGTGTTCTACTACTGAGCTATTCCCCCAATTTTTTAATTGAGGCTACAGGCATACACCACCATGCCTGGCTTTATTTATTGTTCTTGAAGATCAATTTTAGGATAATTGATTAGAAATTTTACAGTAATTATTTGCTTGGAAATATCTTGTTATCGTTCAGGAATAATAGTTAATTAAACCCAAAGTATCGTTGCTAAGTAGCAAAAAACAAAACCACCCCCAAACAAAACATCTTTTGATCATTTACCTTTAATGTGACCCAGGCATTGTGGCACATGCCTAGAATCCCAGTATTTGGGAGATGGAGTTAGGTGGCTCATGGATTTGAGGCCAGCCTCAGCTAAAACTTAGTGCTACCCTCCACATCTTAGCAAGACTCATTTTTTATTTTTTTATTTTATGGTGTTGGGATTAGAACCCAGGGGCTTTCTACCTCTGGGCTATACTCCCAGACCTATTTTATATATTTTTTTGGAAACAGGGTCTCACTAAGTTGCTGAGAACCTCACTAAATAGCTGAGGCTGGCTTTGAACCTGCGCGATCCTCCTGTCTCAGCCTTGCAAGCGCAGGGATTACAAGCGTGCGCCACCATGCCTGGCTTAGCAAGACCCTTAAAAAAAAAAACTTTAATGTGGATATTGTTTTCTTAGTGCAATAACTAACCTGTTAGGAAAAATATTTTATATTTTTGTTCCCTTTGGATGGAGAATGAAGGCCTGCTTGAAACTAAAGTTTTCTCTTAGATTCCTTCTTGAGTATTAGAAGTGTTATCTGAATTCAGTGGCACATGCTTGTAATCTCAGCTAATTGGAAGGCTGAGGCAGATAGATTACAAGCTCAAGACAAGCTTGAGTCAGTTGGTGAGACCCTGTCTCAAAATAAAAACTAGAAAGGGCCAGGGTTGTAGCTCAGTAGTTGAGCATCCTAGGTTTGGGGTGGGAGAATTGCATAAAAGTAAATACAGTGAGGTGTGGTGGCGCACGCTTATAATCCCCGTGCTTGGGAGGCGGAGACAGGAGGATCCTGCAGGTTCAAATCCAGTCTTGCTGGCTTAGGAGACCCTTTTTCCAAATAAAAAAATTATAAAAATAGGTCTGGAAGTGTAGCCCGGAGGCAGAAGGGTTTCTAGGAACCCCAGTACCACCACCAAAAAAAAAAAAAAAAGTAAATACATAGAAATATCACCAAGAAAGCTGGGCATGGTGGCTTATACTTGTAATCCCAGCATTTGGGAGGCTGAGACCAAAGGATCACGGTTCACTGACAGCCTCAGCAGTGAGGCTTTTTGCAACTCAGTGAGACCCTGTTTCAAAATAAAGAATAAAAAATAGGGCTGGGGGGTATCACTCAGAGGTAGAATGCCCCTGGGTTCAATCCCCAACACTGCCCCCCAAAAAAAGGAAAAGAAATATCACAGAAAGTAAATACATAGAAGTTATAGTGGTTAATCATCAACTTCTGTAATAGCAGAATTACAGTCTTGCTAATTTAGAATTAACTTTAAAAAATGCCAGCTCTATCTTTTAGTATATTAATATGCTAAATATAATATAGTCAGTGTATTTTAATATACTTTTGAGCTTAATAAGGAATGAAACTGATATCATTAATCAGTTAAATATAGGGCTTGTTAGTGTTGCAGATATGGGTAAATATAGCATCTATATTAAGTGCCCCCCCTTTATTGCCACGGTTCTGTATTCTCTAATACTCTTAGATTCTAAGCAGTTTTACTGATATGTAGAGTTTAAATACCATCATTTTTCATCTTTTGCTGCAAAGGCAAAGAAAAAACTACTTTTATTATCTTGGGCCACTGGACAGAGTATTAGATTTCATGCTGTCTTGAGTGAATTATGACTGGCATATTAAAAAACTATTTAACAATTAATTTTAAAGGAAAAATATGTTGACCTGTTGGTTTAGGAGGTATTTTTTGGATTAAGAAAAGACTTATATTTGTGCTATAAGTTTGTGATCTGGCTTATCTAGGAACATTTTCATAAGTAGCACTTCTTTCACCGCACTGCTTGTAATTTTAACCTGATTAGCATAGTATAATATCACTTACACATTCTGGACATGGGGCAGAAATCACTTGTCAAGGAGTTGGTTTGTTCTTAGTGTCTTTTACAAAGTCTTTTCTGTGGCTGTTGACACTGTGCCATTTTGTTTCTAGGTTGCTGCTAACACTCCAAGTATGTATTCTCAGGAACTATTCCAGCTTTCTCAGTATCTACAGGTAAAGTGAATTTTGAGAATTCTTAATCTGCAGGAATAGAATTAAACAACTTAGATTTTATTTTACCAGTATAAAGTAGTATTGACTGGATACAAGTGAAAGAGAAATAGAATTATCTTGCCAGGTGTAGTGGTACACACTTGTAATCCCAGTACTTGGGAGGCTGAGACAGGAAGATCACAGGTTTGAGGCCAGTTTCAGTTACTTAGTGAAGCCCTCTGCAACTTAGTGAGATCCTGTTTCAAAATAAAGAATAAGAAATAGGACTAAGGGTGTAGCTCAGAGGTAGAATGTCCCTGGGTTCAATTTTCTTTCCAGAAAAAAAAAGAAATAAATATTTTTTCAAAAAAGAATGGAGGAAAGAAAAAGGATTAAAATAGGTCTTATAGGCCGGCTGTGGTGACGCGCGCTTGTAATCCTCGCGCTTGGGAGGCTGAAACAGGAGGATTGCGCTGGGTCGAGGCCAGCCTCAGCTACTTAGTGAGGCTCTCAGCAACTATGTGAGACCCTGTTTCCAAATAAAGTATAAAATAAGTCTGGGAGTATAGCCCGGAGGTAGAAAAGCCCCTGTTTCCATCCCCAGTACCACAATGAATGAATGAATGAATGAATCTATTTGAGTTTATAGTGATTTAATAATCAGACCTCAGAGTTTACTATCCTGCGCTACTGAAATAATAGATAGAATTCTTGATAAAGCAGATACTGGGAGTGGGCTCCTGAGGCAGTTAATGCAGTATTTAAAGAGCCATACAAATCTCTAAAAGCAAACAAACTGTTGTTTCTGTTCAATATAGATTTGGGCTGCAGTATAGTAAGAAAGCCTAGTTAAAGAAAGCCTTGTGTAGGGGGTTAGAGACTGAAGTTTTTATCTTGGTTTTGCTACTTAGTTAATTGTGACCTTGGATTAATCATTTTACATGTACAGGCTTACAGTTATATTTTGTATAAAATTATAGAATCAACTTTGTGAGACTGTATTTCAAAATAAAAATAAGTAAATCAAAAGAGCTGGGGGTGTAGCTTAGAAATATAATTGAACCCAGGTTCAATCCTCAAACCAATAAATAAATGTATAGGATCAAACCAGTGATCCTGGGTCCCTACATTCTTTTATGATCAGTTCATTTTTCACATTTGCACTTTGAGCGTGGGTTCTAGCCAGAATTGCCTGGATTTGATCCCTGACTTTGATCTGCTGAGAAAGTTGCTTAAAACCTCAGGGCTTTATCTTCCTCATGTAGAAAATGGATAGAGCACTCACTTAGCAAATTGTAAAGAACATGTGAATTAATCCATGTAAAGTACCTGGAACATACACGTGACATCAGTTTCAGTGGTTATTTGCCATTCGGCAGGAAAGCACATCAGTTTATACCGGTCTCTCCATTTTTGAGGTGGAAGAAAACTTTGAGATTAATTTGGATCTCTGCTTCATATGTAGTACATGGGCCTCCTGTGCGTTAAACGATGTGCCCAAGGCTATACACTATTGTTACTAGTCATTTTGGGCTGGAAACTTCACACTTTGATTTTTACTCTTTTCAGCTTTCTTGTTTGTTCTTCTAATATCCACTTACTGTTCTTTTTTCTCTTTGAGAGAAATTCCACTGCTTAGTTTTTCTGTATACATCTCTTTTGAGTTACTGAAGGGTTGTTGTTGTTTTTGTGGTACTAGAGATGGAACCCAGGGACATTCTACCTCTGGGCGACACCCCCAGCCCTATTTTTTATTCTTTATTTTGAAACAGGGTCTCTATGAGTTGCAGAGGGCCTCTTCAAGTAGCTGAGGCTGGCTGTGGACCCAGATCCTCCTGTCTCAGCCTCCCAAATGCTGGGATTACAAGCGTGCTCCACCACACCTGGCTTGTTTTTTGTTTGTTTTTGTTTTGTTTTGTTTGAAGAACTGGGGATTGAACCCTTGGGTATTCTATTTCTATCTCACACCACAAGCCTTTTTTTTTTTTTTTTTTTTTTTTTTTTTGGTGGTACCGGGGTTCCTGGAAGCCCTTCTACCTCCGGGCTACACTCCCAGACCTATTTTATATTTTTATGTTTGGAAACAGGGTCTCTTAAGCCAGCGAGGCTGATTCCAACCCAGTGCGATCCTCCTGTCTCCGCCTCCCAAGCACGGGGATTACAAGTGTGCACCACCACGCCCGGCCCATTTTTTTTTTTTTTTTAAATAGGTCTCACTAATTTGCAGAGGACCTAAGTAGCTGAAACTGGATGCAAACCTGGGATCATCCTGTCTCAGCCTCCCAAATACGGGAATTTACAAGCACGTACCTACCACCATGCCTGGACCGAGTTGCTGAAGTTTTAAAATAAGTTGTGAACATTTTGAAAGCATTCTGGAATAGATGCATTTTATGCCTTATAACTGAAAGACCATTCCTGGAAGTATTACATTTCTTTTAGAAAGTGGTTCATAGAATTAAAAAAGCAATAGAACTGAGTTTTAAAAGGTGAAATTACACCACCTAGTGGACATAGATTTTAAAGATATGTTTGCTTATTGATTTTGTTTTTTTGGTAAAACATTTTGCATCTGTATAATTTCCTGGATATTATTAATATTTTAGAGCTAAAAATAGCCATAGTGCATAGTCTCTTTCAAATGTAAATTGTTTTCATATGAGCTCAAGGTGCTGTGGCTTTTATTAAATTCCTTATCTATATTTTTAGAGTTTAGGTTAAAACAATAGCACTGGTAACTAATTAGGACAGATTTTCTTTAATCACTATTTCATAAGAACATGGAGAGCAATAAATTAATTCTTTAAGCCTTAAGTGTGTGTTTGAATTATACATTTTTCTTTTGAGGTGGCTGAAGCTTGTAGGATGGTAAATGTTCTTTGGATAGTGACAAGAATAGAAGGTGAAGGCCTGCTAGAGCTACAACTAAATCTTAGGAGCCTTGTGCCTTGACTTCCAGCCAAGGAGACACTACTAAGAGCTATCAAATGACCAGGTGTGGTGTCGCACACTTGGAAACCCAGTTCTTGGGAGGCAGAGACAGAGGACCACAGGTTCAAGGATAGATAGCCTTAGCAAGTTGTGAGAGGTTCATCAAAATCAAAATAAGGCGAGGGCTGAAGTTTGGAGGTAGAATGCCTCTGGGTTCGATTAAAAAAAACTATCAAATGTTAACAATTACCCCAGAGAGCAGGCTTTGCTCACCAAAATCTTTCTCTGTAAAATACTCCTTTGAAGCTGGGTGTGGTGGAGCCCACTTGTAAACCCAGTACTTGGGAGTCTGAGACAGGAGAATCTCAGGTTCATGACCAGCCTCAGCAACTTAATGAGGTCCTCTGCAACTTAGTGAAACCATGTTTCAAAGTAAAATAAAAATAAGCTGGGCATTGTGACACACACTTATAATCCCAGTACTTGGGAGGCTGAGATGGGAGAATCCTACAGGTTTAAAGCCAGCCTCAGCTACTTAGCGAGGCTCTCAGCAACTTAGTGAGGCCCTGTTTCCAAATAAAATATGAAATGGGTCTGGGAGTGTAGCCGAGAGGTAGAAAGCCCCTGGATTCCATCCCCAGCACCACAAAAAATAAAAATAAAAAATAAAAATAATAAAAATAAGTTGGACATGGTGGTGCACGCTTGTAATCCCAGTGCTTGGGAGGCTGAGACAGGAGGATGGCACAGGTTCAAAATCAGCCTCAGCTACTTAGTGAGGCTCTCAGCAACTTAGTGAGAGCCTATTTCCAAATAAAGTATAAAATAGGTTTGGGAGTATAGCCCGGAGGTAGAAAAGCTCCTGGGTTCCACCTCTAGTACCACCAAAAATAAATAAATAAATATAAATAAATAAGTAAAAATAAAATAGGGCTGAGGTGTAGCTCAGAAGTAGAATGCCCCTGGTTTCAATCCCTGCCCCCAACACACACACACACACACACACACACACACACACACACACACACACACACTCATTCTTCCAAATTTTGAAGAAAAAGAAAACAAAAACAAGTGACTTGTTTTCTCTTTGGGGAGAAATTGTAGCTACCTCCAACAGCACTAGTTACAGCCCAGTAGACAAGACTACAGTGATGTGATATGCGTGCACACTTGTGTGTGTGTGTGTGTGTGTGTGTGTGTGTGTGTGTGTGTTTGTGTATTTTTAAGGAATTATTTAGAATACTTTGAAATACATTAAGGGGTGTATGAGAATATATTTAGAAGGTACTGGAAATCGATTGTTCTTCAAAGGAATTATCCTGAATTTATTAGAATTTTTTATGATTTATAATATTAGGAGGCCTTACATCGGGAACAGATGTTGGAACAGAAGTTAGCCACGCTTCAGCGGCTACTAGCCATCACCCAAGAGGCTTCAGATACAAGTTGGCAGGTATTCCAGTTACTTTTATATTCAAGAGGCATTTAAATAGTTTACTATTTCTTAAGTGTTAATTGAACTAAAAGTAAAATTTCGTAGTAAACAAAAGCAAGTCTGCTTCCTAAACAAAAAACAAGTGTTAAAAAGTTAACATTTACATTTGATGTTGGTCAGTTTTATAATTTCATTAATATTCCTGGCAGTAGAATCTTTTTGTTATATATATTTAAATACTCAGGTTTTATTTATATTTAATTTTTTTCCGACAGGCTTTAATAGATGAAGATAGACTCTTATCACGGTTAGAAGTTATGGGAAACCAATTACAGGCATGCTCCAAAGTAGGTATTTAATCTCAAGTACATAGAAAAGAATGCATGACTTCTTGCATAGTTTCATTTTGGGGGGTCATTTTGAGTATATACTAAAACTTTTATTTGTTTTCACCATCAAGTTTTTTGTCATTAGAAATTTCAAATGTACCTATAAATAAAAAGACTTGAATAATAAATGTCCATTTTACATCTCTCGTTTTTCTATTGAAGTTGATAATTCTTGAGGAAATTGGGTCATTTGCCGTCTAGCATTTTCTCAGTCTACACTGTTACTTGAACATTGTTCCGGCTCCCCCTCATCCCCTGTAAATTAGTAGTTTGTACAGGGATTTGATTTCGTTCCGGTGGGTTTTTCCATTTGTTTGTTTTGTCAATACTTCATAGATGTTACTGTATTCTTTCACCAGAAAGTAACATTTACCTTTCTTTGGGGATTTTATATGTCATTGATGATTCTTAACTAGATCAGTATTCCTTTAAAGGTTATGTGATTCTCTCATTGCTTCATTTATTTAGCTGGATTACTTTTATAAGAGAAGTCTTCCTTCATTAAATATTTGATTACCTTGAGGCAGGTTTTTATAGAAAAAAGCAGGATAAGTAATTTTCTCCCCATTTACCTGACTTTAAAATAATGATTTGGTTCCTTTTCATCCATCAAAGAATGAGCATGAAGTATTTTCTCCCCCACCTAGATTAAAAAAATATTTGATGTGTTTCAATCTATTATAATTGTTTTCCTTCTTAACACTCAAACTATCCCATTTTTAGTCTGAGTGAATGAACTTCTATTAATTAATTAATTAATTAATTTTGCGCTGTGGGGGATGGAGCCCAGTGACATTGTACCTCTGAGCTACACCCCCAGCCTTATTTTTTAGTCTTTTTATTTTTTTTTGAAATGGTCTCACTGAGTTGTGAAGGGGTTTGCTAAGTAGCTAAGGCTGTCTGCGAACTGTGATCCTCCCGTCTCAGCCTCCTGAATGCTAGGATTACAAGTGTGCGCCACCACGCCTAGCTAGCTTGGCTTTTTTGTATAGAACCCTAGTAGACTTCAATTGCTTCCTGCCGTCATACTGGATGATACTTTCCAGGAGTATCTCACACATTTCCTGCTCTTGATATGCAGTCTGCTTTTCCCCCTGGTGTTCGTACTACTTTTATTTTAACCATTGTTTTAAAATGTTTGGTGCTTTTGCAGGTAATTTATTATTTTTGCCCACAAATGTAAATATGGTGGTTTGCAGAGATATGACAAATATAAGTGTAATTAATTTTATATATTCGAAAGAAATTCTCAGTTGCCTTTGACTTCTTTTTCTAGTAGAAGCAGGAATTAATATTTTTGTGAAGGCATAATTTACTGGTGCAGTTTAAACATAACTTCAATTAATACAGAGTCAGTATCATTTGTGTTTGAGGTACCTTAACATAAAATATAAAGAGCATCATAATGTGTTTATTTTTAAAGAATAATTTTTTAAATTAACTATAAGTATCTTTTTTTCTAGAATCAAACAGAAGATAGTTTACGAAAGGAACTCATAGCATTGCAGGAGGACAAACACAACTATGAAACAACAGCCAAAGAGTCCCTGAGGCGGGTTCTTCAGGAGAAAATTGAAGTGGTTAGGAAACTTTCAGAAGTTGAGGTATTTCACTCTTAAAAATACTAAGTAGTAGTATGATTAAAAAAAAAAAAAACTGCAAGCATTCCAGAACACTATTATTATGTAGCTGGGAAATGTTTTTATCTGTCAAATGGAAAGGAGTAGATATGTTGGCTTTCATGAACAGAAATTGTAAACTGGGCTGGTGGCGCATGCTTGTGATCCCAGCATTTGGGAGGCTGAGATAGAAGGATTGTGGTTTGCCGACAGCCTCAGCTACTTGGTGAGGCCCTTTGCACTCAGTGAGACCTAGGCCTTGGGGAGGTGTAGATCAGAGGTAGAACGTCCCTGAGTTCAAGTTCAATCCTCAGTAACACACACACATGCACGTGGGAAAAAAAGATAAGAAAAGAAAGAAAAGAGCCAGGTATGGTGGTGCGCACTTGTAAGCCCAGCATTCGGGAGGCTGAGACAGGAGGATTGCAGTTCACGGACAGCCTCAGCTACTTAGTGAGGCCCTCTGCAACTCAGTGAGACCCTGTTTCAAAATAAAGAATAAAAAATAGGGCTGGGGTGTAGCTTGGAGGTAGAATACACCTGGGTTCTATCCCCAATACCACAAAACAAAACAGAATGTGTGGGTGTGGGTGTGGGTGTGTTACTGTGGATTGATTCCCTACCCCCGGGGGCATACTACCTCCAAAATACAACCCCAGGTTGTATTTTTGAAACAGGGTCTAGCCAAGTTGCTAAGAGTCTCGCTAAGTTGCTGAGACTGTCTTAGAACCTGTGTTCCTCCATGTACTGAGATTACAGGCATGTACCACTGCACCTGGCTCATGGACAGAAATTTTCATCATAACCATGTGAGTTCTGGTGCTTATGGTCCCAAGTCAGGGAATTCATCTGCTGGCAAAGATTTTCCTTTTTTTCTAGTCAAGGATGGTCACTATGAGGCTGAACTTATAACACAAGTTCCTACCTTGCCCGTGCTCCAGAGAGGGAAACTAACTGGATCTTACATTCGGAGATTCAAAGGGGAAAGTCTCCCAGTTCCTTTCTGGATCCTTTAGGAGCAATTAAAATGTGATTCTTAGGGCTGGGGGTATAAGTGGTAGAGAACTCTGAGTTTAAGGCCCAATACCAAAAGCAAAAGAAAAAAAAAATCTCACTGATTTACAATATGGGTCATTCCTTTAAATCATTGCAAAATCAACACAAATTATCTGGCCCTGGATTTGGTTAAAATGCCCATCTTAAATTAAATGTAAACATACCCTTAGCATCAGAATAGTTCCTTTTTTGTGTTTGTGCATGTATGTGAGTGGTACTGGGGATGGAACCCAGGAGCATTCTACCTCTAAGCTACACACTCTAGCCCTATTTTATTTTATTTTTTCAGTACTAGGGATGGAACCCAGGGGAATTCTACCTCTGAGCTATACCCTCAGCCCTATTTTTTATTTGTTATTTTGAAACAGGATCTCACTGAGTTGCCAAGGTCCTAAGTTGCTGAGGCTGTTCTTGAACCTATGATCCTCCTGTTTCAGCTTCCCAAGTACTGGTATTTCAAGCTTGTACCACACACCTGGCTTTCTTCTATCCCCTCCCTTTTTCTTCTCTGTGATACTAGAGATTGAACCCAAGGGCTTTCTACCTCTGAGTAAAACCCCCAACCCTACTTCATTGTTTATGTTGAAACAGAGTCTCACTAGGTTGCTGAAGGTCTTCCTAATTTGCTGCATTGTATTTGAACTGTGTCCCTCTTGTCTCAGCCTCAGCCCCTGAAGTACTGGGATTACAGTCTTGCACTACCACGCTTGGCCCAGAATAGTTTCTGTAATGGCTTCATCCCACTTTGCCTGATTCATTATCACTTGATTTATTTGACATGCATGGAAAGTTTCTAGCTATTGTCTCATTTTTATGTTAATTGCCTGCATATTATTAAACTTACTTTAAGAATTGAGAGGCTTAACATATTTTCAAGTCACACCTTTTGGCCTTTTAAAACTAAAATGATATAAAGGTGGCATCCACTTCCTGTCCTCCTCCTGACTTTTTTAAAATTCTTAGTTGTGTTTTCTGTTTTAATATACACCTGCAGAATATTTAAATCCTTATGTTATTTAGTTTGGCTTTATATAAAACCCAGAACAGGTGTTGATTTCGAATAGCCCGTTGAGTTATATTTCTTATAAATTTAATTTAGAAGGAATTCTAAATAATAAGTGTGTATTTATTCTAAATAAATTGCCTGTTGGCTTGAATTGCAGCGAAGTCTGAGCAATACTGAAGATGAATGTACCCACCTGAAAGAAATGAATGAACGGACTCAGGAAGAATTAAGAGAACTAGCCAATAAATATAATGGAGCTGTTAATGAGATTAAAGATTTATCTGATCAATTAAAGGTATGTATTTACTTAGTCGGCAAGTATGTTAAGCTAGTAGCCCCTAACACAGTCGGTAGCTTGAAAATTTGATATTGCTGAATAGTTGTTGATATAAAATTTGGTAATGTTTGAAATTTACGGTGAAAATAAAGTTCTGTTTTTCTCAACTTTTGTTATCACAGATAACTGAAACCTGTGAAAGCTGATATATTTCCTTAGGTGGACATACAATCAGTACCTCACAGTAGATGTCTTTTTGTATGTGCATGGTACTTAGATTAAACCTAAAGGCATTCTACCTCTGAGCTACATCTCTAACCTATTTTATTTTTGAAACAGGGTCTCGCTAAGTTGCTGAGGTTGGTCTGGAACCTGTAATTCTCCTGTCTCAGCCTCCTGAAGACACTGAAATTACAGATGTACGTTAATATGTCTGGCTCAGCATCTTTTAACATACAACAGAAAGTAGATGAAAATCAGCAAAACCTAAGATATTCAGATTTTTTTATTTTTTTGTTTTTGAGGTACTGGGTATTGAACCCAGGGGCATTTTACCTCCGAGCTACACTCCCAGCCCTATTTTTATCCTTCCTTCTTTCCTTCCTTCCTTCCTTCCTTCCTTCCTTCCTTCCTTCCTTCCTTCTTGTGGTACTGGGGTTCCTGGAAGCCCTTCTACCTCCGGGCTACACTCCCAGACCTATTTATATATTTTTTTATTTGGAAATAGGGTCTCCTAAGCCAGCGCGCGTGGCTGGCTTCAAACCTGCGCGATCCTCCTGTCTCTGCCTCCCAAGCGCGGGGATTACAAGCATGCGCCACCACGCCCAGCTATTTTATTGTATTTTATTTTTGGTGGTACTGGGAGTGGAACCCAGAGGCTTTCTACTTCCAGGCTATACTCCCAGACCTATTTTTATATTTTATTTGGAAACAGGGTCTCACTAAGTTGCTGAGAGCCTAAGTAGCTGAGCCTGGCTTCGAACCTGTGCGATCCTCCTGTTTCAGCCTCCCAAGTGCGGGGATTACTAGCGTGCTTTCATTCTTTATTTTAAACAGAGACTAAGTTACAGAAGGCCTCATTAAGTAGCTGAGGCTGTCCTCGATCCTGTGATCCTTCTGTCTCAGCCTCCAAAGTACTGGGATTACAAGCGTGTAGCACCGCGCCCAGCTTGAGTTTTTCACTTTAACCCTTTATTCCTGTGGGTATATTTGCTCCAAATTATTCTCTCTTAGGTGTTATGGAGTAATGAACTTAATGCAGATCACTTTTGACATCAAGCCTTTGTTTTTTCTTTGCTGTTTTAGAAAAACCAGCTTTAAGAGCCACCTTTAATCCCAGTAGAATCAACAAAACTTTTATATATACGTTCTATAATTTCCCCTACATTTCTTAGAAGTTGAAAAAGGCAGTCCTAACTGGCGTAGGCCTCTTAAAACAAGGTGAGATTTTACTAAATAACTGAATCTTTCTCTTCAATAGGTGGCAGAGGGAAAGCAAGAGGAAATCCAACAGAAGGGGCAAGCTGAAAAGAAAGAATTGCAGCATAAAATAGATGAAATGGAAGAAAAAGAACAGGAGCTCCAGGCAAAAATAGAAGCTTTGCAAGCTGATAATGATTTCACCAATGAAAGGCTAACAGCTTTACAAGGTAAGTTAGCTAATCAAGAAACTCATTTGATTTGATTTTTTTCTTTTTATCTGTGAAATATCTTTTTCTTGGACTTTTATTTACAGTACGGTTAGAACATCTTCAGGAGAAAACTCTTAAAGAATGCAACAGCTTAGGTAGGTGTCATCCAGATTTCTTATTTAAAGCTGAATTTTGACATTAAATTTTTTACTTTTACTGTCTCACATTAGGTACTTATTTTCTGTAAGGGAGTTTTACTATTAGGCATAAAATAGCTACACTGTTAGAAAATTTCCTTTTAAAATATGCTAAATTGCCACCAGTGGGCACCATTGTTTAGTCCTTGAGATAAATGAAATTTCTGCGTCTGAGATGTTCTACTTAAGTCTGTAAACAGTAGGATTCTTTTTTATTTTGAGGTTCATTGGAAGGGCACTAAGCCTGCACTAATAGAAAATGCCACATTGGACCCTTCTTATAAAAATAAAAATAGAGTGTTCTATACAATCTTAATGTAAGTAGAAATAAAAATGTCCCAGTTACACTTGAGACCAGTTTTAAAGTAATATTTTCTTTGATCAGGAAATGATATACTGTCTTAATCCTAGGGATACAAGTTGATGACTTCTTACCTAAAATAAATGGGAGCACAGAAAAAGGTAGTGTAAAAACCTTAAATATTTTTCTTTTATGATATTCATTCACTATTTAAGCAGGATAGGGAGTTGAGGGTTTTAAATGTTGGGAATGAAAAACAAACTGTTCACAGACCATTGAATTCTGTCTTTTAAAATCAGGCTTCTCTTTAGTTCCTAAGACTTATGCTGGGATCTATTATTAAATATCCCTTGTTATGGAAATTTTAACTACTCAAATAATAAGAAAATGGAAAAGTTAAGCATTATCTATGGCTTGCATAATAGAGCTCTTTTTCTCCCATTATATTTTTTCAGTGAGCTATACTACCATTTTTTTTTCACCAAGCTCTGCTCCAGGCCCCTGATTTAAATGTGTGAGTATATTTGAAAGCCCATTGAGCCTTTCAATGGTTCATAGAAACTACTTTCTTTTTTCATCTATTTCATTGGTCAAAGAGAATGGGGTCAGTCACTTCTGCCATCAGAAAACAATGTTTATTAGTTTTTGGTTCTGTGACCCCCTTCCTGGTTAGCATGGGTTCTCTCTCACTAAAAATTTAAAATCATGATATATTCTTTTTTCTGTTACTACGTGGAGTACTTTTTGCCCAGTGGTTTTATAATTCATTTGTCTTGAAGATCCCAGTTTACTTTGCCCCTTCCCTTTCATGCACCATTGAGTATCAGCTATGTGCTAGATCTGTCCCGGATACTTGGAGTACCAAAGGAATAAAACTGTTTTCTGTGTTTACTGGTCTTGTTAATTCTTTTTTTTTTTTTTTTTTAATGTATCAGGGGATATCTTTATAGTTCTTGGACAGCAACAAATTCAATAAATTTACTAAGTGGTTTGTCTTGATTTTGGTTGGTTTGCTTCCAATTAAGAACTGGCAAAATAGGCTCAGATTGTCATGTATATGTCAGCTGCAAGATCAAGACCTAATATTGCATATATAATTAATTTTGGAACTCTAAGAAAAAAATTCTTTAATCATTCCTATTTAGCTATTCTAAGTAAGTTTTATAAAATGCATTCATTTTTTAAAATTTCAATTTGATTAGGTTTTACTTTGAGAATTTTTAAAGGTGTGGTTTATATTCATTGCACCAAAATTACTAGTTACTGCTCATTAAATATATTTACAAGCTTAGCCAAGCGTGGTGGCGCACACTTGTAATCCCCATGCTTGGGAGACGGAGACAGGAGGATCGTGCAGGTTTGAAGCCAGCCTCCGCTGGCTTAAGAGACCCTGTTTCCAAATAAAATATAAAATAGGTCTGGGAGTATAGCCCGGAGGTAGAAGGCCCCTGGGTTCCATCCCCAGTACCACAAAAAGTATATATATTAATGTTTTTATAAGCTTAAGTAAAATGAGTTAATTCTCACTTTGAAAAATTTATTCTCTTTAAATGGCTTTATATTTTATTATTATTTAGCATATTTTTCTCTTTCTGGCATGTATGCTTTTTTTCATCAATCTTGACTTGAATATGTATTTGCTAATAGTGTTAGTATTAATTAACCCAACCTCAGAACCTTCTGTTTCTTAAGAGAATCTTTTTATATACACTAAACCATCTTTTTACTACTTAATCAAATTATCATGTAAAATTTTTGCCAGTTCTAATTGATTTAGAGTAATAGAACTATTTTTATATTGTAATTGTACACTCCTTAATTTAAGATTAAATAAGATATTTCAGGCACTTAAAAGTAATTCCTGTATATTTGGTTTTTTGCTCATTTGTTTGTTTGTTTGTTTAGCGATAGTGATAAGATTGAGTAGTGTTGAGAGTAAGTAGTATGGTATTTTAAAAGAAACTAAGTAAAATTTGAGTATACACAAAAACTTCCTTATATCAGATTAGTTTACAGAATAACTTTGAAATAATGGGTCACTTACTCCATTCTGAGTCACTTGTAATATAATAACAAACCAATTACCAAGTATTACGGTATTATCAAAATCCAGTCATAATATTTTATTAATTTTAACTAAAATTATTCTTTAAAAAACAAAAGGAACTCCAAGAATAGTAGTAATAATATTTTTAAATGTCTGGAGATGTTAAAATTAGTATTTCTTCCAGTGATCTCCATTTTTGAAATTAAGTATAATTGTCAAGAGCCCAGGCTTTGTGCTTTTATTATGTCTTGTTTAATAAATGTTATTTGACTGTAGGATAGTGCTTTCTAAAGAAATATAATGAAGCCAGGCATGGTGGCACTCACCTGTAATACCAGTACTTGGGAGGCTGAGATAGGAGAATCACAGGTTCAAGGACAGTCTCGGCAAGTAGTGAGATTCTCATCAGCCTAGCAAAAACCTGTTTCAAAATAAAAATAAAATAAGGCTGGGGCTGTAGTTCCAAGATAGAATGTCCCTGGGTTCAATACCCAGTACCAAAAAGAAAAAAGAAAAGAAAAAGAAAGAAAGAAGGAAAGAAGGAAGGAAGGAAGGAAGGAAGGAAGGAAGGAAGGAAGGAAGGAAGGAAAAAGAGAGAAGGAAGGAAGATAATGAGAGCCACATGTGTAATTTAAAACTTTCTGGTATTTATATTAAAAATATGAAAATAAGCCAGGCATGATAGGACATGCTTGTGATCTCATTACTTGGAAGGCTGAGACAGGAGAATCCCAGGTTCAAGGACAGCCTTAGCAAGTAGTTAGACTCTCATCGACCTAGCAAAACCCTGTTTCAAAATAAAAATAAAAATAATAGTACCCAAAAAACCCCCAAAACCCAAACATATATATAGGAAAAGAAAACATTGGTAAAACAAATTTCAGTAATATATTTTATTCAGCTCACAATATCCAAAATGTTATTTCAGCATGAAATTAATATTCAAAGATTATAGATGAAACATTCTGCCTTACACTTTTTTTTTACTAAGTAGTTAAAATGATTATATCTACTTATAGCATGTATCCCTTTGAACTAGCCACTAGTGAAGCCAGTACACATGGCTAAGGCAATAGTATCCAGTAGCATAGGTATAAAACATAAAAGTCCATTGAGAGCTCATGAGTAAGTGAAGTGCATTTTAGGTGGAGTCGTTCTCCATTTTACATTTCCATATTTGTCTTTTTCATATTTCTAAACCCTCTTTAGAATTACAGACATTCCTCTTACCTCTGACTCCATTTGGATGATCTCTGGCTTGTGTTTTTGTAGCTTTGGCAGAGCAAATCCCCAAAGGCTTGAGTTCAAGTAATAGAGCATTAAAAGAATAATCCCCAGGCATGGTGGCGCACGCTTGTAATCCTGGTACTTCGGAGGCTGAGACTTGAGGGTGCAGGATCAAAGCCAGCCTCGGCCACTTAGTGAGGCACTGTTTCACATAAAAAAATAAAGTAGGGCTGGGGTACAGCTCAGAGATAGAATGCTCTTGGTTCAGTCCCTAAGTATCAAACAAACAAATGTTGTAATTTAGTCTGTTGCAGTGGTACATTCTTATAATCCAAGTTTTGGGGAGACTGAGACAGAAAGATTGTAGGTTTGAGGACAGCTTCAGCAACGTGGTGAGAACCTAAGCAAATTAATGAGTCCCTGTTTCAAAATAAAAAATAAAAAGGGCTGGAGGTGAAGCCAGGCATGGTGACACATGCTTGTAACTTCGTTCTTGGCAGGCTGAGACAGGAGTATTGAAGGTTTGAGGACAGCCTCAGCAAATAGACTCTCATCAACCTAATGAGATCCTGTTTCAAAATAAAAATAAAAGATAATGCTGGGGGCGTAGCTCAGAGGTAGAATGCCCCTGACTCAATCCCTGGTGCCAAAAAAAGTCATAGTTCTTTACATACACTATCTGTAAGACATTTCTCTGTGTTTAGAAATGCTACATATGTATTTACCTGCTTATATTAACCTTAGGTTTTATCTAAACCAATATAGTAAACAATTACTGGATGTTAAAATCAGAATAGACAAAAAGGTGAATTTGCCGGACTTATAATCCCCGCGCTTGGGAGGTAGAGACAGGAGGATGGTACAGGTTCGAAGCCAGCCGTGCTGGCTTAAGAGACCCTGTTTCCAAATTTTAAAAAAGTATAAAATAGGTCTGGGAGTATAGCCCAGAGGTAGAAGGGTTTCCAGGAACCCCAGTACCACTACCACCCCCCCAAAAAAGGGTGAATTTTAGTTTGGTGAGTGATGGTGGGCTATCTTGCTTTAATAAATTTCTATAAAGTCCTGATAGGTCTGAATTTTAGTTTCAGATAAGTTTCATAATGTCCTTTAATTAGGTTAAAATTTGGTTCCAGTTTGTAATCCCAGCACTTGGGAGGCTGAGACAAAGAGGATCGCACAGGTTTGAAGCCAGCCTCAGTTACTTAGTGAGGTTCTCAGCAACTTAGTGAGAACCTGTTTCCAAATAAAATATAAAATAGGTCTGGGAGTATAGCTCACAGGAAGAAAGCCCCTGGATTCCATTCTCAGTACCAAAATAAAAGTTTCAATTGGGTTTTGGTAGCTAAGATGACGTTATGTAGTTTGAGTTTTGAAGGTGTCATAGCTTAGATAGAATTTATGAAAAACAACTTTTTATCTTGAAAGTTACTTTTCTTCTGAGGGGTTCTGTTTTTCTTCAGTTTGCTCCAGTTGGCATATTCTATTTATTTAAATTTCAAATTTCTATTGCACTTAGTGTTCTTTTAAGTAGGGCCATGTTATTTCTCTCTATTATATTCTGACTGTATTGTTCTCTCCAGAACATGAGGCATATCAATCTTTTTCTCATGTTGTTGTCTGTATTGATGGTGACTATACGACGGAGGCTCTGCGCACCGTGTAGGTAGATAAAGGATAGAGTTAGAAGGTGGCTGGAAGGAAGGGTGTTGAGAGGGCCCGCACCCTTCGGAGTCCCTCCTGCCAAGTGGACACGGTAGGGCAGGGTGGGCTGAGAGGTGAAGAGAAAGGGCTTTACCTAGACCACAAGGTGCTGGCTTAGGCGTCCTTTCCTCTGGTTTGGTGCTTTCACATCCTCCAGATAGTTATCAGATTGGAATGTGTTTTTAATACTTCAGCTGCTAAGATACAAATAGGTAATTTACAGTGCTATTCAGATGCAGAAGTTAACTCAGAATTAATATAAAAATTATTATAACAAAAAGACTGAAACTTACTAGGCCATAATTAGATTTTGATTCATATTCATTCATTCAACCACCCCCCCCTTCCTCTCTCTCCTGAGGATTGAACCCAGAGGCATTCTACCCCTGACCTACACCACAAGCCCATTTTATTTTATTCTGCGAGGTCTCACCAAGTTACTGAGGCTGGCTTTTAACTTTCGTTCCTCCTGGCAGCCTCCCACGTCTTGGGATTACAGGTGTGCACCGCCACACCTAGCACACGTGCTCTCGCTCTCTCGCACTCTTTCATAAAACCAAATTCTCTTTGACCTGAGCAAAACCATTTACAAAGCTCTTATTTTAAAATGTATATACATTGAATTAAATTATTTTGACAGACATAAACAGTGTAATATTTTAATAGCATATGAGGCATAGATGAAGAGGGACAGTTATTCATGAAAATGAAAATGTAAAACTTATAACTTTTACACCGGTTTCTTAAAAGTTATTAAGAGCTGGGCGTGATGGCGCATGCTTATAATCCCAGCATTTGGGAGGCTGAGATAGGAGGATCATGGTTTGTGGACAGCCTCAGCTACTTAGTAAGGTCATCTGCAACTTAATGAGACCTTGTTTCAAAATAAAGAATGAAAAATAGGGCTGAGTATGTGGCTCAGAAGTGGAATGCCCCTGGGTTCCATCCCCAGTACCACACACACACAAAGTTTATTAAGAATCTATTTTCCGGGCATGGTGGCACATGCTTGTAATCCCTGCGCTTGGGAGTGAGACCCTGTTTCCCAATTAAAAAAAAAAAAAAAAAAAAAAAATATATATATCTGGGAGTATAGCCCGGAGTTAGAAAGCCTCTAGAGGGATTCCATCCCCAGTACCACCAAAAAGAAAAGAATCTATTTTAATTTTCTAGTATTCTTAAACTTTTCACTTTTTGCCTCTTAACTAAGATGGAGAACTTTGAAGATGGTCTGTGAGAGCACATACACTTGAAAATTAATTTAGCAATAAAATGTTTTAAATTATTTAAGAGTATTTGATAAGTTCTCATGGGAAGAGCTATTATGTGCTGGGGATTGAACCAAGGCCCTGTGGATGCTAGGCAATCGTATCCCTACCCTTTTTTAAATTTTGTTTTGAGACATTGGGTCTTGCTAAGTTGCCCAAAATTGGCCTCCAACTTGTAATTCTCCTGCCTAGGCCTCCTAAGTAGTTGGAATTAGAGGAGAAAGGTGTATTTTAAAAGTAAGAGAAGCTTTTTTAAAACAATATATTTGGGGTTTTTTTTTTTTTTTTTTGTAGCTCATTGGATAAAAACTGCACCTTTAAAAACTAATCCTTCAGGGAACAAAGTAATGATTATATAATCAGTTTTCAGGCAGTTTAACTCCAAAGTATGCCTGCTTTTAGTATTAAAATATGTGTTCAACCTTTATTAGACCTACTCAGAGTTACCCTTGTTAATACATTTCAGTTTTCCTACTTTGCTGTTGGTTTTCAAGGACAGCAGTAAACTATATCCTTAAAGGTGTTTCTTTCTTTATTAGAGCACTTGCTTTCAAAGAGTGGCGAGGACTGCACTTTTATTCATCAATTCATAGAATGCCAGAGTGAGTACAGAGTATTTTTCACATTGATTTTAATGAAGTCAGGGACTAAAATGAAAAAGCGAGAGGAATAACGAGAATCTGGTGCCTTTGTTCCAGTAAGCGCGTGAAGAGCCATCTTCAGACAGCAGCAAATTCTTCATACTGTTGCTCTCTTTTGAGAAAAATATTCCTATTGCATTTGGCTTCACAAATGGAGCTGAGCATTTCACATTAGCCACACGCACACAAAAGAGAGAATTTCAAACTTGTTATTTAAAAATCATCACTGAACAGGAAGCAAAACAGAATGTCAAACACCTATTCTTTCTATGTGGATACTTATTGAAGAGATAGCAATGGGAGCCTCTTTTACTTGAGTTCTAGTTCTATCGCAGATTTTAATTTTGAAGTCCTTAAATAAATTTCTTAAATGAAACCATAAGGACAATGATCAGTTTGGGCACTGAATTCTGAAGATGGCCCTCAGGGTAGCAGGAACTCTGTATTTCTAGGGAAGGAATAGCAATACATTGTCTTATTGTCTTAATGTCTTCCCACCTTTGGGAGATACCTGAGACTATCTTTAAACATTATTTTAAAGATACGCTCGCTTTTGAGGTGATTTAGACCCATACAGAATTCTGAACAAAAATACTGTGACTTCTCTTTTACTTGAAAATCACATAGCTGCTCACATCTGTAGCAGTCAAAAGGTGGTGATATTCTCTTGGTCTTATTAATAACAGGTGAAAGTCCACATGTATAGTAAAGGATTATTGATGATGTGTGTATTTTCTCCTATCTGGTAAACACTCTCAAGCATCTTTTTCTTTTTCTTTTGTGGTACTGTGGGTGGAACCCAAGCCCTTTTTATTTTGAAATGGTCTTGCTATGTTGCTAAGGGTCTAAATTGCTGAGGTTGGTCTTAAACTTCCTGTCTAGGCTCCCAAGCACTGGGATTACAGGTGTACACAACCACGCCCAGCTTCTCAAGCGTGCTTCCTGCAGGTGCGCGATGCTCCCTCCCTCACCTTTCCCTCTCCCCTCCCCACCGCTGAAGTGAATAGTTTTCCAAATTTTTATGTGTATAATCCTTATTTTATGGGTGCAGGTGTATATGTGCTTCCCCCTACCTTCAACCTCAAGAGCACTTGAAGGTTGTAAGGGTCACACCTGGTAATCATAGCAGATACTAGTTCAGCATATCGAATGACTATGCTCCTTAAATATATTTAAGGAAATGTGGAATATCATGAAATATAATGGTTTTGGAAGAGTTTCAATTTTTGTCATGTTTGATACTAATAATATTAAATGTAAGTTTAATATTACTTTGAGGCAGTGTGTGTGTGTGTGTGTGTGTGTGTGTGTGTGTGTGTGTGTGTGTGTGTGATGGTATTGGGGGTGGAACCCAGTGGCATTCTACGTCCAAGGTGCACACTCAGCTTTATTACTTCTTTTATTTTGAAATAGGGTCTTACTAAGTTGCACAGGACTTCACTAAGTTGCAGAGGCTGGCTGTGAATCTTCAATCCTCCTGTCTCAGCCTTCCAGGTACTGTTTATTACAGGTGTGCACCACCATATCCAGCTGAGGCAATTTATTTAATAAAAAGGACATTTTTGTTCTTTCAAAATAATATTTGTAAAGCAAAGATTTAGTACATCTTCTGATTGTGAATTTAATCTTTTGATTATAAGTATAATCTCACATTTGTAGAAAAGTAGCACATTGATTTGGGACAAGAGAATTGGTATCCACTGAAACCAATAAAAGAGTATACATTTTAAAATATAAAGAAGAACAATATTAGCCAGGTGTGGTGGCGCACACTTGTAATCCCAGCATTCAGGAGGCAGAGACCAAAGGATCGCGGTTCGTGAACAGCCTCAGCTACTTAGCGAGGCTCTTCACAACTCAATGAGACCCTGTTTTAAAAATAAAGAATAAAAAATTAAGGCTGGGGGTGTCTCTCAGAGGTAAAATGCCCCTGGGTTCCATCCCCAGGACCACACACACAAAAAAAAGAAATATATTACACTTTTGTTACATGTAACCATTCTTTAGTAAATTCTTTTTATTTTGAACTTTTAGAATTTATATTTTGAGCAAAAAAAAAAAAACAAAAGAATTATCAAAAGAATGTTTTAAGCCGCCCGTGGTGGCGCGCGCTTATAATCCCCACACTTGGGAGACAGGAGGATCGTGCAGGTTCAAAGCCAGCCGCGCTGGCTTAAGAGACCCTGTTTCAAAAAAAAATATATATATATATATATAAATAGGTCTGGGAGTAGAGTCCAGAGGTAGAAGGGTTTCCAGGAACCCCAGTACCACCCAAAAAAAAAAGAATCTTTTATTAGAAGTCGTCCTCCTTTCACTTGTTTACTTGTTAATGACAAGTAAAAAAGCCGAGCGTGGTGGCACACACTTGTAATCCCAGCATTTGGGGGGCTGAGACAGGAGGATCCCAGTTTGCAGCCAGCCTCAGCTACTTAGTGAGGACCTCCACAACTCAGTGAGACCCTGTTTCAAAATAAAGACTAAAAAATAGGGAGAGAGACAAGTAAAAGGCTGAGCCTAGTAGCACATGCTTGTAATCCCAGTACTTAAAGGCTGAAATAGGAGGCTCTTAGTTTCAAGGACAGTCTCAGCAAATAGTGAGAATCTCATCCACCTAGTGAGACCTTTCCAAATAAAAATAAAATAAGGCTAGGGTTGAAGCTCAGAGGTAGAATGCCCTGGGATTTAATCCCCAGTGCCAAATAAATAAATAAATAAATAAATAAATAAATAAAATAAATGTTACTAGTCTTTATTCTTACCATTTGCTTACCAAAAAGAAAACTAAAAACTACTTTTTAACCTCTAATTTATTATTCAATATTTAAAGTAATTTATAAGCCAGGTGTAGTAGCACATGCCTGTAATCCCAGTAATTGGGAGGCTAAGTCAAGAGGATTACAGGTTTGAGGCCAGCCTCGGCATCTTAGTGAGATCCTGTTTGAAAATAAAATACTGAAAGGAGTGGGTGTTCACTCTCCATTACCAAAAAACCCAAAACAAAACAAAAACCCGTAAGTGATGATGCAGAAGCTATGTAAATTACAGTAAATCCTCTCAGTGAGAATATTAGGCAGCTAGTGAAATTGTGTTTATGTGGGGTATGTAATTGCCTGGGGAGATGCTAAACATGTATATAGAAGGGGTAGTCAGAATGTCAGACCCCATGCTTGTATAGCACGGGTGGACCAAAGATCAGAAAGAGCAAAACACGAGCATATCCAGGCATCTGCACGCAGCGGTTCTGAGTGCAGATGGTGACGCTGTAGACTGAACGCAGCCAGGGAGAATCCAGTTTTTGGAATCTCTTTTCTGGGTTTCGGCTAGCAAATAGCGACAGATTCGATATTTAAAATCTTACTTGTATCTCAAAGTTTCCAAAATTGGTTTAGTTCCTTTTATCTGGACAGCCAGACTTGGGCTAATGATGTTTACTTTTGCTTGATTTGTTCTCAGAAGGGACATTGCATTTTATGACAAGCTGCCAGTGTAGAAATTGTGTTAATGGGTATTATCACAAGTTAGATTCAGCAAACGTCTTACTAAGTGAATTTATTCTAAGCACTTTTTTTTTTTTTTTGGTGGTACTGGGGATGGAACCCCAGGGGCCTTCTACATCTGGGCTACACTTCCAGACCTATTTTATGTTTTTATTTGGAAACAGGGTCTCACTAAGGAGCTGAGAGCCTCACTAAGTAGCTAAGGCTGGCTTCAAGCCCGTGGGATCCTCCTGTCTCCGCCTCCAGCCTCCAAAGTACTGAGATTATAAGCATGAGCCACCATGCCCGGCCTTTTTTTTTTTTTTTTTTGGTGCGACTGGGGTTCCTGGAAACCCTTCTACCTCCGGGCTACAATCCTAGACTTATTTTTATACTTTTCTTATTTGGAAACAGGGTCTCTTAAGCCAGTACGGCTGGCTTCGAACCTGCGAGATCCTCCGTGATCCTCCTGTCTCCTCCTCCCAAGCGTGGGGATTACAAGCGTGCGCCACCATGCCCGGCGCTGTAAACACTTTTAAAACAGTTTTGGAGCGAGGCGTGGTGGGGCACGCTTGTAATCCCAGCATTTGGGAGGCTGAGACAGAAGAATCTCCATTCGCAGACAGCCTCTCAAATGCTGGGATTAAGAGCATGTGCCACCACGCCTTGCTTCTCATCTTGTGTTTTAAAATTAGAAAGCAAGCCAGGCGTGGTGACGCATACTTGTAATCCCAGTACTTGGGAATCTGAGACGGGGATCAAGCAGGTTCGAAGCCAGCCTCACCTACTTAGTGAGGTTCTCAGCAACTTAGTGAGACTCTGTTTCCAAATAAAATATATATATAAAAAAATAGGTCTGGGAGGGTAGCCCAGAGGTAGAAAGATACTGGTTCCACCCCTAGGGCCTCCCCCCAAAATTAGAAAGCAGATAGTTTAGCCAGGTATGGTGATGCATGTCTATGTTCTGAGTCTGACACATGGATTGCAGGTTCAAGGACAGCCTCAGTAATTTAGGGAGACCCTCAGCAACTTAGTGAGACCCTGTTTCCAAATAAAAGAATAAAAAGAGCTGGGCATGGTGACACAGGCTTGTAATCTCAGTACTTGGGAGGCTGAGACAGGAGGATCACAGGTTTGAGGACAGCCTGAATAAGTAGTGAGACTCTAACCTAATTAGACCCTGTTTCAAAATAAAAATAAAGTAGGGCTAGGATATAGCTTGGTGGTAGAATGTCCTTGGACTCAGTCCCCACTATATGTGTGTGATATGTAGCACACACACACACACACACACACACACACACACACACACACACACGAACTAAAACAGCTGAGAGGATAGCCTGAAGTAGAAATCTCTTGGGTTCAATCCCTAATATAAAGAAAGGATAGTTCACTTCCTTTGGCGGCTTTTTTTTTTTTTTTCCCGATACTGAGGGTGGAACCCGGGGGCACATTCTACCCCCAATCCTATTTATTTATTTATTTATTTATTTATTTATTTATTTAGGTGTTACTGAGGGTGGAACCTAGGGGGTTTGTCTACCTCTGGGCTATACTCCCAGACCTATTTTATACTTTACTTGGAAATAGGGTCTCACTAAATTGCTAAGAGCCTAAGTTACTGAGGCTGGCTTCAAACCTGTGTAATTCTCCTGTCTCAGCCTCCCCGTGCTGGGATTGCAAGTGTGTATCACCATATTTTTTTTCCCCTCTACTCTTTATTTTGAAACAGGGCCTCACTAAGTTGCAGAGGGCCTCACCAAGTAGCTGATGCTGGTTGCAAACCTGTCATCCTTCTGTCTCAGCCTCCCAAGTACTGGGATTACAAGCATGCACCACCATGCCCAGAAGATAAACTTTTTTTGTAATACTGGGGATTGAACCCAGGGGCATGCTACCTCCCCAGCCCTATTTTATTTCAAATTTTGAAACAGGGTCTCACTTAAGTTGCAGAGGGCCTCACTAAGTAGCTGAGGCTGGCTTGCAAACCTGCACTCCTTCTGTCAGCCTCCCAAGTACTGGGGTTACAAGCATGCACCACTACAATCAGCTGAAGATAAGCTTTTAATACCAGGCAAAGAAAATGGACATTGAGCAGATTTAAATATAATCCTTTGCATAATTCCTCAGCTATAAAGTAAGTAATCTGTATAAAAAGAGCTTTAGCACATAAAATCTAGAATTAGCAAATAATTTCAATAAAACTTGCTAAACACTTTTAGCAAAAATTTTCCCTTTAAAGATTCACAACATAAATTTGTTTTAGAAAGAACCCCACATTTGTAATTCCCTGTGTTTGTGTTTTTGTTTTTGTTTTTGGTGCCATCATGGGGATTGAACCCAGGGGCATTTTTTTTTTCCTGCAGTCTTTGGAGTGGAACCCAGGGGCATACTACCTCTGAGCTACAGCCCAGTCTTTTATTTTTTTCTTGCAGTCTTGGAAGTGGAACCCAGCGGCATTCTAACACTGAGCTACACCCCCAGCTTTAATCTTTTATTCTTTATTTTGAAACAGGGTTTCATTGAGTATCAAAGGACCTCACAAGAAGCTGAGGCTGTCTGCGAACTGCGATCCTCCAGTCTCAGCCTCCCAAATGGTGGGATTACAAGCGTGCACCACCACACCCAGCTCTCAGTCCTATTTTTTATTCTTTATTTCAAAATAGAGTTCCACAGCCGGGCGTGGTTGTGCACGCTTGTAATCCCAGTACTTGGGAGGCTGAGACAGGAGGATTGCGCAGGTTCGAAGCCAGCCTCAGCTACTTAGTGAGGCTCTCAGCAGCTTAGTGAGATCCTGTTTCCAAATAAAATAGAAAATAGGTCTGGGAGTGTAGCCCAAAGGTAGAAAGCCCTGGGTTCCATCTCCGGTACCACACACACAAAAAAAGTTTCACGAAGTTGCAGAGGAACTCACTAAGTGAAGCTAGCTGAGAATCTGCTATCTTGTCTCAGCCTCCCAAGTACTGGGATTACAAGTGTGTACGCCACGCCAGGCTTAATGATGGTTTCTGAGCTAACCAGTTATGCATCTCACAGTCCATTTCCTACATGTCCATGCACTCGTTCACTTGATGGACTTGTACACTGAGGAAGAAGATGAAAGATGGAGTGTCCAAGATCACGGAGACCTGCCATCACTTTCTGGCATAGTGAAAGTCAGCGTTCTCCAAATGGCTGCCTCTGCCTTCAGTCCCTCCTGCTGCTGTCTGCCCTGGTAAAGGCAGAGGCATTTAACTGGACACCAGAGAATCTTTGTCTGCTTTCTAGAGGTGAATTTTTTCTCCCTTAGGGGAATGTCCCTTTTGATGAAAGGATTAGCAAGTGCCCTAGAGTGAATTTCGTGGTTTTGTGTTCTTAATCCATATTTACTATTTTTATTACTAGCATTTAGCGAAAGCTTGATTCTCTTAATGTTTCATGTCTTGCTGGAATTTTTCCTGATTTTCACAAAATTATCTCCCTGCTCCCTGCTCCCATTTTGGAATTAAAGTCATTATCTCCGAATACTCCTTTCATTCTTTCCTTCCTGTTAGGGCTTTGCTCTCACATAGAAATTGCCTTATTTGGAGGCATGCCTCAAATGAGCGTTGCTGTGTGACCTAATATTTACTTTTCTTTACTCTCTGAGCTCGGCCTCTCTGAACAGTCTCAGAATTATTCTGATTACATATTCCACTTGAATTTTGTGCATGTGTGAGTACGTGGCACTGGGGATTGGTCCCAGGAACATTCTGCCTCCAAGCTACACCCAAGAAACCAAGCCAGTTTCAATAGAATACTATTATGGAGGATACTGTGATGTGCCACCAAATTCCCCTTAAAAATGTTGAGTACAACAGTAGGAATTCATCAGCAGGCTTGATGTCTGCTTGAGATTGGCACATTTCAGATTGTTGTTCGTGCATGCTGTACTTTCCCCAGCCCTTTTTATTGTCATTCTTGAGTGAAATGGGTTCTCAGTAGGTTTCTGGATCTCTCCCTACATTGCTAAGGCTGTCCGTGAACCTGTGCTCGATCCTCTTGTCTCAGCCTCTCGAGTACTTGGATTACATGCATGTGCTACCACACCCAGCTTTAAAATAGATATTTTTAGCCTTTATCTTTTAAATTTTCATTTCTCTAAGCCAAAGCAATTTATTTATGTCAAAGAATGGAAAACACTTGGTGTGGTTCCTTGCTCACAGTGAGAGGTTTTGTCCCTGGCATAGGAAAACTCTGAGTGTAAACTAGATGTTGCTAATTTTTTCTTTGTTCTTAGTTTGTCCAATCTAGGATATGCTGGAGGGTTGTTTATATCTGTCCTTTTCCCAGTCAGCCAGCTTTGTAACATTTCTACCAGATTTTTTCTAGTATAACTACACATAGGTGCTGGTCTTAAATTCAGGCCACCAGCTGGGTGCGGTGGTGCACACCTATCATCCCAGGATTCGGAAGGTTAGACAGGAGGATCACCAGGTTCAAGGCCAGCCTCCGCGCTTTAGCAAGACTCTCAGCAACTTAGTGATAATCTGTTTCAAAATAAAAGATCTGGAGGTGTACCTCAGAAGCAGAATCCCTCTGCGTCCAATCTGCCCTAGTACCAAAAAAAAAAAAAAAGTTCATGCCATCTGTGTTTGAGTATATAGACTATTTCTATATTCTTGAAATTTTCTATATTTTTTAAAAGATCTGTTTCTATAATTTTGAAATTGGTCTTTTTCATTTCATTTCAATTCATTTGTGAATCTGTGTGTCCTTTATTCCCTCTTTTATTCTTCCTTCCTCTGTTTTAGGACAAATAGTTTCTGGAACTCTATATAAAAAGGCAGGATATCATCCATATCTATCTATCTATCTATCTATCTCTCTCTCTCTCTCTCTCTCTCTCTCTCTCTCTCTCTTTTCTTTTTTTTTTTGGCAGTACTGGGGATGGAACTGAGGGGCATTCTGCCTCTGAGTGGTATCCCTAGCCCTATTTATTATTTTGAGACAAGGGCTCACTGAGTTGCAAAGGGCTTCACTAAGTAGCTGTGAGGCTGTCTGCAAACTGTGATCCTCCTGTCTCAGCTTCCCAAATGCTGGGATTACAAGCATGCACCACCACACCTGGCTTAGAATATCTTCTTTAGGAAGAATTGCTCAACTTGATGTGGTGGTGCACGCTTGTAATCCCAGTACTTGGGAGGCTGAGACAGGAGGATAGCAGGTTCAAAACCAGCCTCAGGAAAAAAAAAAAAAAAAAAAGGCTTAAACTAATTTTATTTTGCTGCAAAAATTAATAGTCTTGTGAACATTTACATTATTAAAAGTGAAACAAGAGCCTTTCCTGTGATGTTATAAAGCTATATTTCTGCTTATGAAGTGCTACACTCTGAAGAGATGCAAGTTGCTGGCTTGCTATTGAACATTAGTTGTAATTTTTTACTTCATTTGTGTCTTGATATTGGTTGTAATATGAATTTATTTGCCATATTTGTCTTTGTGGGGAGTGGGTACTGGGGATTGAACCCAGGGATGTTCTACATTTTAGCTATACCCCTAGACTTTTTCATCTTTTGGTTTAAAATAGAATCTTGCTAAGTTGCTGAAACTGGACTCAAATCTGTAATCCTTCTGTCTAAGCCTCCCAAGTACTGGGATTACAGGAGTGCACCACCAGCCCCAGCCAGTAGGAAGGGATTTGACTGGAAAGAAGAATGTGGAGAGCTTTGGAAGTTGATGGGAAAATTCTGGTCACACAGAAATTTACCTTACAATCCCAGTATTTGGGAGGCAGAGACAGGAGAATTGCAGGTTCAGGACTAGCCTTGGTAACTTGGGAGGACCTTCTTTCAAAATAAAATGTGTGGGGACATAGCTAAGAGGTAGAATGTCCCTATATTCAATCCCCTGATTCAGTCCACAGACTATACTTTGTGTCTTAGGCTCCTTTATGTATGTGATTTTTCACAATAAAAAACATGGTTTAAAAATGGAAGAAAATGGACCTGGCATTGCAAGGGTATTTAGGGCTAATGGAAGCCTTGGATCCCCAGCAGTTTTTGCAGAGTTGATATCTATGGACTCTAGCATGGACTTCATTTAAAGAAAACCCACAGGCCCTTAATGGAGAAAAACATGATTCAATTTGCATTGTGGCATTCATATCCTAGCACTTTGGGAGAGCATCATCATTACACATTGAAGATGTAGAACCTTGAAGCCTCAAGCATCACCTGCATTAATACAGTTTTGTTTTGTTTTTATTTTGTAGTACCAGGGGCATTCTCTCTCCCATCTACACCCCAGCCCTAATTTTTATTCTTCATTTTGAAACAGGGTCTCACTAAGTTGTGGAGGGCCTCACAAGTTGCTGAAGCTGGCCAGGAATCCGGTTTCTCCTGTCTCACTTCCCAAGTACTGGGATTACAAGTGTGCGCCACCACGCCTGGCTCATTAATAGTGTTTGTTTTTTGTTTGTTTATTTGTTTGTTTGTGTAGTAACTGAGAATGGAAACCATGGGCATTCATCCTCTAAGCTACACCCCACACTCTATTTTTTTTTTTTATTCTTTATTTTGAAACAAGGTCTCACTAAGTTGCAGAGGGCATCACTGAGTAGCTGAGACTGACAGCGAAACCTTGATCTTCCTGTCTCTACCTCTCAAATACTGGGATTACAAGCATGCACCACCATGCCTGGTTTAATACAGTTGTTAAATATCCCTTCCTCTAATTTCTCAATGTCCTTGGCTGTTAGAGTCTTTCATATTGCTTATGTTCCTTTAGATGTGGTGCTTTACAAAAAATATGTGTTCTATGACCGTGTGTTTTTTATTGGTATAGAAGCATATATTTGGCATGGTAAATTTGGAATTAGGTCTTTTATTTTAGTCAATAAAAATTTAAATCCATGATATGAAAATGAGGACTAAGTGTTAAAAATATTGGCGATTATAGAATCGATACTTAATATAAACAAGGACATGAGTTCAATTCTTAGCAGTGTGTGTGTGTGTGTGTGTGTGTGTGTGTGTTAGAGAAAAGAGCCCTCAACCTGAAAGCTGATGGTCTTTATTCTATCTCTGTCTTTTACAAGCTATATGATAATGGGGAAATTCAGTTAAACTCTCTAAACCTAAACTTTATTATCTGCAGAGTAAACCCTCACAAGAATGTTGTGAAGTTCAAATCAAATAATGAATATAAAAAGACAGTAAGCCAGGCATGGTAGCGCATGCTTGTAATCCCTGCACTTGGGAGGCAGAGCAGGAGGATCACACAGGTTCGAAGCCAGCCTCACTGGCTTAAGAGAACCTGCTTCAAATTAAAATATAAAAATAGGTCTGGGAGTGTAGCCTGGAAGGGTTCCATCCCCAGTACCACCAAAAAAAAAAAAAAAAAAAGACAATAAGATATTCGATATTGATGCAGGGTCGTGTGACATAGTTACAAATCATTTTCCCATCTCTTTGGCCTGGTGTCTGATTTAAACATACTTCAAAAGCATGTCCCATGTCCAGGCTGGACACATGAATGCTAATTTTTTTCCTGAGTACCTAGAATACTGTCATGTGCTAGTTCTAAGGAGAAAGATTATAAATTTCCATAAAATGATGATTTGTCATTGATAACCTTTTAAAGCAGTTAAGGATTGCAACATACGAGTGTTTAGAATATTCATTTACTAGCCGGGTGTGGTGGTGCACGCTTGTAATCCCAGCATTCGGGAGGCTGAGACCAGAGGATTGCTGTTCGCGGACAGCCTCAGCTAGTGAGGCCTTCTGCAACTCAGTGAGACCCGGTTTCAAAATAAAGAATAAAAAATAGGGCAGGGGGTGTAGCTCGGAGGTAGAATGCCCCTGGGTTCCATCTCCAGACCCGAAAAAAAAAGAAAATTCATTTACTAAGTTGTGACCAACATTTCTTATATGAAAAAACATGGAGCAAAAATATTCACAATGAATCCCACATAGTAAGATCAAGTATTGTTTTAGTTATATGGTATGTTTAAATGTATGGGTAGTTGCCGGGTATGATGGCACATGCTTGTAAACCCAGTACTTGGGAGGCTGAGACAGGAGGATGGCAGGTTTGCAGCCAGCCTCAGCTACTTAGGCCCTCTGCAGGTTAGTGAGACCCTGTTTCAAAATAAAGAATAAAAAATCAGTCTAGGTGTATAGCTCAGAGGTAAAATTCCCCTGGGCTCAGACCCCAGTACCAAAGTTGAATGAATGAGTAAATGAATAAATGCGTGTGTGATATCTGGGCATGGTGGTGCATACTTGCAATCCCAATACTTGGAAGACTGAGACAGGAGAAATCGGGTTCACGGCCAGCCTCAGGTACTGTGAGGCCCTCCACAATTTAATGAGACCCTGTTTCAATACTCATTTCAGCCTCCCGAATGCTGGGATTACCAGCGTGTACCACCACGCTTGGCAAGAAGCACCTTTTTAAAAGTGTAATTAAAGCCAGGTGTGGTGCCAGGCTTGTAATCCCTGTACTTGGGAAGCTAAGACAAGAGGGTCACGGGTTCACGGCCAGTCTCAGCCTCTTAGCGAGGTCCTCTGCAACTTGGTCAGATCCTATTTCAAAAAAGAATTAAAAATAGGGCTGGGGATGTAGCTCAGAGGTAGAATGCCCCAGGGTTCTCTCTGTAATTATTCTCTTCAGAAAGATAAAAGTTTCATGGAATAAAGTAGGCCAGAGGACAAGTGGGACAGCTTACTTTTTATATCTTGTAGAACTCGTGCTTTTTTTTTTTTTTTTTTTTTGGTACTGGGGATTGAATTCAGGGGCATTCTATATCTGATGTATACCCTCACCCTCTTTATTTTATTTATTTATTTTTGTGTGGTACTAAGAATTGAACACAGGGGCATTCTACCTCTAAGCTGTACTCTGAGCCCTATTTTATTTTCTTATTTTGAAACAGGATCTCACTAAATTGCTGAGGCTAATCTCAAACCTGCAATCTTCCTGTCTTATCCTTCCAAGTACTGAGATTACAGGCATGTGCTACCACACCCAGCTCCTGTTTTATTTATTTATTCATTTGTTTGTTTGTTTGTTTGTTTGTTTGTTTTGAGGTACTGGGGGTTGAGCCCCAGGACATTCTGTCTCCAGGCTATACCCTCAACCCTATTTTTCGTTCTTTATTTTGAAACAGGGCCTCACTAAGTTGCTGGGGCTGGCCTCTGACCTGTGGCCCTCCTGTCTTAGCTTCCCAAGCACTGTGATTATAGACATGCACCTGACTGCCTTTTAAAATTGCCCAAATCTGTTACTTTGACTTTTTGTTTTTAGAAGGCAGGGACAAATAGTTCATAAGAATTGAAGTTTATAATGATCTTTAAGTGGTTTTAGTGACTAAGTGATGGGTGGGGAATAAGTTGAAGCCAAGTGAAGACAAACAACTAGAAAATTATTTCATATACTGCAAAAAACCTGAAGGAGACCCACTGGCATGCAGGATTAAAGAAAGGCATGTTCAGATAGATACTGTCCTCTGCAGACAGAATAGTATGCACTCACAGAGGGTCCTTCATAAAGTGCATGTTTACTTATTTTTAAGTAGTTAGCTCTTCTAAAAGTTTTTATTTTTCTGTAGCATGTTATATAGACATCTCTACTAAATTGTGTCAGGAGGGAATTATTTCTTGTCTAAATAAGAAACCTCTCAGCACTCCTTTATTTCAACTTAACATCTTTGATTTAAAGAAGATTGCATTTGTTTCCTCTGATTTCCTCATAGAAAGGCCTAGACTTATTTTAAGAAAAGGTGAAATCTAATGAAAACAAAAGGCAGATGTCTCCCGGCCCCGGTTTCTACTTAACCTGATTGCTCTGCCGTAGTTCCAGTTCTCTTAGTTCCCCTTCCAGGGTCAAGATTTTGTTCAAGCTTGGTCATAGGAGTGATGTTCTCATCTTTAAATTTGGTCATGGAATGTGTTACACTGCCCTGCTCGGGGAAGCGCAGCGGGGTTTGGGCTTGGATAGTAACATTTATTTTCTTTGGCAGAGAAGCTGATCGTGGAGGGGCATCTAACCAAAGTGGTAGAAGAAACAAAGCTTTCAAAAGGTTTGTTGTTTTCTGGTTTTTCTATGTCTTTTATAGTTCTTTTAGATACTAAGATTAGTATAAATTCTCAAGGTCAATTTATTTCTTACTGCTCACAAAATGGCAATCCAGTAATGATATCAGATATATAAAATAGTTGGATTTCGGTTTTAAGAAAGAGATCTTTATTGGAAAGTTTCTATTAAAGTGAGCCTTTGTTTGTGATTTTTTGAAAGTTAATGCTTGTTACAAGTTTTTTGAGCATTAAGGTTTTGTTATGTCTCACCTTCAAGTCTTATTTTCAGCTTTGATCTCAAATTTTTAATCAAACATAAAATCTTTTGTGATAGTGAAGAATGTGACTTCATATTGGGGCTATAGTAGCTTTAAAATTTTTTATACTTAATTTGTCCTTAACTTTTAATATCTTAGTTTGATTTAAAGTAATGATCATCTTTTGTTTTATAATGAATAGTACAGCAGTTGCCCAAAATACTTTGTTAATTCTTTAGGTTTCAGATGTCAGATGTAGACAAGAAGGTGGGTTTTGAAGTATATTGTGGAGTCACTTTTATGCATAGAGAAATAAATCTAGTGGGGTGTCTCATCGACACAGGACTCTATTCAGACTTTTCCAGTTTAAAATATAAACCTAGATTCACAATCCTTTGGGTCAGTTAAAACAATGAATGATAAAAGTTTGGAATACTTAATTTAGTACATTACGTTTTGTTAAAGTAATGATTGATTTGGTTTGTAAAATGTGTAAATTATTTCAAATATCTGGTTGCTTCTATTATGAAATTTTGTGCACAGCTGTTGCCATATTTGGGGAAAAAATGCATAGAATACGCATCACTAATATTGTTCTGGCAAACAAGCATTAGGTTTTAGAATAGTGAACTATTTTTAGTACACTTTGCAATTTATTTCATCTTATTAAAGTGAGCTGAGAGCAGACTTTAAAATAGCTTTTACCTCACCACCTAAGTACCTATCAGATTATTTTGTTGAGTAGCCAGCGCTTTGAAATGGAAGCTAAGCCTTAGGGGGGAGGGGAAATCAGCGCTTCTTTACAGAAGCATCCTGCAACCTTAGTACTTCAGTTTAGTGTATTCTGAGTTAAAATATATTTGCTTAGCCGGGCGTGGTGGCGCACGCTTGTAATCCCCGCGCTTGGGAGGCTGAGACAGGAGGATCGCGCAGGTTCGAAGCCAGCCTCAGCTGCTTAGTGAGGCTCTCAGCAACTTAGTGAGACCCTGTTTCCAAAAATATATATTTTAAAAAATGGGTCTGGGAGTATAGCCCGGAGGTAGTAGAAAGCCTCTGGGTTCCACCCCCAGTACCACCAAAATATATATATATATATATGTATATATGTATATATATATATATATACATACATACATATATATATATATTTGCTTGAGATTATGTGGTGTCATGATTGAAAAACATTTGTACAATATTACTGATATTCTTATTAAATCTGGCTATAAAATATGCAGTAAAAGTTTCAAAGACATAGTTTGTCATCCAGCAGTTCCACTTTTGAATTTTATCTTAAGGAACAAATTGGACAAATAATGCAAGGATATTTTTCTCAGTGTTGTTTAAAAATAGAAAAGGAAAGAAAGCATAAGTATCCAATAGTGACATATGTTAAATAAATTAAGACAACTCCAGGCTGTCATACTGTTTTTCCTTTAAGAATAATATAATTCAGCCGGGTATGGTGGTGCATGCTTATAATCCCAGTACTTGGGAGGATGAGACAGGAGGATCGGTTTTGTGGCCAAACTCAGCTACTTAGTGAGGCCCTCTGCAACTTAGTGAGACCCTGTTTCAAAATAAAGAATAGAGAATCAGGATGGAGGTATAGCTCAGATGTAGAATGCCTCTGGGTTATATCTCCAGCACCATACATAAAATAAAGAATAATTTAAAAAGAATAATATAACTCATCTTTTTTTTCTTCTTCTTCTTCTTTTGAGGCACTGAGGATGGAACCCAGGGGCATTCTACTATTTTTTTTTTTTTTAATTGTGAGTGGGGGGTACTGGGGGTGGAACCCAGGTTTCTACCTCCGGGCTATACTCCCAAACCTATTTTATACTTTATTTGGAAACAGGGTCTCACTAAGTGGCTGAGAGCCTCACTAAGTAGCTGAGGCTGGCTTCGAACCTGTGCGATCCTCCTGTCTCCGCCTCCCAAGCGCGGGGATTACAAGTGTGCGCCACCACACCCGGCTCTACTGTTTTGAAACAGGGTCTCACCGAGCCTCAGGGGCTCACTTTAGGGCCTCACTAAGCAGCCGAGGCAGTTCACAAACCATGGTCTCAGCCTCCCAAGTACTGGAATTACGACTGTGTGCCACCATGCCTGGCTGGCTTGTTATTAATCTTAAAAGATGAATTATGCTGGGCGTGGTGGCGCACGCTTGTAATCCCCGTATTTGGGGAGCTGAAACAGGAGGATCGCAGTTCACGGACAGCCTCGGCTACTACTTTGTGAGGCCCTTTGCAACTCAGTGAGACCCTGTTTCAATATAAAGAATACAAAATAGGCCTGCGGTATAGCTCGGAGGTAGAATGCCTCTGGGTTCCAACCCCAGTACCGCAAAAAAAAAAAAAAAAAAAAAAATTAATATCAAAGCAGGAAGTGGTGATGCATACCTGTGATCCCAGTATTTGGGTACTTGGGAGGCTGAGAAAGGAGGATTGCAGGTTCAAGGCCACCTCCAGAAACGTAGCAAGACCCTCAGCAACTGGGCAAGAACTTGTTTCAAAATAAAAAATAGAACAGTGCTGGGGTTGTATCTTGGAGACAGAACGTCCCTGGGTTCAATCTCAGTGCCCAAAATTAAGAAATGAAAGTAATAATACAAGTATCAGTTGTGTATACTCAGGGATTTCTTTAGTCAGTAGTCAACATTTTGTTACCACTTCTTACAATGCTATATCCTTATAACAAACTTAGATGAATAAAGTACATTTATATTTTAAATATTTTCATCTGACTATATAAACTTTTCTTTTAAAGTAGCTAAATTGTCCCTTTTCTTTTTTTGTTTTTGTTTTTTTTTTTTGGTGGTACTGGGGTTCCTGGAAGCCCTTCTACCTCCGGGCTACACTCCCAGACCTATTTTTACATTTTTATTTGGAAACAGGGTCTCCTAAGCCAGCGCACGCAGCTGGCTTCGAACCTGCATGATCCTCCTGTCTCTGCCTCCCAAGCGCGGGGATTACAAGCGTGCGCCACCACGCCCGGCCTAAATTGTCCCTTTTCTAACAAAATGCTCTCATTGGTGGTATCTTCGCCTCTCAAGCATTGGTATTACACCTTGCATCCCCATGCCAGGCTTCTAATGAGATCTGGGGTGGAACCCCACCTTGTTCTGCTTCCTAGCTACATCCCCAGCCGTTTTTATATTTTTATTTTGAAACAGGATTATGCTAATTACAGAGGGTCGCACTGAGTTTGCTGAGACTGGCTGGGAATTTGCAGTCCTCTTGTCTCAGCCTCCCAAGGTTTCTTCTAAGACAAAAGAATATTTTTGAAAATACACTCCTAGCTTTACTTCAGTAATGTCAAGGTCATAAAATTGAGTTGAGTGTGGTGCACACCTGTGAGCCAGTATTTGGAAGTCTGAGACAGGAGGATCACAGGTTCAAGGACAGCCTTAGGAAGTAGTGACACTCATCAGCATAGCAAGACTCTGTTTCAAAATAAAAATAAAAAGGGCTAGGGTTGTAGCTTGGGGGTAGAATTCCCTGTGTTCAATCCTCAGTACCACAATAAAATGAAAATTTAAAAAGCCAAAAACATTAAAATCAAGGGAAATCATTTTCCTGTTTTTCCTTTTAGTTCCTCCAGAATGTTTCTTTTTCTGTCTGTAAATAGAGATTCATTCTCTGAGTACTGGCCTATCTTATTTGAGAGTATAACTTTGTGATCAAAACTAGAACATTCAGGAATGTTTGGTGATAGCCTTGACTGCAAATGTAGCAAGTGAGAAAAGAAGCACGATTTCTTGCAATTCATCACACATTTCACAAGTTAAGCCACGAACTCTGTGGGTGTTCTTAAATAGAATAGCCTTAACAGGTTAACAGTTTAATATTAAGTATTGTGACAGCGATAATGGTTTCAGATGTATTTCTAATTTCTTTCAAAATGAAAATATTTATGAATTTAGTTGATTATAAAATAATATGTAGGCCAAGTATGATGGCACATGTTTGTAATCCCAGTATTTGGGAGGCTGAGACAGGAGGATCATGGTACGCGGACAGCCTCAGCTACTTAGTGAGGCTCTCAGCAACTTACTGAGACCCTGTTTCAAAATAAAGAATAAAAAATAGCCAGGCATGGTGGCTCACGCTTGTAATCCCAGTAAGTACTTGGGAGGCTGAGACAGTACTTGGACTGGGGGTATAGCTCAGAGGTCGAATGCCCTTGGGTTCAATCCCCAGTACTACAAAAAATAAAAATAAAATAAAGAATAGGGCTGGGAGCTGGGTACGGGGGCACACACTTGTAATCCCAGCATTCGAGAGGCTGAGACAAGAGGATCGCGATTCACAGACAGCCTCGGCCACTTAATGAGGCCCTTTGCAACTCAGTGAAACCCTGATTCAAAATAAAAAATAAAAATTAGGGCTGGGGGTACAGCTCAGAGGTAGAATGTCCCTGAGTTCCATTCCCAAAACCATAAATAAATACATAAATAAATAGCAATATATATATATATTCACTACAAAATTGTCAAATAATGTATGATACTGTGAAATTAATAATTGTCACCCTGAACCTACCTGCATGGGTTATATTCTACATAGTGCTCTTTTATTTAATAGTAGCAAGTATATCGTGAATATTTTTCATTCCATAATATAGACATTTCATTTTCCCATAATGAATAATATTGTAACATATTGCAATATTTCCCATAATAAAATTGCATTTGCCATACATATTCTGTTATTTTCTTAGAAAAAGTGCTAAAAATGGGTTTGCACATTTTAAAAAGAAATGTTTTTTCCTGCAGCACTGGGGATTGAACCCAGTCGGGTTTTAACTATTTTGTTTGATTTTTAAAACAGAGTCTCTCTATTACCACAGGCTGGCCTCAAACCTGAAGTCTTATTCTCTCAGCCTCCCAAGGACGGGGAGTATAGGCGTAGACTACCATGCCCATCTTGCACATTTTAGATTTTGAGATATATTGCCACAAATAGTACAAACACATAACATTACAAAAAGCAATTATCCTTAGTGAGTTTATAATCTCACTAGGGAAATAAGATATATACACAGAATGATATGAAATATTGTGATTAATTGCAAATAAGCAAATAAGACACAAAATATGTAATAAAAAGGAGCAGGATAGAGCCAGGCATGGTGGCACACGCTTGTTAATCCCAGCATTCGGGAGGCTGAGACCGGAGGATTGCGGTTCGCGGACAGCCTTAGCTGCTTAGTGAGGCCCTCTGCAACTCAGTGAAATCCTGTTTCAAACTAAAGAATAAAAAATAGGGCAGGGGTGTAATTCGAAGGTCAAATGCCCCTGGGTTCCATCCTTAAACCCCCCCAATAAAAGGAGCAGGATAAACTGGGCATGGTGGCGCACCCTTGTAATTCCAGCATTTGGGAGGCTGAAACAGGAAGATCGCAGTTCGCAGACAGTCTCAGCCTACTTAGTGAGGCCCTTTGCAACTCAGTGAGACCCTGTTTCAAAATAAAAAGAATAAAAAAATAAGGCTGGGGGTGTTGCTCAGAGGTAGAATGCTCCTGGGTTCCATCCCCAGTACCAGCAAAAAAAAAAAAAAAAAAAAAAAAAGGAGCAGGATACTGGAGAAATTAAAACCTCCTTAGAGGTAATGGGGTTTAAGCTATATTTTAAAGAATGAATAGAGTTGGGCATGGTGGCACTCACAATAAATACTCCCAATACTTAGGAGGCTGAGACAGGAGGATCACAGGTTCAAAGCCAGCCATAACAGCTTAGTGAGGCTCTCAGCAACTTACCAAGACCCTGTTTCCAAATAAGAAAAAAATGAGGTTTAGGATGTAGCTTGGAGGTGATTTCTCTGGGTTTAATCTCCAGTATCAAAAGAGAGAATAAATAGCCCAGGGAGAGAGAATGGCTGTTCATGATGGAGAAGTAGACACTCAACAAAGAATCACAGGCTATTCGTGCTGCTTGTGCCCTAGCCCTAAGAAGAAACTGGCTCAACTAAAGAGAGCTCTTGTGGGAATTGACGCAGGGACCAGACCACGGCTAAGTCCTGCAATGTGAGGCTTGCTTGAGGCTTTGTGGAGAATGGGGAGATGCTACAGGATTTTTGTTAGAGAAATTGCTTTCTTTTCAAATGCTGTCCTAAAGAATATCATACTATATGCAGATATGCCATTGTAATTGACGATCTGGAGCTGAATTAATTGTCTGTCAACTTTAATAGACTATTGGCCCCTAACTGGAATCTCTGAGAACAGTTAGTTGAAAACTAAAGTAGTATGTTTCCCTTGGACCTGGCAGAATATCTCTTTCAAATAACATAAAAAGATTTTTTTCACTGTGATTCAGATATAATTACAGGATTTTTTTTTTAGAAATAGGCTATTAATTTTCTTATTTTAAATGATGCTCCTAAAACAAATCATTTTGTACAGTTTTATTTGTGATTATGAGTCTTATTAGGGCAGCTGTCCAGCTAGTGTTTTTATGTAATGAACCTTTTCCTTTCATCCTTTTCATACAATGTCCGCATTGTCCTAGGAATTTGGCTATATTTGTTGCAGTTCTCTGAATACTTAAGCAAAGTTTGCTTCATTTTTATCTCCAGTTGGCAGCTGGTCAGACAGCCTTGAACAGAAAATCCCAGCCCTCTGCATAGCAGGCACAATCCACTTTGTAATTCACTCTGAGCTACGTGCAGTAGCCAGCGTTCCATTTTGGACTCCGGTAGTGACAGAGTAAGACGTTCAGTGACCTCAATTAAGTTGAAATGATTTGAATAGCAGTGGGTTTTGAACCTTGATAGCTAAAAACAGTTTTCTTAATGTAAGGTATTTGATTATAACAAGATTTTTACTTTTTTTTTTTTCTTTTTCTTGGTAGAAAACCAGGCAAGAGCAAAGGAATCTGACTTATCAGATACTCTGAGTCCAAGCAAGGAAAAAAGCAGTGACGACACTACAGGTGAGTTTTTAACCTAATGACTTCAAATCTATAGATATTATTGGCAATTTAAGTACATATATTAATTTGAATGAAGATTTCAAAGTTTGTGTTTAGGGAACAATCAGTGCTTTTATCAAGTCACTCCCTTGAATCTTGTATATTTTGTTAAAACTGCTTTCAACTATCCAAATACAATAGCTGTGTAAATTCTAGTTATCTTAATAAGAACGGGTTGCTGATGGATACGAGTATTACCTATAATTATCTTTCCCCCCCTCTTCTATAGACGCCCAAATGGATGAGCAAGACCTAAATGAACCTCTTGCGAAAGTTTCGCTGTTAAAAGGTACTTTAACATATTTTTATGACATTTTAAGCCAGGGCATCAGATTCACCCTTTGCCACAAAATCTGTTCCATGTATTGTGTGAAATTTTTAAGTTTTACTTAAGAGAAATAGATTTTGTAAAGTAGTAGAAATTAAATTTAAAGTGTTGATGTTGGTGCCCAATGCTTAAATATATATTTAAGCCAGGCATGGTGGTGCAGGCCTGTGATTCTAGTACTTGGGAGGCTAAGGCAGGAGTTTCATGGGTTCAAGGCAGCCTCAGCAACTTGGTGAGACCCTGTTTCAAATTTTTTTAAATGGCTGGGGTTGTTTCTCTGAGGTAGAATGCCCCTGGGTTCAATCTGTAGTGCCCCCTCCCCAATTTATATACATAAATTATAAAATAATGTGAATCAATTCAGATGTATTAAGTGGTACAATATGAAATGCAGCTTTTTTTTTTTTTTTTTGTGGTACTGAAGATGGAACCCAGGGGACTTCTACCTCTGACCTACACCCCCAGCCCTGGTTTTTATTCTTTATTTTGAAACCGTGTCTCACTAAGTTGCAGAGGGCCTCATGAAGTACCTGAGACTGGCCGTGAACCTGCAATCTTCCTAACTCAGCCTCCCAAGTACTGGGATTATAAGTATGCACCACCATGCCTGACTCTGCAGCTCTGATGGGAACTTATTATCTCTTTTAACATAATTAGGAAATTGAAAATCTTAACTTTTTAGAAAAAAATATCACCGGTTTGCTATAATTATATGGTAACTATATAAAGTTACCAATTTTCTTATTTTCCTCCAATAAATATCCCAGTTCTTGGGGCACTTGTCAAGAAATTTGGAGCTGAACCAGGCGTGGTGGGGCACATTTGTAATCCCAGTACTTGGCAGGCTGCCCAGTACCACGAAGGGGGGGGGGGTCTGAGCCCTTCTACTTGTTCACAGATATTTATAAAGAGTAGATTTATTTCTTGATATTTACTTATTTAGAATAAAACGGATAGGAAATGAGTGTTGATGAAGCTATAGAAAGTGAGTTGGAGTGGCTTACTGATAAACCTATGAGTGTCCGCATTTAATCTCTTTCATACTGCCTTATTGTACACAAAAGTTGACATGTAAGTTCAGCCCAGTGTGTGAAACATGTCGGTAGTGATAGACTTTAGACCAGAACAGCAGTAGTAGCCCATCCAAGTTTCTGTTCGTAGAAATAGCTATTGTTCTGGCCAGGGTATTAAGGAATATTAAAGTTTCAGACCCCCAAACTATTTAAAATTTTAAATTATTAAAAATTAAGTCAGTCTATAACGACATAAAGGAGTATCATTCAGTTAGAAGCAGGTGTATTTTAGAAGAGTTTGCAAGAAATAATCACCATTATCCCAAATAGTGATTATAAGAATGTTATAAAATTTTAAAACTGATTAATTCACTGGTAGCTATCGCAGACATTTGGGTCATGCTTGATTTTGTGTTTATGCTTTATATTTTATATAATTAGCTTCAGTAGCCAGATAGAATTTTCTCTTAAAAGGAAGAGTGGCTGGGCGTGGTGATGCACACTTGTAATCCCAGTACTTGGGAGGCTGAGACAGGTTTGCAGCCAGCCTCAGCTACTTAATGGCCCTCCGTAATTTAGTGAGACTCTGTTTCAAAATAAAGAATTAAAAAAAAAAAAACAGTGCTGGGAGTGTATCTCAGAGGTAAAATTCCCCTGCATTCAATACCATTAAAAAAAAAAAAGAGGAAGCCGGGCTTGGTGGTTCACACTTGTAATCTCAGCACTTTGGAGACTGAGACAAGGAGGATCACAGTTTCAAGGACAGCCTCAGCAAATAGTAAGGCTCTCAACAACTTAAACCCTGTTTCAAAATAAAAATAAAATAGAGCTGGGGGTGTAGGTCAGAAGTAGAATGCCCCTGAGTTCAATCCCCAATTCCACAAAAATAAAAAATGAAAAAAAGGAAGAGTATAGCCAGGTGTGGTGATACATACCTGTAATCCCAGTACTTGGAAGGCTGAGATAGGAGGACCACAGGTTCGGGTCCAGCTTTACCAACTTAGTGAGATCATGTGTCAAAATTAAAAAAAAAAAAATCAAGCATGGTGGTGTACACTCGAGGACGGCCTCAGTAAGTAGTGAGACTCATCAACCTAGCGAGACTCTGTTTCAAAAATAAAATGAAATAAAAGACAGGCAGACAAGGGAAAGGAAGAGAAAAAGAAGGGATGGAAGGAGGGAGGAAGGAAGGGAAAGACTGTGAGCCAGGCATGGTGGCACATGCCTATAATCCCAGTACTTGGGAGGCTGAGACAGGAGGATCGCAGGTATATAAGTAATCCATTTATTTTCCTCATTGAAACACTATGCCTGACTTCCTGAGCCATTGTTTTCCAATCCTATTTTCTTAAAATAAAAAAAAATCTTTTGAGCCAAGCTTGGTGGCACATGCTTGTAATCCCAGCATTTGGGAGGCTAAGACTGGAGGATCGCGGTTTGCGGACGGCCTCAGCTACTTAGTGAGGCCTTCCGCAACTTAATGAGACCCTGTTTCAAAATAAAGAATAAAAAAATAGGGCAGGAGATGAAGCTTGGAGGTCAAATGCCCCTGGGTTCCATCCACAGACCTGCATAAATAAATAAATAAATAAATAAATAAATAAATAAATAAACAAACAAACAAACTAACTAACTAACTAACTAAAAAATAGGGCTGGGAGTGTAGCTCAGAGGTATAATACCCCTGGGTTCCATTCCCAGTACTGCAAAAAAAAAAAAAAAATTTTTTTTTAAATGATCATGTACTACTACTCTTCATGTTAGTCATTGAGGATTTTAAAAAGAATCCAAAGTATATTAAACAGTCATCATGAGATATAAATAAAATGAGGATAGTAGCAGTACCTTTTTCCTGATATATTAATTATTTCAATCAGTTTATGACTTTTTTTTTTCCTGGTCCTGGGGAATTAACCCAGGGATACTCTTATCAATGAACTACATCTCCAGCCCCTTTTATTATCTATCTATCTATCTATCTAATCTGTGGTACCAGGGATTAAACCTAGAGGTTTTCTGCCTCTGATCTAATTTTTGCTTTGAAATGGTCTCACTAGGTTTCTGAGAGTCTCCCTGAGTTGCTAAGGCTGGACTTGAACCTACAATCCTTCTGTCTCAGCCTCCCAATTACTGGGATTACAGGCATGTACCACCACACGCATATATATAATTTTTGTGTGTGTGGTACTGGGGATGGAACCCAGGGGCATTCTACCTTCAAGCTACACCCTCAGCCCTATGTATTTTGAAACAGGGTCTCACTGAGTTGCAAAGGCCCTCACTAATAATTGAGGCTGGCTGGGAACCTGTGATCCTCCTGTTTTAGCCTCCCAAATGCTGGAATTCCAAGTGTGCCACCACACCTAGTTCCAGCTATATTTTTTAATTTTGAGACAGTATCTCACTAAGTAGTCGAGGCTTTTTTTTTTTTTTTTGGTGGTGGTGGTGGTGGTGGTGGTACTGTGGATGGAACCCAGGGGCCTTCTACCTTCAGGCTACACTCCCAGACCTATTATATATTTTATTTGGAAACAGAGTCTCTTAAGCCAGCTGAGGCTGGCTTCGAACCTGCGTGATCCTCCTGTCTCAGCCTCCCAAGCTCAGGGATTACAAGCGTGCGCCACCACGCCTGGCAGTAGTCTAGGCTTTGAACTTACAGATCCTCCTACCTCAGCCTGTTGAGTAGCTGGGATCACAGGGATTTACCACTGCAGGTATTTATGCCTCTTTTGAAAGAGAGTTGAAGAGTGGATCAAACCATAGGTTTCTATATGCTCAAAATCATCTCTTCCCTTCCTCCACAAAAAAATTAACAGAATTCAAGCCATGCATGATTGTGCACACCTGTCATTTTAGCAACTCTGGAAGCTGAAGAATGCGTATCACAAGTTTACGGCCAGCCTGGGCAACTTAGCATCTTGAAAGTAAAATAAAAAGAGTTGGGGATGTAGCTCCATGGTAGACCACTTGCCTACCATATGCTAGGCCCTGGGTTCAACCCCTAGTATTGCAAAAAAAGGAAGAGAAAAAACAAAAATGAAACAAGAAGGATTCCGTCCAAATAATATCTAACACAAGTTTGCAATGGTTGCAAAGTCTGATAAGACTGTCCTTGGAATTTGACGAGTTTGTTTTCAAACTGGTGATAAAAGAGTTTATTGTAAATTTTTAAAACTTCTTATCATCCTGATACCTCAACATTCCCACTAACAGCTATTGAAAACCCTTCCCAGGCAACCAGGTGCACTAGTTTGCAAAGGCTGATTCCTGCCCTTTCCATCTCATACCTTGTGCTTGTGTGCACGCCCTGACTGCTAGGAAACGTGCCCTTAGGTCCTCAGTGTTGGCTGTCCGCTTGGTTGGGTCCACTGGTAGGAGCTTCTCTCACGACCTCTTGTGTGGCATACCATGAGCCCTCCTGTTTTATATTCCTCTCCAAGTGTAATTTCCAAAACTGTGGAGTGGTTCTTAAAGATCGCCCAGCCAGGCCTGGAGACACACGCCTGTAGTCCCAGTACTTGGAAGACTGAGAACAGGATTGCAGATCCTTTTTCAAAATAAACAAAAGCCAGGCGTGGTGGCACATGCTTGCCTCAGCTACTTAGGCCCTTTGCAACTCAGTGAGAAATAAAGAATAAAAAAAATAAATAGGGCTGAGGGTGTCGCTCCGAGGTAGAATGTCCCAGTACCACAAAAAAATAATAATGATAATAATTAGTAAAAAAAAATAAAAGGGAAGCTGGGCGTGGTGGTGCACGCTTGTAATCCCAGCATTTGGGAGGCTGAGACTGGAGGATCACGGTTCGCAGACAGCCTCAGCTACTTAGTGTGAGGCCCTCTGCAACTAACTCAGTGAGACCCTGTTTCAAAATAAAGAATAAAAAATTGGGCAGGGGTTGTAGCTTGGAGGTCAAATGCCTCTGGGTTCCATCCCCAGACCCGCTAAATAAATAAATAAATAGGGATATGGATGTGGCTGAATATGAATCCTGGGTTCAGCCTCCAGTACCAACACACACACACACACACACACACACACACATGCGCGCGCCGCCGCCGCCGCCACCCTAAATTTGAGTGATTGTTAGGACTGAATTCAGTAGTGTCTGAGCATAAAAATGACATGAGATCTGTATTTGGAGATTTCGTTGGACGATCTGGAGTGGGTAGAAACACAGGTAGGCAACAGTGAGGAGGTTAGGTAATTACTGAGATCTGAACTGGGATCATTGCTGTGGAAACTGAAACAAAAGAACAAAATTCAGTTTGGGACCCTGTTTTTGTCTTTCATCTCTTCCTTAGTCATCTCACCTAAATTCTACAGACACGAGAAACTAAATATGGGAGAGAAATGGAAGTCACAAAACACTCCAGTTTTTGACCTTGAGAGACTGAAAAGAAAGTGGCATAATTAACAGAAATAGTTCTGGAAGAGATGTTCTGGTAGGGACAGTGATGGTTTTAGTTTGGCTTATGACTGCACAGGAAGGGTGACCTAGGTCCCGGTTTGCATGGAACCATTCATTTATGTCCTTATTCCAGCATAATTATTAGAAGTGCTCCCTCTCCCATTCAGAGATGTCCCAGTTTTGTAAGATCACACGAGGAACTGGAGATGATACTGGAAATAGAGAATAGAAACTAGGACTAAAGAAGTCATTTTCCTTTATTTCTGAGGTCCTTATTGCCCAGGGTAGTACAGAGATAAGACATGTTAGGAAGCTACAGTCTTATGAAGGACAGAGATATGTTGATTGTATAATTAGTATTTCAGTAGGTGTGATGAGAACTTTGGAGAGCATGCTAACTTCCTGGCCAGGGACAGGATGAGGTTGAAAAGTGGTCTGCGGCACATGCTTGTAACCCCAGCATTTGGGAGGCTGAGACAGGAGGATTGCAGTTCACAGACAGCCTCAGCTACTTAGTGAGGCTCTCAGCAACTTAGTGAGACTCAAATATAATATAAAATAGGTCTAGGAGTACAGTCCAGAGGTAGAAAGCCTCTGGGTTCCACCCCCAGTACCTAAATAAATAAATAAATAAATAAATAAATAAATTTGCAGCCAGCCTCAGCAACTTAGTGAGACTCTGTTTTAAAATAAAGGAATAAAATAGGGCTAGGGGTGTAACTCGGACATAGAATGCCCCTGGGTTCTATTCCAGTACTAAATAAATAAATAGGCTGGAATATATAGCTCAGGGGTATTGTGCCCTGGGTTCAGTCCCAGTACCAAAAACCAAACAAACTAAAAACCTTCATCTAAACACTTTCCAGTAATACTCATGACCAGTTTATTCCCAAGGTTGTGAAGTGGATTGATATAAAAACTCCCTTTCTCTAGGACAAAAGTGAGGCACCGTGAGAGTGGACCAAAACCACAACAAACTAATCATGCATTTTCCCACACGGCCGTATGAAATACAATGAAATGTTGGTCAACCTTAGCACAAAAGATTTGCTCATTAATTTTGCTAAAAAATTGGCACTTGGTTTTGGTCATTGTTTACTATTATTAGACTTGATTTGTAAAGATTTTTGGTCAGTATCTCAACATCCATGATTAAATACTACACAAAGCTGTGTGTTTGCATAATTTGATACATGACATCTTATTTGTTTTAATTAAAATGTTGATACTTTTTAATATATGATGCAGAGAACTAATTAGCAAATAGTGTGCCCTTGTGTTAGCAGAACTCATTATTGCCTTGATTATATTGCCTTTTTTTTTTTTTTTTTTTTTTTTTTTGCTGTACTGGCTGGGATGGAACCCTGTACCTCCGAGCTATGCCCCAGTCCTACTTTTAAGTTTTTTTTATTTTTGAAAAAGGGTCTCACTGAGTTGCAAAGGGTCTCTCACTAAGTAGCTCAGGCTGTCGAAGAGCTGATTCCCGGTCTCCGCCCCCTGACTGCTGGGATTACAAGTGTGCGCCACCACGCCCAGCCCTCCTATTCTCTATTTTGAAACAGGGTCTCACTAAGCTGCGGATAGTCTCACTAAGTATCTGAGGCTCGCCGTCAACCTTCCATCTTCCTGTCTCAACCTCCCAAGTCCTGGGATTACAAACGTGCCACTATGCCTGGCTGATTGTATTGTCTCTTGAAAAATGATTTTTTAAAGCCAAGTGTGGTGGTATACACCTTTAATCCTACTACATAAGAAGCTGAGACAGGAGGATCACAGGTTTGAGGTCAGACTGCAAAGACCCTCAGCAAGTTAGACCTTGTTTCAGAATAAAAAGAGCTGGGGTTCAAAGAATCCCATCTGCTCATCATTCATAGTACCCAAATGTTAACACTTCACCTCTACTTGATGTTTATGTTTAATCTTTATTCTTCTCCCTTCTCCCTCTCTCACTGAACCACTGAGAGTCGATTGTAGATTTGATAGCCTTTACTCCTTTTTTCTTTTTTTTTTGGTTGTTGTACCGAGAATGTAACCCAGGGGGGGGTTCTACTTCCGGGTTACGTCCTCAGACCTATTTTATACTTTATTTGGAAGCAGCGTCTCATTAAGTTGCTGAGAGCCTCACTAAGTAGCTGAGGCTGGATTCGAACCTGCACGAGCCTCCTGTCTCAGTCTCCCAAGCGCTGGGGTTACAAGCGTGCGCCACCACGCCCGGCTCTGGCCTTTACTCCTAAATACTTCAGTACATATATCGTATTTCTCTGAACTTTATTTGCTTTAGGATGGAACAGTTCCTCAGGCTTCGTTGTGTTTCATAACACTGACTGTGTGGGGGAAGGTACTGGGGGTTGAACCTGATCACAGCATTCAACCTGTGATCTGTACCCCCGGCCCTCTTTTATTTTTATCTGTAAACAGGTTAATGAGTCTCACTACTTGCTGGCACTGTCCTCAAAACTGTGATCTTCCTATCTTCCTGTCTCAGCCTCCCAAGTACAGGGATTATAGGCATGTGCCACCATGCCCAGCTTTTTTTTTTTTTTTTTTTTTTTTTTTTTTTTTTTTTTTTTTTTTTTTTTTGGTGGTACTGGAGATGGAACCCAGGAGCCTTCTGCCTCCAGGCTACACAGCCAGGCTGGCTTCGAACCTGCATGATCCTCCTGTCTCAGCCTCCCAAGTGTAGGGATTGCAAGCATGCGCCACCACGCCCAGCTATTTTGTGTTTTGAATCAGGGTTTCACTAAGTTGCTGAGTCTGATTGCAAAGCTGGAATCTCCCTGCCTCAGCCTCCCAGGTACTGGAGTTATAGGTGTGTACCACTCTACCTGGTTTAGCAGAAACTTTTTTTTTTTTTTTTTTTCAGTACTAAGGATGAAACCCCGGGGCATTCTACCTTCAAGCTACACTCTCAGCCCTACGTTTATTCTTTATTTTGAAACAGGGTCTCACTGAGTTGCGAAGGACCTCACTAAGTGGCTAAGGCTATCTGCGAACCAATCCTCTGGTTTTAGCCTCCTGAATGCTGGGATTACAAGCGTGCATCACCACGCCTGGCTAGCAGGAACTTTTTTTTTTTTTTTTTGCGGGTCTGGGGATGGAACCCAGGAGCATATGACCTCTGAGCTACACCCCCTGCTCTTTTTTTTTTTTTTAATCTTTATGTTGAAACAGGGTCTCACTAAGTTGCGGAGGGCCGCACTAAGTAGCTGAGGCTGTCTGCGAACCGCGATCCTCCGGTCTCAGCCTCCCAAATGCTGGGATTACAAGCGTGCGCCACCACGCCTGGCTTAGCAGGAACTTTTAATGCAAGAAAAGAAGAGCAGAGTAATGGAGAGGAAAGAGGTTAGGAGAGAGAGAGAGACTATTTTAGATACAATGCTAGATTTAATTTATTTCAGTAATCCACTTATGTTACATCACTGAGCAGTTGAAGCAAATAATTCACCTCTGTGTGGAGTTCGGGGGAATGGTGATGGCAGAGCAGGTGCAGTAGCGCTCTCAGCCCAGTATTTATTGGGATAATTGTGCTAAAATACTTTTTCTTTTTTCTTTTCCTTGAGAAAGTGTTTATTTCTGTTTTTTCATTCCCAGTTAAATTCCAACTGAAGTTTTTGTTGACTTGTTTTCAAAATTATGCTAATCTCACAGAATTTTAACAATGCATATTAATATATTGTATACTGCTATTACCATGAATCACTAATATATTTGTGTATACGTACACATTTATTTCTTAACTGCATTTGTGGTTTTTCCTCAGAGTAAAATGACTAAAATGATTACTATAATTTGCTTCAAAGTTTTATTTAACTAAGTTGTACTATGATATTTAACGATATATGTCTAAGCAAGAAAAAATTGCCAGTCTTTGATTGTAGAAACTATAGTGTGATACTAACTCTTGCTTTTAAAATAAACATTTTTTGTCAGATGACTTGCAGGGTGCACAGTCAGAAATTGAGGCAAAACAAGAAATTCAGCATCTTCGCAAGGACTTGATCGAAGCCCAGGAGCTAGCTAGAACAAGTAAACAAAAATGCTTTGAACTTCAAGGTGAGAGCGAGATTACTTGATTTGTGAGGAAATGCACGGAGACAGCAAAATATAGTTGGCTGGCCTCAGACATGGAGTCTGGAGGCATGGCATCTTGTTCCACTTCCACGGCTCTATTAGATATGTGATCTTGGGACATTTACGTAACCTCTGTAAACTTATGTTGTAGATCAGTAAAATGAGAAGAGTTAGTCATTCTTCCTCCTGTACCTTGTTGATATGATCAGTAAGATTTCTACCAATGAAAGATCTTAACTGATAATTAATATCCTTTACTTGAACCACTAGGGACCAGAAGTATTTCGGATTTTAAAATACTTCCATAGATTTTTACCACTTGAACACCCTCTAATCCAAAAATCTAAAATGCAAAATGATTTTTGAGCATTGTGTTGATATAGTGCATACAAAGTTTCAGATTTCAGAGCACTTCAGATTTTGAATTTTCAGATTAGGGATGCTCAACCTGAGCAACAAGAGGAAAGAACATAAATACCAAAGTGTTTTTTTGCAAACCCCCAGGCTCACCTCCTCCAGCCACACCCCACTTGCCTGAATTACCTCCCAATTTCAGTGATTTCCATCCGTGGGTTTACCCTCCGATGGGTGGACTAGGGCCCTTATGATGCAGGTTTTCATCTCCGAACATCTTTTATTTGCTAATACATGAGCTTGAACACAAACCTTAACAACTTGGCAAGAACCTGTTTCTTAATGAATAAATAAATAGGTGAGGGTGTATCTTGAAGCTAGAATACTCCTGGGTTCAATTTCCAGGACCAAAAAAAAAAAAAAAAATTGAACTCCAAATGATGATGAATAGATATGATGTGAAGAATGGCACATATTGGTGAGAGGATGTCCAGAAATTCATTACTTACTCCTGTTTTGTGCTCCTAAAATCTTTAAACTTAACTACTAATACAGATAATACTTAATGCCTCCGTATTAATGCTATTGTTTGTCTCAGTAAGTTTTAGGATCAAGTTTCTTAGGCATTTCCAACTGCTCAGTTCTGAGTACTTTCATTAACTCACAAAATTAGATATAATATGTTTCACAAAATTAGATATAATGTACTTTACTTCTAGCTCTTTTGGAAGAAGAAAGAAAAGCCTACAGGAATCAAGTTGAGGAATCCGCTAAACAAATACAGGTTCTTCAAGGTATGGAACATCCAAGACTGTTTGAGGGTGTGTGTGTGTGTGTGTGTGTGTGTGTGTGTTGTGTGTGTGTGTGTGTGTGTGTGTGTGTGTAGTGATTTGAAAAGACCAGAACAACAGAACTGGACTCTTGGAGCTCTTTTCTGTTTTGTTTTGATCTTTGTTTTGTTTTTGCAGTACTCGGGATTGAACCTAGGAGCATTCTACCTCTGAGCTACACCCGCAGCCCTAATTTTTTATTCTTTATCTTGAAACAGGGTCTCAGTAAGTTGTGGAGGGCCTCACTAAGTAGCGGAGGCTGGCCACAAACCTGTGATCCTCCTGTCTCAGCCTCCCACCAAGTACTTGGGATCACAAGCAAGCACCACCAAAAGCTAAGCCTTTTTTTAAAAAAAAAAAAAAGAAGATAAAAGAGAGTATTTCCCAGTAATCCATTACATTATTAGATACCTGAAGTACAAAGAACAGGAGTGAAGTGACTGGCACTTTCTGGGTTATATAACTACCAAGATGCTTTGAGAGAGCAAATCCGTCTGAGCTACTTTGAACCTTGCACTTTTAGATTGCTGATGTCATTTTATCCAATTTCAAAAACACAGTTGAATTGCAGCATGGACTAGAGTAATGGTGTCCTCGCTGCCTTCATTAATAATGGCTGCTCTTCATACTCATCATTTTGCTCTCTCTTCAACTGGGTTATCATAATATCATTAAAGAAATCACCAGAAACACCCAGTCTGCCAAGTACTTACTTCAAGCTGAAATTCCTGGTCCTATGAGACTGTAATTAGGAGAGGCCATAGGCAAGGCCTTTCTTTACTGTGTCATTGTAAAATTCCTAAAGCAAAAGTAATTTGCTCTAGCCGGGCGTGGTGGCGCAAACTTGTAATTCCCGCACTTGGGAGGCAGAGACAGGAGATACGCACAGGTTCGAAGCCAGCCTCGCTGGCTTAAGAGACCCTGTTTCCAAATAAAAATATAAAATAGGTCTGGGAGTGTAGCCCACAGGTAGAAGGGTTTCCAGGAACCCCAGTACCACCAAAAAAAAAAAAAAAGTAATTTGCTCTTATTGTCAAAGAAGGCACCAATATTATTTTTAAAATTTGGCTTGAGAGGTAGGGTGGGAAGAAATTAAGTAGACAAGTGCTTACAGTTCAGAAGAAATGGGGAGTCACTGTGTGAGGACTGGGATATTTGCCAAAAATTACCTCCAGAGATTAAACTAGTCTCCTGAACCTTCTAGTTTTTGAGTGGACATTTAAAAATTTTAAATTCTTAATTTTTTGTTTTTCAGTACTGGGGATAAAACCCAGGCCATTCTACGTCCAATCTGTATCCCCAGCCCTATTTTTCTTTTCTTTTTTTTTTTTTTCTTTTTTTTTTGGTTCGGATACTGCAACGGACCGGCTCGAGTACTGGGACCCATTAGGACTGATTTCTCGAAAGATGGGCAAAGGCTTCGGCTGTGTTCTGCAGAGGCTTTTTTCTGCAGCGATTTCCCTCTCTTACCAAGTAAAACTCCTTCAAGTCCTTGCTCGGTGCTAAACGTGGGGGTTAATCCCCGGGATTTGGGAGAGAAAAATCTGAAATGACTGACACAGACAACTGCCTCTCGTGTAATTGACCCAGTTTATTTTCCAAAATCAAGATTTGAACCCTTCCAATGAGATTCCTAGTAGAAAAGTGTAAATATCAAAGAACAGTAGTGAAGTATAGAATGAAGGACATGTAAATCACCAACCATAAACAAGACAAAAGTAAGGCCTGTGACATCACAGGTCTTTTGTGATTGAGATCAGCCCCTGACCTTGCAGGTGTGTCTTTATGATTAAGATTAGCCCCCTGACCCTGCAGGTGGGTCTTAGGGGACAAATTCCAGAAAGGATAAGGGTCACACCCAGAGTTTTTGTAGAATTTGGCTTTTAGAATCTCTTTTAACCCTTTCTGTTCCTTAGGCTTTGTCCATGTCTTCCTCTATCTAGTAACTTCTTTGAGCTGGATGGGGACGAAATTGGAGGTTCCAGCTTTCATAAATGTAGTTGGCATGGGGGAATCCATGCTGTGTATATCTGTGATGATCCAGAGGATTGTGATGGATGTCTGCCACATTCTGTCTGCAATACCATCTGATGTCTGAAAACCTCAATCCTATGAAACAACACTCACAATACAGTTTAGCAGATAGGGCCCAAAAAGCAACATGAAGTTTTTAGATTTAATTGTCAGATGTACTCCTTTAGCCTCTACCATCCTCTTTTAATAATCCATCTTCATCACATATGCATACCACAATCCTTCTGCAACTTTGCTTTTAACCTTCTGCTTTTTATCCTGGTCCTTTCTTTCCCATTTTGGGACAATCTTAGGATAAACTTTACTTCATACAAAATGCTTTCTTATTCTCACAAGATTTCCTTTTTTTATAACTACCAAAACCTCATACCTGCACATTTATTATATCTGTCTTTTGTTCTGACATAACTGTTCCTTTACCAGGTGATGCCTCCCTGCCTCCGGGCAGTGCACGTACTAAGTGCAAGGGTCAAGAATCTTCCTAGCCCTCGGCTCTATTGTATTGGGCAGTATTGGCTGCTCATCAACTAGGCTGCTTTGAAGTCACATACAAAGTTTATCTTTCCTATATCCAGGCCAGATCATGAGGAGAGGAGGCAAACAGAGGCACCGGTTGCTTCTCTTGCAGTTTTAGGGCTAATGGCTTCAGTTGACTCTTAAGGCTTTTATTATAGGTTAATGATTAGAATGAAGGTCAAAGATAGAAAGGAACTCTGCAGCCCCTTCCCTGCCTAAATGCTTTCACAGCACCTAAGCTCTGACTATTGCAGCTTGGAGCAAGGCAGGGGGAGTCTAAAGGCCCAGACATATTGCCAGAAAATTTATCCCAAAGTTCTGATTCTGCAGTCTCCGGAGCCATGTATGTGAAAAGTTAATAGAATATAAAAGAACATGTGAGAGCAAGGAGTAGTCTGACCAGGGGCCACGTCCCCTCGGGGCTTGCTTTCTTTAAGCACGTGCCACGTCATGCACACAGGGTCGTGTGCGCAGACGCCGAGGAAGACAAAGCAGTGGCAGGGTCCCAGGGGCGTTCTACCTCCGAACTACACTCCCTGCCCTATTTTTTATTCTTTATTTTGAAACTGGGTCTCACTAAGTTGCGGAGAGCCTCACTAAGTAGCTGAGGCTGTCCGTGAACTGCAATCCTTCTGTCACAGCCTCCCAAATGCTGGGATTACAAGCATGCACCACCACACCCGGCTTCCAGCCCTATTTTTTATTCTTTATTTTGAGACAATTCTCACTAAGTTGCAGAAGGCCTCACTAAGTTACTAAGGCTTACCGCAAACCCAGATCCTCCTGTCTCAGCCGACAAGCACTGGGATTACCAGCATGTGCCACCATGCCCAGCTGTGAAACCATCCCCAGTTTCTTTAACATTATGTTTATGTAGCAACCTCCGTCCTCCCATGCCTAAATCCTCTTAATTATGAATATGATTATAGTCAAATTAGAATTTCTGGAGTAGCCAGTCTTGGCAGCACAAGCTTTTATAATCCCAATATTTGCGAGACTAAGACAAAAGGATCACAGGTGATATTTAGTGAGACTTTAAGCAACCTAGCATTCTGTTTCCAAACAAAAAATGAAAAAGGGATGAAGGGTGTAGCTCAGGGGTAGGATCCCTAGTATGACAAAAAAAATTTTTTTTAAGGTAGGTTATATGTGTTTTTACATTTTAAATTCTTATTATAGTTTGATGCCATTATCTGTCTATTAGTTTACATAAATTTGATTTGCATCTATATTTTTAACCTATACTGTGTATGGGCAATTTTCCCTAAAGGTTCTGTGATGTGGTGCTGCATTTGTCTTCAAGCTCTCTTGCCCAGGCATAATTGACTGCCCTCTAGTGCCAGCAAGTGTATTTTAAAGACTTTTTCAGCCTGGTGTGGTAGTGCATGCCTGTAATCCCAGTTCTTGGGAGGCTGAGACAAGAGGATCAAAGGTTCCATGCCAAACTCAGCAACTTGGACCCTGTTGCAAAATAAAATATAGAAAGAGCTAGGGGAGTAACTTGGAGGTAAAATATCCCTGGGTTCAATCCCCAATACTAAAAAAAAACCAACAAAACCAAGACTTTGTCAATAGGACTATTCCTATCTCTGGCCACTGTGCTTTTTCATATTTAAACCTACTATCTCTCAGTCCTTTCTGCAAACAAACATGAGCTTCTTTAACATTTTGTTTATGCAGCAACCTCCGCCCTCCCATTCCTAAATCCTCTTAACTATTGTATCTCCTTTGGGAATTTCTTATCCATAAAATTTGATGTTATGGTAACCAAGACTAGTATTCTAGTACTTAATTGACTTTTTTGGCAGTACTGGGGATTGAACCCAGAAACATTGTACTTCTGCGCTATACTCCAGTCCTGTTTTGTTTGTTTGTTTGTTCTTTATTTTGAACCAGGGTCTCACAAAAGTTGTGGAGGGCCTCACTAATCATAGCTGAGGCTGGCATCGAACCTGTGATGCTCCTGTCTTAGCCTCCCACGTACTGAGATTACAAGCGTGCACCACCATGCCCATAAGTATGACTTTATACAGATTGTTTCCACTTTGAATCATGGGGGTACAAGACCAGATCTTTTAAACATTACACTTCTTCAATTAGAGATTAAATTCATTAATTTTATCAGTTTTTTTATTCAAGGGATAATTCCTGATGGTTTACACTGCCACGTATTAGCGATAGTGCAGTGAGCACCACAAAGGCCCTGTACATTTGAATTGTACCATCTAGTAGAAAAGGCAAACAGAGCCAGTGCATACCTGTAATCTGTGTATTTGGGAGGCTGAGAAAGGAGGATCAAGGCCAACCTCAGCAATTTAGTAAACCCAATTCAAAATAAAAAGGGCTAGCCAGGCGTGGTGGCGCACGCTTGTAATCCCAGCGTTTGGGAGGCTGAGACAGGAGGGTCACGGTTCGTGGACAGTCTCAACTACTTGGGCCCTTTGCAACTCGGTGAGACCTTGATTCAAAATAAAGAATTAAAAAAAAAATAGGGCTAGGGATGTATCTTGGAGGTAGAATGCCCCTGGGTTTCATCCCCAGTAACACACACACACACACACACACACACACACACACACACACACACACACAAGTAATAATAATAAATAAAAGGGGCTAAGGATGTAGCTCAGAGCTAGAACACTCTGGATTCAATCCCTAGTACCACAAGAAAAAAGAAATAACAGGTGAACAGTAAACAAAAAATATACAGTGTGATACCCTGTAAGGGTTTTGAAGGAAAATACAGCAAATACAGCCAGAGAATGACAGAAAGCTATTTTTTAGTCATCAGAGAAGGCCTCTTTAAGGATTTGATATTTGAATAGAAAAATCATTTTGAAGAACATCATAAGTTTAATGCTTACCATTTTACCATGCACTTTTACATCTAAGAAAATAATCAGGATTACATGGTGAGCAGCATTGTATATAGTAATTTGAAAAATGAAGAGCCCAAAAGGTACAGCTATTTTTTGTTTAAATATTTTCATCAGCAGAAGGATAGAGAACACACACACACACACACCTTTTCTACTTAACATTCTTCTTTGTGTTTAAAGGCATAGAATAAAAATAGAAAACAAATGCCAAAATGTTAGGAATCATTTTCTCTGTATGGAGGAAATAGAGATTGCTTTAGTTTTTCTTCTTTGTTATCTGTATTTTGGCATTTTATGCATCAAATATGGATTGCTTATATAGTTTTTTTGTTTTGTTTTTTGCTTTGTTTTGGTGGTACTAGGGTTGGAACCCAGGGGCTTTCTACCTCCAAACGATACTCCCAGACCTATTTTATATTTTATATTTTATTTGGAACAGGGTCTCACTAAGTTGCTGAGAGCCTCACTAAGTAGCTGAGGTTGGCTTCGAACCTGTGCGAGCCTCCTGTCTCAGCCTCCCAATCTCTGGGATTACAAGTGTGCGCCACCACACCCGGCTGACAAATAATTTTTAATAATATTAAATACTATTAATAGAGCCAGGTATGGTAGCACATGCTTGTAATCCCAGTACTTGGGAGGCTGAGACAGGAGGTTCACATGTGCGATCCTCCTGTCTCAGCCTCCCAAGCGCGGGGATTACAAGGGTGCGCCGCCACGCCCGGTGTGTATATAGTTTAATCAAAAGCAACAACTCTGACAGCTAGACTGTGCAGTAGTACAGTATAGTACAGTACTGTAATGGGCTGTTGTTTTAGTCTTAATTACATGGACTAAGAAAATGATGGATCTTTTTTAGCCCAACTGCAGCGGTTACACATCGATATTGAGAATCTTCGGGAAGAGAAGGACAGTGAAATCACAAGCACCAGAAATGAATTGCTCAGTGCCCAAGATGAAGTACTGCTCCTTCATCAGGCCGCAGCGAAGGTCGCCTCTGAGCGGGACACTGACATTGCTTCTTTACAAGAAGAGCTTAAGAAGGTGCGAGCTGAGCTGGAGCGGTGGAGGAAAGCAGCGTCTGAATATGAGAAAGAAATCACGAGTCTGCAGAGCAGTTTCCAGCTTAGATGTCAACAGTGTGAGGACCAGCAGAGAGAGGAGGCAACGAGGCTGCAAGGTGAGCATCATGCTAAAGCACTGACTCCTGACAGGTAGCTTTTGAATGTACATAGAAGATCAAGGTGTTTTTTGTTTTCTCTCTGATAACAACAGTTATATAAAGCAGTCTTCTAATTCTGCAAATCCTACAGTAAATGACAATTTTTACAATAATTTTATATTATTAATTGTGTGTGTTTGTGTGCAGCACTGGGGATTAAACCCAGAGGCATTTTACCCCTGAGCTATACCCCCAATCTTATTTTATTTTTATTTGGAAACAGGGTCTTATTAGGTTGATGAGAGTCTCACTACCTGCTGAGATTGTCCTCAAACATGTGATCCTCCTGTCTCAGCCTCCCAAGTACTGGGATTACAAGCATGTGCTACCATACCTGGCTCTATTAATAGTATTTAATACTATTAAAAATTGTCAGCCGGGCGTGGTGGCGCACACTTGTAATCCCAGCGATTGGGAGGCTGAGACAGGAGGCTCGCACAGGTTCGAAGCCAACCTCAGCTACTTAGTGAGGCTCTTAGCAACTTAGTGAGATCCTGTTTTCAGTTAAAGTATAAAATAGGTCTGGGAGTATAGCCCAGAGGTAGAAAAGCCCCTGGGTTCCACCCTCAGTAACACACACACACACACACACACACACACACACACAATTATTTGTCTTGAAAAACTGAAGTAGATAAAGATATAGAACTTCCTTGAAGTATAAATGCAAAGTAATAGGAATCAAAGAATAGCCAAGTAAAAAATCTACATGCTTTTAGGAGAAGAAAATATTCTCTGAAATGTCTCTCTTTATCTTTTAAATTATGATAGAAGTTATGTTCCTGTATTAACAAATATGTTTTGGGACCATTTTAGGTGAACTGGACAAGTTGAAAAAGGAATGGAATGTGTTGGAAACTGAGTGCCATTCTCTAAAAAAGGAAAATGTTTTGCTATCATCAGAACTACAGCGGCAAGAAAAAGAACTGCACAAGTATGCAAGAACTCTCTGTTTTAGCTTCAGAATATTTATCTTAAGTTTTTATCTAAATTAAATTTAATTTTGATACTTAAATACCTTTCGGGGGCAAAATGTTCAGCCAGACTCTCTTTGGTTACTTGGCAGGTCAGCTATGCTAAATGCCTCGTTTATTTTTTCTGCCACCTCCTACATGTTCCATCCTTTTGGTGGACTAATGAAATACAAATTTATTAAATGTCCTCTCCCCAAAAAAAACCTTAAACAGTGAGTCTAGAATTAGTAGTTGAACTTGCCCTATATAAACTAAATGATAATAAAATTCAAATACGAATTATTTTGCTTTCATATCATGATTCCTTTTGTGACTAAGAGTGATCAGGTGACAATAATAAAATATTTATACTAGTCAGGCATAGTGGCACACGCTTGTAATCCCAGTTATTAGGAGGCTGACACGGGAGGATCCGGGTTCGCAGACAGCCTCATACACTTAGAGAGGCCCTCCACAACTTAGTCAGACCCTGTTTCAAAATAAACAATAAAAATCGGTCTGGAGGTGTAGCTTGGAGGTAGAAAACCCCTAGGCTGAATCCTCAGTACCACACACACAAAAAAAAAATTATACTACTGAAAGATATAAAATGACCCATAGTGGCACATATCTGTAATCCCCACACTTGAGAGGCTAGAACAGGAAGATCTCAGGTTTGAGACTATCCTCAGCAACTTAGCAAGGCCCTTGGTGACCTAGTGAGACCCTGCTTCAAAATAAAATAGAAAATAGGGCTAGGGTTAGAATGCTACTGGGTTCAATCCCCGGTACCACACACACAGAAACAAAGAATAGTAACATAAAAGCAAAAAACTCTAAAACTAGTTAAATCCTTCTAGCTTCCAGTATCATACAGACTGATGAACGCATTAGATTTATTCCATCAAATTTAGTAGAGTCCTGTTTACCTCCAATATGTCCTGTTTATTTCTTTTTTCTTTTTTGGTATTAGTAGCATTGGGAATTGAAGCCAGTGATGCTTAACCACTGAGCTACATCCCCAGCCCTTTTTTTATTATGAAACTCTCATTAAATTGCCCAGGCTGACCACACTTTTTTTCCCCCCACTCATATTGCTTCTTTTATTGAAAAGCAATATAAGCCAGGCATGGTGGCACAACACATCCCTAATTTCAGTACTCAGGAGGCTGAGACAGAAGGATCACATAAGGGAAAGAAGGAATATACTATTTTTATTTTATTTATTTATTTATTTCCAGTACTGGGGATGAAACCCAAGGGCATTCTACCTCCAAGCTACACCCCCAGCCCAATTTTTTATTCTTTATTTTGAAACAAGGTCTCACTGAGTTGCAAAGGGCCTCTCACTAAGTAGCTGAGGCTGTCCGTGAACTGCAGTGCTCCTGTCTCAGCCTCCCAAATGCTGGGATTACAAGCGTGTGCACCATGCCCAGCTAAGATAGTATTTTCACATTATTGCTTGTTATACTTTTATGTTTTGTGTCAGAATTTACTTTCTATAACCATTCTTGCTTTACCTGAAACATTTTCCATTAGATTTCCACATTATTAAATATTAGTGTTTAGAAGCCAGACGTGATGGCACACGCCTGTAATCCCAGTACTTGGGAGGCCGAGATAGGAGGATCATATGTTCGAGGCCAGTCTTAGCAACTGAATGAGGCGCTCCATAACTTAGTGAGCCCTTGTTTCAAAATAAAAAAGAATAAAATAGGGCTGGGGCAAAGCTCAGATGTACAATTTGTTTATTTATTGCAAGTACTGGGGATTGGACCCAGGGGCATTCTGCATTCTATTTTTGAACTACACCGGAGCCCTATTACTTTTTTTGTTGTTGTTGTTTTGTTTTGTACTGGGGGTTGAACCCAGGGGCATTCTACCCTCAGCCCAATTTTTTGTTTTTATTTTTATTTTGAAAGAGGTACTCAATAGTTTGATGAGAGTCTCATTAATCACTGAGGTCATCCTTAAACCTGTGATCCTTCTATCTCAACCTCCCAATTACTAGGATTGCAAGTATGAGCCAATTTTTTTTTTTTTTTTTTTTTTTTTTTTTTTTTTTTTTTTTGGTGTGTGTGTGTGTGGTGGTGGTGGTGGTGGTGGTGGTGGTGGTGGTACAGGGAGTAGAACCCAGAGGCCTTCTGCCTCTGGGCTATACTCCCAGACCTATTTTATATTTTTATTTGGAAACAGGGTCTCACTAAGTTGCTGAGAGCCTCACTAAGTAGCTGAGGCTGGCTTCGAACCTGTGTCATCCTCCTGTCTCAGCCTCCCAAGCGCGGGGATTACACGCATGCACCACCACGCCCAGCTAAGTGTGAGCCATTATACCTAGCTCTATTTACTGTTTTTTGAAACAGGGTCTCACTGAGTTGCTGAGGCTGGCTATAAACCTGCAATCCTCCTGTTTTAGCCTCCCAAGCTCCTATTCTTTATTTTGAAACAGTGTCTTACTGAGTTGCAAAAGGGCCTCACTAAGTAGTTGAGGCTGTCTGCAAACCACGATCCTCCTGTCTCAGCCTCCCAAATGCTGGGATTACTAGCGTGCCTCACTATACCCAGCTTTCTTCCACTTGATTTCTTAAACCTAGTAAAATGTTTAAGAAGTTGGACTTGATGCTGTATCCAGTTTCTACCTGTGAATAACTGTCAATATTTGTGTTGCAGTTCTCAGAAGCAGAGTTTAGAGCTTACCAGTGATCTCAGCGTCCTTCAGATGTCTAGGAAGGAGCTTGAGAACCAAGTGGGATCGTTGAAAGAACAGCATCTTCGAGATTCAACTGATTTAAAAACCCTTCTCAGTAAAGCTGAAAACCAAGCAAAGGATGTACAGAAAGAGGTAAAGCAAAAAGACATTATGAGCCCACTTATGGTTGGACTTAAGGCCAAAAGCAAATCAGATATCCATGCTAGTTAAAAAAGAGAGAGAGAAGCAGGAGTCATGTTACCTATCACAAAGTTGACATGTGGAACATACCTGGTGATTTCTGACTATGAATTATGCTCCATATATAGAGAATTCATCGGTAGGATTTGTTTTCATTAATATGCAAACTTACATTTTAACTTTTCTCTACTAGTTCATTGACCTATATGAGGAGCCCTTCATTGATCACTTGATCCATTATTTATCCTTCAAAAAGATTATCATAGTCGGGCGTGGTGGCACAAGCTTGTAATCCCAGTACTTAGGAGGCTGAGACAGGACAATCACAGGTTCAAAGCCAACCTTGGCAACTTAGCAAGGCCCCCTGCAACTTAGTGAGACCCTGTTTCCAAATAAGAAATAAAACTGGGCTGGGAGTATAACTTGGAGGTAGAAGACCTCTGGGTTCAATCCCCAGGACCGAAAAAAAAAAGATTATCATAATAACTGAAAAGCTTGGGGCCATATGTTCAGGCCATATCCTCTGCTGAAAGTGGTCTAAAATGTTTCTTAAAATTTACCTCATAGCCAGCCTGCTAAACACATGTTCTATGACTCTTTACTTTTTCCAAACCCTACCTCTTTCCACTTCACAAACTTGTACACTCAGTTTTAACCTCATTTTGCTTAAAACCTTGACTTAAGCAGTCTTTTTTTTTTTTTTTAAAAAACAGGATGTCACTAAGTTGCTGAGAGGCTCACTAAGTAGCTGAGGCTGGCTTTAAACCTTCATGATCCTCCTGTCTCAGCCTCCCAAGTACTGGGATTACAAGTGTGTACCACCACGCCTGGCTCAGCTTTTTTTTTTTTTTTTTTTTTTAATACTGTTAAAAATGGTAAAGGTTAGCTGGGTATGGTGGCGCACACTTGTAATCCCAGCATTCTGGAGGCTGAGACCTGAGGAGCTCGGTTCGCAGACAGCCTCAGCTATTTAGTGAGGCCCTCCACAACTTAGACCCTGTTTCAAAATAAAGACTAAAATATAGAGCAGGGGGTATAGCTCGGAGGTAGAATGCCCCTGGATTCTATCCCCAGTACCACAAAAAAAAAAGTCAAGGTTGCTGAATGTTGTGGTGCACACCTGTAACCCCAGTATTTGGGAGGCTGAGACAGGAGGATCACAGATTTGAGAACAGCCTCAGCAACCTAGTGAGATCCTGTTTCAAAAACAAAGAATAAATAGGGCTAGGGGTAACAGCTTGGAGGTAGAATGCTCCTGGGTTCAATCCACAGCACCACAAAGAAATAAAAAAAAAGAAGGTGAGGATTGACTTTGGAACAGGAACCTTACCCAGCTTTTTCCTGAGCAACACAAGAACCTTTTCTTAACATTGAAACAGATTAGCCAGGCGTGGTGGCGCACGCTTGTAATCCCCACACTTGGGAGGCGGAGACAGGAGGATCGTGCAGGTTCGAAGCCAGCCGCACTGGCTTAAGAGACCCTGTTTCCAAATTTTAAAAAGTATAAAATAGGTCTGGGAGTGTAGCCCGGAGGTAGAAGGGGCTTCCAGGAACCCCAGTATTACCAAAAAAGAAAAAAATTGGAACAGATTAGTAAGAGTTTGTGGGTTCTGATGGTCTCTACTCCTTGCATTGCCTCCTGGCCAGCTCAGGGGATAGAAAAGGCTGATGAAGCTATGTACTCATTAGGGACCACCCCAACGAGACTCATTGAAAGGGAAGATTCTTTATAAATTAGAGTGCAGCTGAAGATAACTCTTTGTCTTAAATAATGAATTTTCCCAGTTTTTTTTCCAGTACTGGGGATGGAACTCAGAAGAATTCTACCTTTGAGATACACCCTCAGCCCTATTTTTTATTCTTTATTTTAGAACAGGGTCTTGCGAAGTTGCAGAGGTCCTCATAAAGTAGCTGCGGCGGCCATGAACCTGCGATCCTCCTGTCTTAGCCTCCCAAGTACTGGGATTACAAGCGTGCACATCATGCCCGGCTCCAAAACTGTGTTTTAGGTCTGTTTAGTCAAGGCAAGTTTTCTTCTCAGTTTGCTTTCTTTGTAATATCCTGAATTTGGAAATGATAACTGTTTGGTCTTTGTGTTTGTTGCTAAAGAAAAAAGCTGTAACACTTTATTTTCATGTAGACATATTGATTTTGTAATATGTTTGCCTTTACCTTGCTGAGGATATTTGTTTTAGGAGAAATCTCATTTTATTTGGATGGACCACAAATTTTGTGCCAAAGTAAATACCCTAGTATTTAATACCGTAAGCACTTTGTGTCCCTCCAGTGTATATGGCATATTTCTTTAAAAATCTGGAAAAAACTGCTGTGATTGGAAGACAGACCTGTTCAGTGTTGCCGTGAATGTGTTTAGCCATTTTCTGGCGTTGTGTGCCTGCTTGCAGTCACTGAGTGATCCCTGCAAAATGCTCCCAGTGTTTCCACAAATGGCAGTGACATGTCATGCCTCAAACTGCTGATAGTCTGTGGATCGCATTAAATGCAGCACATTGAAAACCACGTCTAGCTTGTCAGTGTTTCTTTCCTGTTTGCCTTTCCACTGTTTGCCATTGTGAAATGGTGTGCAGCCATCGTATTCCTTTGTACTGTGAAGTTGCTCTTTCCGTTTGTCTTACTGTGAATGTACTGAATACTAGTGTAACTCAGAGTTCCCGATGAGTCTTACCTCTGTGTGATTCACTGCAAATGAGTTACTGCCTTGTACTGACGGCGCGTTTATCCCTTTCAACGCTTCTCCTGTGTTCTCCTCTCTCTCATAGAATCATGCTTTATATTAATATGCACGATATCATGGCTATACATCTGTAGCACAGTAACAAGCTAAAGTCTTACAAGATAAGTAAAGCCACATATGATTGATTGTTTTTATAAAGAAAAGCCAAAAGTGTTGGTAACATTATGTGATACTACCCTCTTAAGTCAGGACTGAGCTCATTTCTCACCTCAAAGTTTAGAAAGCAAGATGGGGCAGGAACAATATCCAAGCAAGGTGTGATGCTGAGGCTGCCGGTGACCTTTGTTCCACTAACCAAATTTAAATAAATGTGGCAGCTTTTATATGAATTTCTTATGCAGTCCTGGGGATGGAACCCAGGGGCATTCTACCTCCAAGCTATACCCCAGCCCTATTTTTTATTCTTTATTTTGAAACAGTTGCAAAGGGCCTCACTAAGTAGCTGAGGCTGTCTGTGAACCGCAGTCCTCTTGTCTCAACCTCCCAAATGCTGGGATTATAAGTGTGTGCCACCACGCCCAGCTTATATGAGAATTTAACAAAGGAAAACTACAAGAAAATTTTATTAAGAGAAAATAATGTTTGATTTTAGAAAGAATCTCTATTTTTTATTTTTAAATTTTTTAAATTTTGTGTCAGTGGGGATTGAACCCAGAGGCATTCTATCTCTGAAATACACCCCCGGTCCTAATTGTAAACAAGGTCTCATTGTATTGCTGAGGCTGACTTTGAACCTCCAGTCCTCCTGTCTCAGCCTTCCAAATACTGGGATTACAGGAGTGTGCCACCACACCTGGGTAATATTTTTGTTTTTGTTTTTTTTTTTTGGTGGTACTGGGGTTCCTGGAAGCCCTTCTACCTCCGGGCTACACTCCCAGACCTATTTTTACATTTTTATTTGGAAACGGGGTCTCCTAAGCCAGCGCGCGGGGCTGGCTTCGAACCTGCGCGATCCTCCTGTTTCTGCCTCCCAAGCGCGGGGATTACAAGCGTGCGCCACCACGCCCGGCTAATATTTTTTAACTGAGTAGGAATATCTGTAACTTAAGCATCCATAAAATACTGAGCTCACAAGTCTACCTAGCAAAGACTGGTTGAAAAGGCTTTGCCCTCTGGCGGCGGGGGCAGCCTCCCACCTACTCCTATGCTGGAGGTGAGCAGCAGGCTCTTCCTGACGGCGCTGCTTTCCGGTGGTTTTGCTTCACAACTTCTGGAATGGAGAAATGATTAATAGCTTCGGTGTAAAGAGGAGACTGGATGTAAGAGTGGTAGAAAAGAAAAATACGGAAAATTCTGCTCACCAAAGCACTTTTCACTTACTCTTTATTAGTCACTGTTAAGAATCAGTTCATGGATCATTGAGAATTGATTATGTTCTAAGGTGCGGAAGCTAGTATAGTTACAGTGACTTTGCCTTGGCAGCCTGCCAGTAACCTCTGCCTTCTGGAGGAGTCCGCAGACCCTCAGCAGCAACTGGAAGACGCTGTCATAAAGTTCTTAATCTTACTCCTTAGTTCATTCTCTGGACGCTCCACAGGCTTGTTCTGGGAATGCTGTTGGGTAATGGGTGTTTCTGTCATGTCTTTCTTCCCCCTTTCTGATTACCTCCATGCTGACTCTGACCTTTCCGAAACCTTGTCCTTCTCTCTTCTGATGTTTTTACACATTTTCATTCTCCCTTTTTGTTGTTCTTGATTTTTACATTTATTTATTTGGTACTGGGGGTTGAACCCAGGAGCATTCCATCTCCAGGTTACACCCCTACCCCTTCTTACTTTCTATTTCGGAACAAGGTCTTTCCAAGTTGCTGAGGCCAGCCTCGAATCTGCAGTCCTACTGTCTTAACCTCTCCAGTACTGGGATTACAGGTGGGCACCACCATACCTCATTCTTTTTAATACTTATTTTTATTGAGCATAGTAAATCCCAGTACCACAAAGCAAAATAAGAAAAAAGAAAAATTCTTATCAGAAACAGATCTTTTTAAATTATTTTTAGCTAGGTGTGGTGGCGCACACTTATAATCCCAGTAATTGGGAGGCTGAGACAGGAGGATCACAGGTTCAAAGCCATCCTCAGCAATTTATCAAGGCTCTCAGCAACCTTGTGAGACCCTATTTCCAAGTAAGAAATAAAATCAGGCTGGGAGGTAGAATGCCTCTGGGTTCAATCCCCAGTACCTTAATAAATGAATAAAGTTATTTTTAATTGCTAGGTATGATAGTACATGCCTGGAATCCCAGTACTTGGGAGGCTGAGACAAGAGGATCTCTCAGGTTTGAAGTCAGTCTTAGCAACTTAGCAAGGCTCCCAGCAACTTACTGAGACCTTGTTTCAAAATAAAAAATAAAATAGGGCTGGAGTGTGTAGCTCAGAGGTAAAATACCCCTAGGTTTAATCTCCATTACCACAGAAATATTTAATTGATGCTGATAAGTTTTAAGTGGAGAGAAAAAGAGTAGTTTCCAATTATGGTGGTATGTAAATACTTACTACCACAGATACATTAATACACAGATACATTAGATACATTTCTTTGCTTCAGTGTCCTGGAAAATTCACTTAGCCAGAATACTTTATATCCACTGAGGCTGGATTAAGGGCAACATATTGGAAATTAATACTTTTTACTTCAAGACAAAGTAACTGCATTCTGTAGAGCATGCTTGTAATCCCAGTACTTGGGAGGCTGAGACAAGAGGGTCACAGGTTGGAAGCCAGCTCCAGCAAGTTAGCGAGACCCTGTTTCAACATAAAAAATAAGAACTGGAGGTATAGCTCATTCCCAGTGCCAAACAAAAAGACTGAAGTAGCTTGACTGACATTGTTTACTTCCCAGGATATAAGCTCGGGCCTCCTGACATTGCCACTAATTAGACTATGAAATTTTCTTCATATGCTCTCCTTTTTCTCAGTTTAAGATTTCTCTTTTCTCCCATAACTCCCTTGTGGAAAAAGTGATCCTTTATATTAGAAACAGATAACATTTAAAATGGTGTCTTCTATTCACTTTTTTTGTAATTCCAGGGCCAGAAAATTCTTACATAGGATCAAGTCAACATTAAATAGGACTTCTTACTATGAGCTTAAATGATTCTCATCCTTATTTAAATAAAAAGGCTAGACTTTGGAGTTGAAGGTGACTAAACGGGTTCTGGTATTTAAACCTGGCTACAACCACAACTTCATGCCCATTTTAAGTCAAGTCTGCACACTCTTTTTTTCTTTGCCTTTAGTATGAAAAGACACAGACTGTACTCTCAGAACTGAAGTTGAAGTTTGAAATGACTGAGCAGGAAAAGCAGTCAATCACAGATGAGCTCAAACAATGTAAAGACAACCTGAAGCTGCTTCGAGAGAAAGGAAATAATGTAAGTCTTTGCCAACTTGGCTTAGTATTGCTTGAGAGGAAGGCGAGGGACTTGAAACTAACTTTTGGAGGACTTGATTACTGATTTGAGCCACTAATTGACCTAGGTAGGGTACAGATAAAGTATGCTTCATCATGACATTCCATGATGGAATCATTGCACTGTCAAATTTTTTAGTAAGAATTTACCCCTTTAACTTGTACCCCTAGAAGAGCCTGAGGACTCCCTGGAGAAGAACCTTGTTTGCAATAAGACAGCTCACCAGAAATTCTGCCACTAAGCCATCATCCAGCTCTTATCTCTTCCCTGATGAGAAACGAGCATTGGGACCCATTTCAAAGAAAGTGCTACCTACTGGTCCTTAGCACTGAGTTATGGTGGGAAGGGCAGGATTTATTTTATACTAATCATGTTCTCACTAAGGTATATTCATAAAAAGCTTGATGTCTTTTTGGCCTCCTGTAAGTATTAGAGAATATTGGTGAATTTCTGTGGGGCTTTTGAGAGAGAGAGAGAGAGAGAGAGAGAGAGAGAGAATGAGAATGTGAGAGAGAGGAGAGAGAATGTGGGGAAGCAGGCAGACACAGGTGGGGAAAATATGGTATAAATTGAGTTTGGTGACATTTGTTTTCCATTTGCTAGAAAGATCTTTAAAAAGAAGTTGTTATACTAAATAAATGTCACATTGTACGTTTTGGTGACCATTGCCTTTGTAAGCCCTAACTGATGGATGTTCAGTGTGGTTAGTTGTGCTCTGACTTATTTCCAGCTGTCATGGCTTGCACACTCAGTGTACATGAGCCACAGGCTTTCTGTGGAGGAAGGCACTTTGCTTAACTTGCAGTGAAGTACAAAGAGTGATGTTGCATGGCCACGCCGTGACGCAGTTGTACACAGAATGCTCATGAGTTGTGTCCAACTGTCCTTTGCTTAAGAACATCTCTGTAATCCCAGCATTCAGGAGGCTGAGACAGGAGGATCGCGGTTCGCAGACAGCCTCAGCTACTTAGGCCCTTTGCAACTCAGTGAGACCCTGTTTCATATTAAAGAATAAAAAATAGGGTTGGGGGTTTAGCTCGGAGGTAGAATGCCCCTGGGTTCCGTCCCCAGTACCACACATACAAAAGAGAACATCTAAGACTTTAGACAGTAAGGGATTGCTGTTTTACATAGAAGCCATTTAGAAGTTGATGAAATTGGATGTGAAGGCTTTAGCTAAGCAAAATGGATTGCGTTTGTTTTTTTAAAGGTAGAATACAAGGTAGGCATGGTGGTGCATGCCTATGATCCCAGTACTTTGAGGCTGTGACAGGAAGAACTCAGGTTCAAGGCCAGCCTCAGCAACTTAGGGAGACCCTATTCCAAAATAGAATGCCCCAGGTTTAATCTCCAGTAAAATAAATAAATATATGTAGATTACAGAATTCTTCAAAAATCAGATCATAACTTTTTTTATTACTTCTCTCTTTTGTATTAATTCATACCCCTCTTATTATGGAATTCAGTCCACTTGCTGCTAAATTAACCTGTGAAGACATCTAGCATAATCAGAATGGACTTCCCCTGGATATTTCGAACTTTTTAAAAAGTAACTTTGTTGTTATTATTTATACTGCTAAAAAGGAATTCACCTTAGGGGTGAATTTCCCTTTTTATGGTTCAAAGTAATGTGGGTTACTTATGGTTCTAAGTAATTCTCTTACCATTTCAAAAATAAATTATAAACTGGGCTTGGTGACACACTTGTAATCTTAGTACTTGAGAGGCTGAAACAGGAGAATGTCAGGCTCAAGGCTTTCAGCAACTTAGTGAGACACTGTTTCAAAATGAAAAATAAAAAAAGGGCTGGAACTGTAGAACTCCCCTAGGTTCAACCCTCAGTACCACAAAAAAAGAAAAAATATATAATAGAATATACATAGAATATATATGTATATATTCTGGTATCATAAATGAGGTCCTAAGACTTGGTTGCCTGTTTTTACTAATGAAGAATTTTTCATATATTGTGTCACATCATTTATCTGATTTAAGAAGTACACATTAAGCTGGGCGTGGTGGTGCACGCTTATAATCCCAGCATTCGGGAGGCTGAGACAGGGGGATCACAGTTCGCCAACAGCCTCAGCTACTTAGTGAGGCCCTTTGCAGTCAGTGAGACCCTGTTTCAAAATAAAAAAAAATAGGTCTGGGGATGTAGCTCAGAGGTAGAATGCCCCTGGGTTCAATCCCCAGCACCACAAAAAATAAAAAGCGTACATCATCATAGGGCAGTTATTTTTTAAGCTTGAAAGCAATACTGTCGCATAAGCATGAGTTTTGTTTGGTTGGCAAAATCTAAAGGTCTTTAATGGAGAGCTAAAATAAATTTTGGCCTTTGCCAAGGGAACAGAATAATCTGTTGTCCCGCGGCGCATCAGTTGGTGAAGCAGCGTCCCGCTCTGGTTTGTCATTGTTAGATTTCGTTGGGTTTTAGGGACACACATGTTGACCATTGCCTCTAGCTGTTCTTTTTAAACTGTGAATTTGCCAACATATATACCATGGCCCATCATTCTGGATTATGCTAGATGTCTTTAAAATGTTTGAATCAGTGCAAAACCTGAGTGATATACTTCTATTACCTCAGTCTTCCTTTCTTTCTCCCACTCCCCTGGGGTCTAAATCATCTTATCTGATTTTTTTTCATAGCATAAAATGATTTTAATATCCCTTCCCTTCTTCAGCCTTCCATATTACAACCCGTCCCAGCCGTTTTCATCGGCCTATTCCTGGCTTTCCTGTTTTGGTGTTTCGGTCCATTGTGGTAGAGAAAGGTACAAGCACTGCCGTTGAGTCGTTGTCTGTTTGTTCCCGTCACCTGTTTGTGCCATCTTTGTGATGTAGTGCATGGCAAACCACACGGGTATCTTGTTACCTGAAGCAAACCCTTCATTGAGTATGCCAGCGCCATGTGTTTGTGTCCTGCCAGTGAATGAACAGTCCACTAATCGCATAACATTTTGTCTTGTTTCCTTTGTAGTAATGCTAACCACGAATTAATTCCAACCTAACCAGTTGTTAATGTGCTTTCTTTAACTGAGTCTTTGTCTCTAGCCAACTGGAGTAAACAGTGAATTTCTGCAATATTAGTACCCCCTTCCCAATTATGTGTTTTATCAGATTTGAATGAGAAATGAAGAGTTTGCGTCTTTGAAGGTTTTACCCAGCTTTCGTCCCCCTCCTTCCCTTCCCCTTTCTTTTCCTTCCATAGTGTAGAATTTCTTTGCTTCACCCCTTTGCCTGTTTGCACTGTGGCTAGGAAGATGAAAGAAAATGAGATTAGCATAAGGAGGCACTGACTCATAATCTCAAACCCCAAGACAGATTTACTAATGAGGATATGAACCCTACCTCTTACCTTTCCGAGCCCTGCTCTGCAAATCAGAGTATTTCTTTAAAAAACAACTTCCTCCATAAGATTCTTAGAACATCAGTAAAAGTAAAGGTATCAATCAAAGCAAACTGATATTATAAAGCCTTCTGAAAGTATATAGGAAATAGCCCATCCCTAATTGCCTGTTACTGGCATGTATAATAGTATAACATATAAAGCCGGCCATGGTGGTACATGTTTGTGATCCCAGTACTTGGGAGGCTGAGACAAGAGGATTGCAGGTTCCAAGCCGGCCTCAGCTACTTAGTGAGGCCCTTTGCAACTCAATGAGACCCTGTTTCAAAATAAAGAATTAAAAATAGGGCTGGAGGTAGACCTTAGAGGAAGGGGGGCGGAATAGGGCTGGTGGGGGTGTAGCTCGGAGGTAGAATGCCCCTGAGTTTAATCTCCAATACAGCAAAATCAACAAAGTAGTCACATGGGCTTTTTTACACTGGACAGTGTCTTTACCAAAAGTAATGAGATAGGCGGCATCCCTAATGATAGTTCCCCACGTTGAACCTCATCTGATTATATCAAGTTAGAGGATCAAACCCTAGATCATTTTCTATCACCTTAGCTACCAGCCCCTATGTAAAACTGTCCCAACACACGAGTCTGGTTTTCATGAAGAAGTAAACATTTTAGCCAGATTTGGCGGCACGCACTTGTAATCCCAGGACTTGGAAGGCTGAGACAGGAGGGTTGCAGGTTCATAGCCAGATGCTATTTCAAAATAAAAATAAAATAGAGCTGGAGGTGTAGCTCAGAGGGAGAACGCCCTGTGTTCAATCCCCAATACCCCCCCAAAAAGAGAAAGAAACATTTTAGGCAGAAACATACTACAGGCATCAATTATATTGGAATCTGTGGGTACCCAAGTAAACAATGCAGGCAGAACCCAGAGGGGTTTTAGAGGTCACTACTAGGTTTCAACAGCAACACAGTTGAAACTGCACAGGACTTGCCTGGGGTGTGTTAGACTCCCAGCGATGGCCTGTTACGGCTCTCCTCCTCGCGCTCCCTCACTCCTTTTTGCCTTTACCTTTTATGCTGTATTCGCACTTTGCAAAGATAAGATTTTTCCAATATTCGGTTAAGTGTTCAGGACTCTCTGGACCAAGGGGTGCTAGGTGTGACGAGCGGGAGAGTGAGCTGCTGACTCTTGGTTTCTCTCCACAGAAGCCCTGGCCCTGGACGCCCATGTTGGCCGCCCTGGTCGCGGTGACAGCCATCGTGCTGTATGTACCAGGCCTGGCCAAAGCTTCTCCCTGAGAGCGTCTCCCGAGTCTGTACGCGTCCTCCCTCGAGAAGCTGACGTCACACTCACGCTGGGGACAGGCAGCACCGTTTCCTTCCTTTTTACCTCTTAAAACAGCAGAAGTGCAAGAATACAGCTGTAGGGTCATTGCTTTAAATTATATAAAATGTATCTGTCTATAGAGAGAATATAAAATTGTGACTTTATTCTACTGTAAGCAATAATTTGCTTGCAATTTTTCATGTAATTTTTAAATTAGTATGTTGAGATTCTGAATATTATGGTGGCCTAAAGTAGGCTTCTTGGTACACCAAATTATTTATACCATTAAATTTATGGGTATTTTACTCTGAATTCTGATGGCCAGATAATTCATTTTTCTGATTCGATGACTACCCAAACCAAACAACCAATACATACATGGGAAGAGAGGCCCTGTGTGCTCAGTGCCTATCAGTTTGAAATATATGCACATATATATATATTTTTTACATATTTACGCCATTTTTACTTGTTATAAAACCACTGAGCTATTGGGAACAAGACTTAGAGACAACTCTTTGTGTGGATTTTTTTTTTTTTAAAGAAAAAATACATTTGGAAAAGACTGTTATAGTGATGATTTGGGGAGTATGTGCACGCTCGTTCAGCCTTAATGTGACTTGAAGATGTGGAGGACATCAACTTTGAAAAACTTTCCATGAGAGTGTGTATTTTCTCAAGCAAACTGAAGTATTTCTGGGAGCAAAAACATAGTAATTACACAGTTTCACTGCAGTCAACCAAACTCTTAAGTCGATTGGAATGTAATTTATTAAACCTCATGTATTTAAAGAGATATTTTCTTTAAAAGCCAAGTTACTTTTTCTCATATACAGCATTTTAGGAAGCATGATTTTTTTTTTCTATCATCCGTTCCTCCAAGCATGTTTCATTGACGAAAGAATTATATCTCTTTAGATAAGCTTTTAGTGACTTAATTTGGTTATGATGTTTCAGAGCTAATTCATGTTCAAGGTATTACCTACCAGCAGATTTCCTGGTTGGGTATGCAAGTGGTATTTTCTTTTTATTGCTGTTAACTGGGATGTTCTGTCAATGAGAAGCACTATTCCCAAGATGAAGTGTTCCATGCACAGTGAAGCACCCAAACACTGCTTGATGTTATAAATTTTAAACACAGAAGTGAAAGTTTAGCTATGGTTTTGTGCAGCACCATAGTGACATCAATAAAGTTTATTTAGGTCATAGAATATCCTGAAATGTCACATAGTTAAATTTTTCAGTCAGTGAAGACTGGGGAGGGGGGGTGTCATTGAATTGGCTTGAATTTTCTGTGGAAATACACAGATCTAGCCAAATACTGAAATAGGAGTTTAGGTTATAATTTGCCTTGTGATGTTTGGCCGTCATTGTTGATACCTTAAAGGTTCTATTTTAAGCTATTTGGGATTGCTGTTGGGAGGATCACTAGATTTATGGAGGAATTAGTCACAATTGACTTGTAGAAGACACTGTCACATAGTTCATTTCATCCTTTTCTGTTGCAGGAAGCCACTCCACCACAGAATGCTAATATGCCAGTGGTACCCAGTACCTCTTGTATATAGGTTATTGCAAATATCGTTCTGAAATGCTTAACTTCAGAATTACATTTTTTAAAGTAAATAATTGTTTGAAATCTATTTTGTAAAGATATAAAATACAATAGAATTTCTGGAGTACAGATTAAACTATTTGCACTAACACACGTGATGTGCATGATTTAATAAAATAACTTTACTCTCCCTATGCGTGTTTGAGTTGGACATCATTGAGAGTCTTGGTGCCGGTTCTACTACTCAGTTGTTACTAACCTCTGCTTGAAATGACTCCTTATGCAACGTAACATATGTTTGCTGTTATTTGGGGTTTAAAAGAAAACACAGAGCTGTTTCCTTCAAGGTTTATTAGCCTTTTATTTAATTTACTACTCTGATTTTTCCCCTTTTAATATGGTTATTGTTAAACTCTGACTCACTTGCCAGACAAGTCTCATTAAGTGTAAGGTCTAGTGTCAATATTTACTTTATTCAAATTGGATAAATGGGCTTTTGTAGTTACTTCCAGTTTTTCCTCAAGAATATAAATGAGCCTATTCATAAGCAATACCTCCAGTTTTGTTCAGTTTGCTTCCAGGTTAAATAAAGAGTAGGACTGTTGCCTGGTACTGATAGTCATTAAGAAATTTTAAGCACAACAGTTAAGAATTGAACGACCCTATAATGATACATTTAAGAATTATTCAAAGGTGCTATATGACCGGGTCAGAAAATGAAAGAAACATGGCGTTTAAAGCTTCACAGGTCTGTATTGGCATCTTGATTCTGCCTTTTATTGGATCTGTTTCTTTGGGCAAATCACTCTCTGAATCTCCATTTCCTCATCTATAAAATGGGGAGAATAATACTCATATTTGTGGTGGTCATATGAAAATTTTTAAAATACTATATGTGAGATACCATTCAAGTGATAAAAATAAGTGTTTATGAGAATGTCATACTGAAGTTACAAATATTAAAGTTTTAGGTGAACCAGAACATCTACTTTAGATGACTTGCTCGACTCACCTGTTCAGAACTGCTGTGTATATGACTGAGGTCTGATTGTAATATCCTGGCTCCTGAGAAGGCGCCATCGCCCAGCTTCACCCTCATAGTTGTCACCCTGGGAAGTAATAGATGGAGTTGGTAACGAGCCAGTGCGGGTAATGGAATTCCTGTTGTAGTCTTTAGAGCCACTTTGAGCACAAGTGAAAACCAGTTGCAACGCTGTATAGTCAGAAGCTCTCTGCCAAAAACAGTATTGCAGAGTTTTATTTCTCACTTTAATCACCAGACTTGACACCAGCGAATGTGGGGTTCTTCCAGTAATTATATATCTACTTTCCAAAGGATGGGAATCTGCTACCAAAGAGAAACACCTGCATGCAAACAACTGCGTTCAAGACGCGGCCTTCGCTTCATACGGTGGCACCTGCCTGTAATCCCAGCTGCTTGGGAGACGGGCAGGAGTACAAATTTGAGGCCAGCTTCGGCAATTCAGTGAGACTCCTATCTCAAAATAAAAATGTATTTGTTTATTTATTTTTGCAAGTCTGGGGGTGGAATCCAGGGGCATTCCACCTCCAGCTAAACGCCAGCCCTATTTTTTATTCTTTATTTTGAAGCCGGGTCTCACTGAGTTGCAGAGGGCCTCACTAAGTAGTAGCTGAGCTGTCTGCGAACCACGATCCACCAGTCTCAGCCTCCCAAATGCTGGGATTACAAGCATGCGCCACCACACCCGGCTTTCAAAATAAAAATTTTAAAAGAGCTTAGATGAGCCGCGCATGGTGACACATGCCTGTAATCCTAGTACTTCAGAGGCTGAGACAGGAGGATTGAAGGTTCAAAGCCAGCCTCAGCAACTTAGTGAGGCTCTCATCTACTTAACAAGGCCCTGTTTCCAAATAAATAAAATAGGGCTGGAGGTGTAGCTCAGAGGTAGAATGTCTCTGGGTTCATTTCCTCGGCACCACATACACAAAAAAGGGCTTGGATATAACTCCATATAAAGCTTTTTCCTAGCATGTGCAAGGCCTTGAGTTCAATCTCCAATGCCAGAAAAAAGAAAGAAAAAAATGAAAAGCAGCCTTGTTTCAAAAAATTCATTGCTGGAGCTAAACAGTATGGTGCATGCATGTAATCCCAGTACTTGGGAGGCCAAAGCAGGAAGTTTGCAGGTTCAAAGCCAGTCTCAGCAACTTAGTGAGACCCTGTTTCAAAATAAAATAAGACTGGGGATGTAGGTTAAAGTTAAAATGCCCCTTGGGTTCAATCCCTAGTACCGTTTTTTTGTTTTGTTTTTTTCTTTTTTTTTTTTTCACTGCTAAGAGATTTATTTTGAGAACATTTTTTGAGTATGTGTACAAAATTTAACTACCATGACATTTAGTGCAAATTTTTTGTAAGAGTAACATAAAACAACCTAAATTCAGCAGTAGATCATTGATTAAATAAATTCGTCCACCAGCTGGGCACGGTGACACATGTTTGTAATCCCAGCACTTGGGAGGCTGAGACAGGAGGATTGCAGGTTCACAGCCACCCTCAGGTAATTATTGAGGCTTTCCACAACTTAGTGAGACCCTGTTTCAAAATAAAGATTAAAAAATAGGCTGGCCAGGTATGGTGGTACACGGCTGTAATTCCCTCAGTTGGGAGGCCGAGACAGGAGGCTTGCACAGGTTCGAAGCCAGCCTCAGTAGTGAGGCTCTCAGCAACTCAGTGAGACCCTATTTCAAAATAAAATATTAAATAGGTCTGGGAGTATAGCCCGGAGGGAGAAAGCCTCTGAGTTCCAGAGTACCACCAAAAAAATAAAAATAAATAAAATTAAAAAAAAAATAGGCTGGGGCTGTAAATCAGAGGTAGAATAACCCTGGGTTCAATCCCCAGTACTGCAAAAAAATAAAAGTAAATAAATTCATAAGCTAGGCGTGGTGGTTCATGCTTGTAATCCCAGCTCTTGGGAAGCTAAGGCAGAAGGATCGTAGGTTTGAAGTCAGACTCAGCAACTTAGTGAGACCCTGTTTTCAAATAAAATACAAAATAGGTCTGGGGGTGTAGCCCAGAGGGTAAGGCTCCTAGGTTTCATCTCTAGTACCACAAAAAATAAATAAATAAATAAATAAATTCATCTACCCTAAGGATCACTGTTTGCAAAGTATGTGCATTAAGTAAAAGAAACAGACTACCAGTATGGAATAGCCATGGTTTTTTGGTTTTTATTTTTATTTATTTATTTTTTTTAATTTTTTTGTGATACTGGGGATGGAACCCTTCTACCTCCGGGCTACATTCCCAGACCTATTTTTATATTTTTAATTTGGAAACAGGGTCTCTTAAGCCAGCAAGGCTGGCTTTGAACAATCTTCCTGTCTCCACCTCCCAAGCGAGAGGATTATAAGCATGTGCCACCATGCTCAGTGGAATAGCCATGGTTTTGGTTTTTGTTGTTGTTGTTTGGGGGTTTTTTGTTTTTTTGTTTTGTTTTGTTTTGTTTTGGTGGAACTGGGGTTCCTGGGAGCCCTTCTACCTCCGGGCTACACTCCCAGACCTATTTTACATTTTTTTATTTGGAAACAGGGTCTTGTAAGCCAGCAAGGCTGGCTCCAAACCTGCGGGATCCTCCTGTCTCCGCCTTCCAAGCGCGGGGATTACAAGCGTGTGCCACCATGCCCGGCTTAACCATGGTTTCATAAAGGAAAAAAAAAAGTTTAGACATACAGGCTATGTTTATAGCAGGAGGACTTGGAAAGATTTTTAAAGACAATTGTAAGGTTGCCTTTGTGTTGTGTGTTATTTCCCTTCCCTTTTACAATTTCCAATTTATTTTTAGTTAACTCTATATTGCTTTTGTGATTTTTTTTTTATGTGTGTGTGTGTATGTGTGGTACTGGGAATTGAACCCAGTAGCATTCTACCTCTAAGCTCCATACCCAGCCTATTTATTTATTTATTTATTTATTTATTTATTTATTTATTTATTTATTTATTTACAGTACTGGGGATGGAACCCAGAAACATTCTACCACCCAGCTACACCCCCGGTCCTATTTTTTATTTATTTATTTATTTATTTTGGTGGTACTGGGGTTCCTGGAAGCCCTTCTACCTACGGGCTATACTCCAAGACCTATTTTTTATATTTTTATTTGGAAACAGGGTCTCTTAAGCCAGCACTGCTGGCTTCGAACCTGCGTGATCCTCCTGTCTCCACCTCCCAAGGGCGGGGATTACAAGTGTGCACCACCACACCCTGCTGGTGGTTTTGTTTTTGTTTTTGTTTTTGTTTTTTTTGCAGGTCTGGGGATGAAACCCAGGGTTGTTCTACCTCCGAGTAACACCCCCAGCCCTATTTTTATTCCTTATTTTGAAACAGGGTCTTGCTGAGTTGCAAAGGACCTCACTAAGTAGCTAAGGTTGTCCTCAACTGCTCTCCTCCTGCCTAAGCCTCCCAAATGCGGGATTACACGCGTGCACCACCACGCCCAGCTTTTTTGTGAAATTTTTTTTAAACTATTTGACTTTGTTTTAAATTAGAAATAAAAATTTCAAATTGATTTCTGTAGTTGAACGAGTAATTAGTTTTCCAAAGTACCTTTCTTCAAGAAGGCTAATGTTCATTTGTATTTACAAATTCTAAATGTCATTCAACAGACTGTGTGTGTGTGTGTGTGTGTGTGTGTGTGTGTCTGTCTGTCTGTCTGTCTGTCTGTCTGTCTGACAGGAGATGGAACCCTTCAAGTTATACCTCTAGCCTCTATTTTATTTTATTTTATTTTTTGCGGGTCTGGGGATGGAACCCAGGGGCATTCTACCTCCAATCTACACCCCCAGCCCTATTTTTTATTCTTTATTTTGAAACAGGTCTCACTGAGTTTCAGAGGGCCTCGCTAAGTAGCTGAGGCTGTCTGCAAACCACGATCCTCCCGTCTCAGCCTCCCAAATGCTGGGATTACAATGCGCCACCACATCCGGCTTGCTCTTTAGTTTGAAACAATATCTCACTAAGTTGCTGAGGCTGGTCACAAACATGAGATTCTCCTGTTTCAAAACGCCTCCGAAGTAATGGGATTAAAAGTGCATTACCACATCCAGCTCAAACTTTCATTTTAAACATGCTTTATACATGTGTAATAGACTTACTATGTTGAAAGAACTCTTAGCAACCCAGTTTCACTTTTTTGCTTATCAAGGAGAAGATCCAGGTACTGGGGATGGAACTCAGGGGCATTCTACCTCTGAGCTATATCCACAGCCCTATTTTTTTTATTCTTTATTTTGAAACAGTGTCTCACTAAGTAGCTGAGGCTGTCTGTGAACTGCAATCCTTCTGTTTCACCTCCCAAATGCTGGGATTATAAGCAAGCAAGCGCTACCACTCCCAGCTTTCCAGAGGTTCTTTTCTTTTCTTTTCTTTTCTTTGGTGGTACTGGGGTTCCTGGAAGCCCTTCTACCTCTGGGCTACACTCCCAGACCTTTTATATATATATATATACTTTTTTATTTGGAAAACGGTTCTCTTAAGCCAGTGCAGCTGGCTTCGAACCTGTGTGATCCTCCTGTCTCCGCCTCCCTAGGGTGGGATTACAAGTGTGCGCCACCGTGCCCGGCTTGTTTTGTTTTGTTGTGGTGCAACTACAGAACAGAGAGCCTGTGGAACCTGAGGGTGTGCGTTTCCACGTCTTCTGCCAGCCAGGCGTCTAAGCCAGGGACATCCTGCATGCTGAGCTGAAGGTGAGTCACACTTCTAGATGGGGTGCTGGACAGGGCTGGCTTCTATTGAAGCACTTGGCTTAAAATCATTGAGATCCAAGAATGGGATGTAGCCCAGAGGTAGAAAGCCTCTGGGTTCCATCCACAGCACCACAAATAAAAAGAAAGAAAGGCATCTCCTACTGGCAGGCTGGGTTCTCATGAAGGCCTGGGTTCGTCATATCGTATCAGCTGTGCTCACAGTGCTCTGTCCTGCAGAGGATGAAGCTGTCTCAGGCTAGATCACATGGTGCCTGCTGTGTGGCTCCCTCATGCAGAGATGCTGAGAACAGATAAAGGGGGGGGGGTGCTCCTGCTGTACACAGCAGCCTTTCGCTCCGGCCAGCTCATGCCTAGCTAGCCAGACTTCATGTAGCAGAGACAGATGCACACCTGAACTCATGGGCTTTTCTCCGTCCTAATTTTGTGTGTATCCAGCCGCCCCATCATTTCATTCCACACGGAGCGCGAAGCAGGCACGAAGCTCTAGCAGCATGCTTTTCCCTCCATGGTGGACCCCTTCCCACGAGGCCAGCTTCTTCCCAAGGCAGAGTCTGAGGCAACAGGAGCTCCCAGGGCCCAGGAACCTCTGCCTTCTCCACTTCCTTCCCAGGTTCCTGTTATAAATTGCTTCACTCTTCCTGGAGTCCTCGCATAGTTATATAATTTTATTTGGATTGAAAATTTGCTCTGAAATTATTTAGCAACCTCCCACCCACCCTGCCTCTCTTGCTCCTGCACTCCACAGCTGACCTTTAAAAAGCTGATTATGACATTTGCTTTTTATTTTTGTTTGTTTATGCTGGTGGGGATCAAATCCGGGCTACTTGCATACGGGGCAAGTGCTCTGCTACCGAGCTAATGCCCCAACCAAGTTTGTTTTGTTTATTGTGGTGCCAGGAATGAACCCAGGGGCTTTCTACCTCTGGGCTACACTTCCAGACCTATTTTATATTTTATTTGGAAACAGGGTCTCACTAAGTTGCTGAGAGCCTCACTAAGTAGCTGAGGCTGACTTCGAACCTGTGCCATCCTCCTGTCTCAGCCTCCCAAGCGCTGGGATTACAAGCATGCGCCACCATGCCCGGCTCATGATAATGACTTAGAGTATTAGGGCAGAGATCAATACAGCAGTGGAACAGAAGAGCTCAGCAATCAGTCCAAGCGACCTATGGAATTTTGAAATATAATAAAGGTCACATTAGGTTATAAATCACTAGAAAAATAATTCCATAAATTCTTTAAGGATAGTTGGGTTTCCATATGGAAAAAAAATAAAGGCCAACCCATATACTTACATGAAAATAAATATCAGAAGCCAGGTGTGGTGGCGCACTCTTGTAATCCCCATACATGCGAGGCTGAGACAGGAGGATCGCACCGATTCAAAGCCAGCCTCGGCTGGTTTAAGAGAGATCCTGTTTCCAAATAAAATATAAAATAGGTCTGGGCGTGTAGCCCAGAGGTAGAAGGCCCCTGGGTTCCATCCCCAGTACCACCAAAAAAAAAAAAGAAAAGAAAAGAAAGAAAGAAAAATCAGATGACTTAAAACTATTAGAAAAAGAGAAGCTAGGCATGGTGGCAAACGCTTGTAATCCCAGTACTAGGGAGGCTGAAACAGGAGAATAACAAGTTTATGGCCAGTGGCAGCTACTAAGTGAGGCCCTCAGCAACTTAGTGAGATCCTGTTTCAAAATAAACAGTAAAAAATAGGGCTGGAGCTGGGCGTGGTGGCGCACACTTGTGATCCCAATACTTGGGAGGCTAAAATGGGAGGATTGCAGGTTCACGGCCAGCGTCAGCTACTTAGTTGAGTCCTCTACAATTTAGTGAAACCTATCAACAAATAAAGCCAGGCATGGTGGCGCACACTTGTAATCCCAGTACCTGGAAGGCTGAGACAGGAGGATCTGTTCTGTGGCCAGCCTCAGCCACTTAGTGAGGCCCTGTTTTAAAATAAAGAATAAAAAACAGGGCTGGGGGTATAGCTCAGAAGGAGAATGCCCCTGGGTACAATATCCAGGACCGCAAAAAAAAAAAAAAAAAAAGAATAAATATAGGGCTGGGGGTATAGCGCGGAGTTAGAATGCCCCTAGGTTCAATCCCCAGTACCACAAGAAAGAAAAAAAAAATATGTAGGGCTGGGGGTATAGCTCAGAATTAGAATGCCTTTGAGTTCAATCCTCAGTAACACACACACACACACACACACACACACACACAAGCTTTGGTCTAATGAAAAGTACTTGATAAAATACAAACCTAGAGATTATTTATAACAAAGGACTAATATCACAAATATATAAGTACTACAGTCTAGTAAGAAAGAAAAATAGTCCAATGCCAGGTGTGATGGCGCACCCTTGTAATCCCAGTACTTCGGAAGCTGAGACAGGAGGATCCAGGTTCACGGAAAGCCTCAGCTATTAGTAAGGCCCTCCAGAACTTATTGAGACCCTGTTTCAAAAATAAAAAATAAGCTGCGCATGGTGGTGCACGCTTGTAATCCCCGCGCTTGGGAGGCTGAGACAGGAGGATCACGCAGGTTTGAAGCCAGCCTCAGCTACTTAGTGAGGCTCTCGGCAACTTAGTGAGACCCTGTTTCCAAATAAAATATAAGGTCTGGGAGTATAGCCCGGAGGTAGAAAGTCCCTGGGTTCTACCCCCAGTACCACCAAAAAAAAAAAGAAAGAAAGAAAGAAAGAAAGAATAATCTGGGCGTGGTGGTGCACGCTTGTAATCCCCGCGCTTGGGAGGCTGAGACAGGAGGATCACGCAGGTTCGAAGCCAGCCTCAGCTACTTAGTGAGGCTCTCAGCAACTTAGTGAGATCCTGTTTCCAAATAAAATATAAAATAGGTCTGTGAGTATAGCCCGGAGGTAGAAAGCCTCTAGGTTCCACCCCCAGTACCACCAAAAAAAATAAAGAAAAATAAAGAAAAAGAATAAGCCGGGTGTGGTGGTGCACGCTTGTAATCCCAGCACTTGGGAGGCTGAGGCAGGAGGATCGCACAGGTTCGAAAGCAGCCTCAGCTACTTAGTGAGGCTCTCAGCAATTTATTGAGAACCTATTTTCAAATAAAGTATAAAATAGGTCTGGGAGTATAGCCCAGAGGTAGAAAAGCCCCTGGGTTTTATGCCCAGTACCACAAAAGAAGAGAAAAGGAAAGAAAGAGAGAGCCAGGCATAGTGGCACATGCTCATAATCCCAGCATTGGGGAGGCTGAGACAGGATCCGAGGCTGAGGAGGATCCAGGTCCACGGATAGCCTCAGCTACTTAGTGAGGCCCTCTGCAACTCAATGAGACCCTGTTTCAAAATAAAGAATAAAAAATACGGCTGGGGGTGTAGCTCAGAGATAGAATGCCCCTGGGCTCAATCCCCAGCACCACAAACATAAAAGAAAAATAGTTCAAAGATATAATAATATAATTAAGCCCAGAGTTAGTAGAAAAAAGGAAATAGTAAAAGATCAAAGCTGAAATAAAGTAGAAACTAGACCAATAGAAAAGGCCTAAAGAAACAGGGTTTTGTTATTGTTTTATGGTACTTGGAATTGAACCCAGGGGCATTCTACCTTCACAATACACCACCAGCCTTAATTTTTATTCTGTGTGTGTGTGTATGTGTGTGTCTGTGTCTGTGTCTGTGTGTGTTACTAGGGGTGGAACCCAGAGACATTCTACCTCCAAGCTACACCCGCAGCCTTATTTTTTATTTTTTATTTTATTTTATTGGTGGTACTGGGGTCCCTGGAAGCCCTTCTACCTCCGGGCTACACTCACAGACCTATTTTTACATTTTTATTTGGAAACAGGGTCTCCTAAGCCAGCGCACGCGGCTGGCTTTGAACCTGCGCGATCCTCCTGTCTCTGCCTCACAAGCACGGGGATTACAAGCGTGGGCCACCACGCCTGGTTTTTATTCTTTATTTTGAAACAAGGTTTCACTGAGTTTCAAAGGGCCTAAGTAGCTGAGCCTGGCCTCAAACCGTGATCTTCATGTCTCAGCCTCTCAAATGCTGGGATTACAAGCATACACCACCGAGCCCAGCCCCTTTATCCTTTATTTTGAAACAGAGTCTCACTAAGTTCTGGAGGGCCTCGCTAAGTAGCTGAGGCTGGCCAAGAACTTGCAATCCTCCTGTCTCGGCTTCCCAAGTACTGGGATTACAAGTGTGCACCACCACGCCTGGCCTACCAAATATTTAAAGAACTAATACTGCCAGGTGTCAGTAGTGCACACGTGTAATGCCAGTACGTGGGAATCTGAGACAAGAGGATCACAGATTTGAAGTTAGTTTCAGCAACGTAGCAAGACCCTGTTTCAAAAACAAAAAATAAGGGTTGTGCATAACTCAGAGGTTGAATGCCCCTGGGTTCAATCGCCAGTACAAAAAATAGAACTAAAACTAATCTTTCTTTAACTCTTTCACAAAAGGACATGAGCAGCCAGGCGTGGTGGCGCACACTTATAATCCCAACATTTGGGAGGCTGAGACAGGAGGATCGTGATTTGCAGATGGCCTCAGCTACTTAGTGAGGCCCTTTGTAACTCAGTGAGACCCTGTTTCAAATTAAAGAATAAAAAGTAGGGCTGGGGTGTAGCTAGGAGGTAAAATGCCCCTGGGCTCCATTCCCAGTACTGAAAAAAAAAAAAAGATATGAGCTAGCAAGTTCTCTCCCCCAAAAAATCCAAAAGGCCAATAAATATAAGAAGATTATTTAGAAAAATGCAAAACTATAATGTCAATAAAATGTTTATACCCTTCAAGTTGAAAATATTTGACAATAATTTTAGTAAAGTATAGAAAAACATAAATTATTTATTTTGGTGGGACTGTAACTTAATATGGCCACTTGGGAGAGCAGTTGGACAATTTTTAGTAACATTGAAACTGCATAGCCGGGCGTGGTGGCAAACTCTTGTAATTCCGGCACTTAGGAGGCTGAGACAGGAGGATCGCACAGGTTCGAAGCCAGCCTCAGCTACTTAGTGAGGCTTTCGGCAACTTAGTGAGACCCTGTTTCCAAATAAAATATAAAAAAGGTCTGGGAGTATAGCCCGGAGGTAGAAAGCCTCTGAGTTTCACCCCCAGGACCACAAAAAAGAAAAGAAAAGAAAAAGAAACTGCATAATACTTGTGCCTGCATTTTTACTTGTACTTATGTATATTAGAGGAACTCAGAAATGGATGCACCAGGAGATTCGGACAAGAGTCCCTATTCACAGAAGTCTTCTCTGTGATAGCAAAACTTAGAAACGGCCCAAAATGTTCCTCAATGGGGATATACAAACTACTGTATGTGACTGTACATGACAGTTCATGAATCCTGGGAGCTAAGCGTGGTGGCACATGCTTGTAATGGCAGTACTTGGGAGGCTGAGACAGAAAGATCATGGGTTCAAAGCCAGCCTTGGCAGTATAGAGAGACTCAGAAACCTAGTAAGACCCCGTTTCCAGATAAAGAAAAAAAAATCAGGCTGGGGCATAACTTGGAGGTAAAATGCCTCTAAATTCAACACCCAGTACAATAATAATAATAATAATTATTATTATTATTATTATTATTATTATTTAATGAATTAGGTATATATACATCAACTCAAAGTTGAAAAATATTGAATGAAAAACATCAGCCAGGTGGTGGCCCACACTTGTAATTCCAGCACTTGGGAGGCTGAGACAGAAGAATCACAGGTTCAAAGCCAGCTTCAGCAGCTTAGTGAGGCTCTCAGCAACTTAGTGAGACCGTTTCCAAATAATATATAAAATAGGTTTGGATTTGTAGCTCAGAGGTAGAAGATCTGAGTTCCATCCCAAATACCACAAAAAAGAAAAACAAAAATCACTCTACTTTGACTTTATAGGGAAATTATAGTGACTATAAAGCTACTCAGAAGGCTAAGGCAGGAGGGTCTCAACTTTGAGGCCAGCCTCGGCAATTTAGCAAGACTGTCTCAAAATATACATATTTTATTTATTTGTTTTATATTATTTATTTATTTATTTATTTATTTATTTATTTTTGGTGGTACTGGGGGTGGAACCCAGGGGTCTTCTACCTCCGGGCTACACTCTCAGACCTATTTTATATTTTTTTATTGGAAACAGGGTCTCTTAAGCCGGCTGAGGCTGGCTTCAAACCTTCATGATCCTCCTGTCTCAGCCTCCCAAGCGTGGGGAATACAAGTGTGCGCCACCACACCCGGCATCAAAATAAAATCTTTTTAAAAGTACTGGAACTGGGTATGGTGATGAAGGCCTGTAATATCAGTACTTGAGAGGCCAAGACAAGAGGATAGCAGGTTTGAGGCCAGGCTCAAAAACTTAACAAGACCCTGTTTCAAAATTAAAAATTAAAAATAGAGCTGGAGCTAGGCATGTTGGCACACACTATTAATCACAGCATTTGGGAGACTGAGACAGGAGGATCGTGGCTCATGGACAGCCTCAGCTACTTAGGCCCTTTGCAACTCAGTGAGACCCTGTTTCAAAATAAAGAATAAAAAATCAGGTTAAGGGTGTAGCTTGGAGGTAGAATGCCCCTGGGTTCCATCCCCAGTACTGCAAAGAAAAGAAGAAAAAAATAGGACTGGAAGTGTAGCTCAGAGAAGAATGCTGCCGGTTTACTCCATAGTACCATCAAAAATAAATAAATAATAGCCGGGCGTAGGGGCACATGCTTGTAATCCCAGCATTTGGGAGGCTGAGACAGGAGGATCGCAGTTCGTGGACAGCCTCAGCTACTTAGTGAGGCCCTCTGCAACTCAGACCCTGTTTCAAAATAAAGAATAAAAAATAGGGCAGGGGGTATAGCTCAGAGGTTGAATGCCCCTGGATTTTATCCCCAGACCCACATAAATAAATAAATAAATAAATAAATAAATAAATAAATAAATGAAGCTGGGGTGTAGATCCGCGGTGGAGGGCTCACCTGGAAATGTGCTGGGCCCTGGGTTCCATTCCCAGAACCATAAAAAGCAAAGAACAGTAACATGGTACACATACCCCTACAATAAATCACAAAATGTCTAACCATGTGAATATTCAACTAAATGGAGTAAGTAAAAGCTATAACTTGTCAGGCGTGGCGGCACACACTTGTAATCCCAGTATTTGGGAGGCTGAGATAGGAAGATTACAATTTGTGGCCAGCCTCAGCAACTTAGGCCCTCTGCAACTTAGTGAGACTCTGTTTCAAAATAAAGAAAAAAAAAAAAAAATAGGGCTGGGGATGTAGCTCAGAGGTAAAATGCCCCTGGGTTCTATCCCCAGTACTGAAGAAAAAAAAAAAAAGCCTACAACTTAGATATATTAGTCTGTTCAGGTCAGGGTTTTCTGCCATTTGAATTTTGGCACCAAACCATAAAACTTGATTTTCAGGGACATCTGAGTTTACCTCCAACATGCAACAAACAAACAGCCTAGCTTCGTGAAAACCTCAAAACATTGATTGCCCTTTTTCTCAGATCACCCTGGACTTAAATTAGGACTGTACTAGTATTGATTGGACATTTGGGTGCTTTTGATTGGCCACTGTGATTCTTATTTTTGGGGGGAGAGGGGCACTAAGGGTTGAACCCAGGGTGTTCTAACTCTGAGTTACAAGAGCCTTATTAAGCTGCTGAGGCTGGTCTTGAACCTGTGATCCTCCTGTCTCAGCCTCCCAAGTACTGGGATTACAGGCATGCAATTTTTTCTCTCCTACATACCTCCTTCCTTCCTTCCTTCCTTCCTTCCTTCCTTCCTTCCTTCCTTCCTTTTTTTTCTTTCTTTTTTTTTTGCGATACTGAGGACAGAAACCAAGGGCATTCTACCTCCAAACTATACCCCCAGCCCTATTTTTTATTCTTTATTTTGAAACAGGGTCTCGTTGAGTTGCAGAGGGCCTCACTAAGTAGTAGCTGAAGCTGTCCGCTAAGCTATGTGATCCTCCTGTCTCTGCCTCCCAAATGCTGGGGTTATAAGCATGCGCCGCCACGCCCGGCCTCCCCTTTCTTTTGTCTTTGGTTTTCTGTGGTACTGGGGATTGAACCCAGGGGCATTCTACCTCTGACTACACTGCCAGCCCTATTTCATTTTTAATTTTTTTTCAGCCATTTACTTTGTGTATCTTTTAATTCATATATGGAGTTTATCCATTTACATTAACTACTGTTAACACAGAAGGAAGGACACAGAAATCAAGTAGAAATCAAGCTAAGTTAACAGCTAAGAAGAAATTTGAATAACTCACATACTTAACTATAAACAAAAGACCACTCAGAATAATAGCATTTCAGAGCCGGGCGGTGGCGCACGCTTGTCACCCCAGCATTCAGGAGGCTGAGACAGGAGGACCATGGTTCTCAGCCGGCCTCAGCTACTTAGCGAGCCCCTCTGCAACTCAGTGAGACCCTCCTTCAAAATAAAGAAGCCGGGCGTGGTGGCACACGCTTGTAATCCCTGCGCTTGGGAGGCTGAGACAGGAGGATTGCGCAGGTTCGAAGCCAGCCTCAGCTACTTCGTGAGGCTCTCAGCAACTTAGTGAGACCGTTTCCGAATAAAATATAAAATAGGTCTGGAAGTAGAGCCGGAGATAGGAAGCCCCTGGGTTCCACACCCAGTACCACCAAAAAAAAGAAAAAAGAAGAAGAAGAAAAAAGAAGAATGGGAGTGTAGCTCAGAGATAAATACCTCTGGGTTTCATCCCCAGTACCACACACACATAAATAAATAAATAAATAAATAAATAAATAAATAAATAAATAAATAAATAAATAACAGCATTTCAGAAAATCTAAAAGTAAAAATGCAATACAGGTCTTTATTTTACAATATGTATAATTTTATAATTAAAATTAATTTAACACAATATACAGAGTATTAACAGAAAGAAGAAACAAGTTCAACAAGCACTTCAAAGTCAGAAATGTTAGCCGAGCTTGGCACACACTTGTCATCCCAGCATTGGGGAGGCTGAGACAGGAGGATGGCAATTCGAAGACAGCCTCAGCTACTTAGGCCCTTTGCAACTCAGTGAGACCTTGTTTCAAAATAAAGGATAAAATAGGGCTGGGGGTATAGCTTAGAGGTAGAATGTCCCTTGGGTTCCATCCCCAATACCACAAGAAAAAAAAAGTCAGAAATGTTGAGATGGCAAAACTACAATCTCTTTTCCATCAAGGAATCCAGCTCACTAATTGGGTTTGGACATTAACCCTCAGAAGCACTTTTTCAGGCATGCAAAAAACAAGACTAACAGGTTTAATCTGTTCCTCTACCGAAAGTGACAATCCAGCAATGCCAAATAATGTATGAAAAGGATCCACCGTCTCCTGGGCTGTCTGCAAAACCTCCAGTTTCTTCATCCTGATACGCTAAGATGAAGCCACATACTTTCCATCAATCGAGTGAAGCCTTCCAATATCTATAGAGATGCCAGTACCCACCATAAGTGGCATACATCTGGTAACAACAGGGCCAAGGTTGCCACTGTGTCAAAGAACAATCTTGTATCAGTTTTTCCCCATATGTCTCCAGCAAAAGAACCGTCTTCTTTCTGTACACTCTGAATGTATCCCACGACCATTGACACTATCATACAGCCTAAGATCCTGGAGAGCACCAAGAGTATACAGACGATGAGGATCGTGTCCAGTGCCAGCACTTACTCCACCACACTCGTGTTGGCATGACGTGATGGACGCCGGGGTTTCTCTATTCATGTGGTGAAGGATGAAGTTGTCCCATAAGATCCATCACGCCCAATAGATGCCACTCATTTTTCAAACACTCTGACATACAGTATTCATAATCATCTTTTTTTGTGCCATGGGATATGATATAATCTACATGTTTCGAGCCAGGCATGGTGGCGCACGCTTGTCATCCCTGCACCTGGGAGGCTGAGACAGGAGGACCGCACAGGTTTGAAGCCCACCTCAGCTACTGACTGAGGCTCTCAGCAACTTAGTGAGACTCTGTTTCCAAATAAAATATAAAATAGGTCTGGGAGTGTAGCCCGGAGGTAGAAATCCCCTGGGTTCCATCACCAGCACCACAAATTATATAATAATAATAATCATCATCATCATCATCATCATCTGCATGTTTCTCTAGTAAAAGGTTGACAGGTGCATCAGACTTGATGGTAACATCCTTCTGTGGTGTGCCTATGTCTAAGAGTGAAAAAAGGTTTTGTTTTTTATTTTGAAACATGGTCTCACTAAGTAGCTGAGGCTGGCCTTGAACCTCTGATTCTCTTGTCTCAGCCTCCCAAGTCCTGGGATTCAAGTATGTGGCACCACACCTGGCCAACATGTGCATTTCCTAGTGTAAGTTTTTTTTTATTTTCTTTTTGCAGTAATGGGGATGGAACCTAAGAGCATTCTACCTCTGAGCTATACCCCCAGCCCTATTTTTTATTCTTTATTTTGAAACAGTTGCAAAGGGCCTCACTAAGTAGGAGTAGCGGCTATCTGCAAACAGAGATCCTCCTGTCTCAGCCTCCCAAATGCTGGGATTACAAGCGTGCGCCACCACGCCCGGCCTCGTGTACACTTTCTCTTGCTCCTTGTTCTGTGCCTCCTAGTGTGAGCTCATTGGCCTGGTTCTAATCTCAGAAGCAAGACCGCAGCTGCTTTCATGATTCTTCTTCAGTTCCTGGAATGTGCTTCTCCAAGATGACAGGCCGCTGAGCCTGGCTCCCGCCCCGTCCCTGTCTTCTGAGGCGGCCCTGGACACTGGTGGTTTTCAGAGGTGTCTCCCTAAAGGATGTGAACCGCAAAGAGTGCAGTGGGATTGGTCAGTTCAGAATTGCTGCTGTCTCTGTCCCGAGGGAGCACTGAATGCTTGAATGACGAGCCTTGTGGATCGTTTACATTGCCTCTCCCTGCCTCAGCCCTGGAGGATTCTGCGCTCCTCCTCTCCCCTGAGCACTTTCTGCTGCGGGAGCCGCACGGCATAGTTTCTCTCCCTACTAAATGATACGGCAGAGCCAGGCCTGTGGACACACTCCTGTAATCCCAGTACTTGAGAGGCTGAGACAGGAGGGTCACAGGTTCCAGGCCAGCCTCAACAACTTAGTGAGACCCTCTTTCAAAATAAAATAAATATAAAGCCGGGTGTGGTGGCGCACGCTTGTAATCCCTGCACTTGGGAGGCTGAGACAGGGGTATCGCACAGGTTTGAAGCCAGCCTCAGCTACTTAGTGAGGCTCTCAGCAACTTAGTGAGACCCTGTTTCCAAATAAAACATAAAATAAGTCTGGGTGTATCTTCCAGACGTAGAAAGCCTCTGGGTTCCACCCCCAGTACCACTAAATAAATAAATAAATAAATAAATAAATAAATAAATAAATAAAAAAGTAGGGCTGAAGTCATATGTGGTGGCACACACTTGTAATCCCAGTACTTGGGAGGCTGAGACAGGAGGATCATAGGTTCAAGGCCAGCCTCAGCAAATTAAGAAGGCACTCCTCAACTTAGTGAGATCCTGTTTCAAAATAAAATATAAAATCAGAAGCCGGGCATGGTGGCTCATGCTTGTAACCCCAGCATTTGAGAGGCTGAGACTGGAGGATCGCGGTTCACGGACAGCCTCAGCTACTTAGGCCCTTTGCAACTCAGTGAGACCCTGTTTCAAGATAAAGAATAAAAAATAGGGCTGGGCATGTCGCTTGGAGGTAGAATGTCCCTGGGTTCCATCCCCAGTACCGCAAAAAAAAAAAAAAAAAAAAAAAAATCAGGCTAGGGGTTTAGCTCAGACGTATAATAACCCTGGGGTAAATTCCTAGTACAAAAAAAAAAAAAGTTGCATTTGTTTTCTACCCATAAGGCAAGGTTGACCAGAAGACCAGAAAATACCACTGACCCCTGATCTTTACCCAATAGTTAGTCAAGCTATTATAATTACAAAATTTCAGCGGGGCATGATGGCGTACACCTGTAATCCTGTACTTGGGAGGCTGAGACAGGAGAATTGCAGGTCAAGAATAGCAAGTAGTAAGACTCTCATCAACCTAGTAAGACCCTGTTTCAAAATAAAAATTAAATATGGCTCTGTACCACAAAAGATAAGGAGGAGGAGAATTATAAAAACTCAGGTGACTTCTTTTGAAAATAATCTTTTTAAGTATGAGGTATCTCTGACCAATTTTTGAACATATTTCTACCTTTACCTCTCCCCTACCTAGATAACTAATTAGGTCACTTCTTCCTCCAGACAGGGAAGGTCCAGGGTCAATGGAGAGAGGGTTCCAGAAGGGAGGAGAAAGAAGGAGGATGGCTATCAACTGTGTGTGTGTGTGTGTGTGTGTGTGTGTGTGTGTGTGCGCGTGTACCCATGTGCAGGGTATCGAAGCCAGGGGCATTCTACCTCTGAGCTACACTATCAGCCCTTTTATTTTGAAACAGGGTTTCACTAAGTTCCTGAAAGTCTCACTAAGTTGCTAAGGGTCTCATTAAATTGCTGAGACTGACCTCAAATCCTCTATCTTCCAGTCTCAGCCTCCCAAGTACTGGGATTACAGGCATGCATTACCATACCCAGCTTTATGGGCACTTATGATCCTCAAGTACTCCACTAGCCTCAGCCACTTAGGCAGGCCCTCTGCAACTTAGTGAAACCCTGTTTCAAAATAAAGAATAAAAAATAGGACTGAGGGTGTACCTCCAAGGTAGAATGCCACTGGGTTCAATCCCCAGTACCAGAAAAAAATAATAGGGCTGGAGGTATAGCTTGAAGATAGAATGCCCTGAGTTTATTCCTAGTACTAAAAATAAATTTTTTAAAAATGATAAAGCTACAATAGGGCAGGTATGTGTATTCACTGCCCTGGGAGGTGTCTCCTAAAGACTTTCAGATTTTCTCCATGATGTTGACCCTGTACGAAAATGCTCATTTCTCCTTCCCTACTCTACTTCTCCTATAGTCCCCTACAAAACGCAGTTCTCCAACTCCAGGCTTCTGTCACATTATTCTGATCAAATGTCTTCAGAACGGGATGTTTTCATGCCAGGAAGCCTAAGAGGGTCGAGAGCGAGCCATTGGTGCCAGGGATGTAGCTCAGCAGTCGAGTGCTTGTCCAGCAGTGCTAGGCCCTGGGTTCAATCCCTACTATTACAAAAATAAGTGCTGGGCATGGTGGCATGCACCTGTAATCCCAGTACTTGGGAGGCTGAGACAGGAAGATCGCAGGTTCAAGGATGGCATCAACAAGTAGTGAGATTCTCATCAACCTAGTGAGACCCTGTTTCCAATAAAATAAAATCAGGCTGTTTCAAATAAAATCAGGCTGGGGGGGGGGGTAGCTCGAAGGTAGAGTGCCTCTTGGTTCAGTCTCCAGTACCTAAATAAATAAATAAATAAATAAATAAATAAGGCTTGGGCTGTAGCTCAGCAGTAGAATGCCCCTGGATTCAACCCCCAGTACATAAGCAAAAACAAAAAACTTGCAATGGCACAAGGAACGCCCATTTCCTCTTCTCTCAGATTCTCAGATTTACCAATAGTACATCTTTTGTCCCGTGTCTGTGTGTGTGTCTGTGTGTGTATACACGCATATTTTTCTTTTCTTTTTTTTTTTTTTTTTGCGGGTCTGGTGATGGAACCCAGGGGCATTTGACCTCCAAGCTACAACCCCTGCCCTATTTTTTATTCTTTATTTTGAAACCAGGTCTCACTGAGTTGCAGAGGGCCTCACTAAGTAGCTGAGGCTGTCCGTGAGTGAAACGCCGTGAGTGAGACCTCCAGGTCTCAGCCTCCCTAATGCTGGGATTACAAGCGTGCGCCACCACGCCCAGCTCACGCATATTTTTCTGAACTGTTTCCCTTTGACCCTATAGACTTTAGTGTATATTTCCTACACACAAAGACATTTTCTTGGTTTTTGTTTTTGTTTTTTGCAGTGCTGGGGATGGAACCCAGCAGCATTCTACCTCTGAGCTGCACCCCCAGCCCTATTTTTTTATTCTTTCTTTGAAACAGGGTCTCACTGAATTGCAAAGGGCCTCACTAAGTAGCTGAGGCTGTCCACAAATCATGATCCTCCTGTTTCAGCCTCCCAAATGCTGGGATTACAAGCGTGCGCCACCACACCCGGCTTTCCAGCCCTCGTGGAGAGATGGGTGTCAAGTTCCTATGCATCGTACAGTACACCGCGGGCTTCCTCTCTGGAGGAATGTCACCGTGGTGCAGGGCCGGGCCACCACCCGCAGGTTGCTGTTTTATATGACATGGTTGCAGATGGCCTCAAGAAGGCGGCGTCTGAGCAGAACTCTGAAGGGGATGAGGGAGCTCAGTCGGGAGCACTAGACCCTCTGGCAGTGGGGAGCACGGACAAACACGTGAGGCAGGAGCTTGTGGGTGTTTGAGGACGATGGAGAGGCCATTGTGGCCAGGACAGAGTGAGTGAGCAGCAGGGGCGGAGGGAGGCGGGGAGCCACTGACTGGGGTCCACCTGTGACGCCCCGGGGAGGCTGAAGGCGTGGACTGTGGACCCCCCCTCCTTAGCTGCCAGGACTTGCGTGTGTAAAGCTCCCTGGACTCCCGTTAACCAGCACCCAGCCCTAGGCATCCCTCCCCACCCAGCCTGCCTGCCGGAGCCCCCCACACCACGCCCTGGCCTCATCCACCCAGGTGTTTCCAGACTCCTCCACACTGCCCAGCCTTACACCAGCCATGACAGCTCATGGCACCATCAAGGTTCCGGTGGGAGGCCAGGCCCAGGAGCTCATTTCATCCTCACAGGCTGGTGCCATGGTTGGCTAACTCAGGCAAGGTCCCTACACTGGCGGGCGGGAGACCATGACTTCCACCCGCCCAGCCTGTTGGACGCTCAGGGATGGAGTCAGTGGTGAACAAACACGGTGCCCGCCGTGCCTGGCACAGCTCAGTGCTCCACACAGCAAGAGGGAAGGCCGCCTGAATCGGGGCTCTGTGTCCCTCAGCCCTCTGTTGAGAAGGCAGTTTGCAAACTATAAAACATCAGCCAGAGCCGGGCGTGGTGGCACACACTTGTAATCCCCGTGCTTGGGAGGCTGAGACAGGAGGATTGCTCAGGTTCAAAGCCAGCTTCAGCTGACTTAAGAGACCCTGTTTCCAAATAAAATATAAAATAGGTCTGGGAGTATATCCCAGAGGTAGAAGGCCCCTGCGTTCCATTCCCAGTATCACCAAAAAAAAAAAAAAAAAAAAAAAAAAAAAAATTAGCCAGGCACCGTGGCACACACTAGGGAGGCTGGGACAGGAGGATGACAGGTTTGAAGCCAGCCTCAGCTACTTAGCCTCTCAGCAACTTAGTGAGACACTGTTTCCAAATAAATTATAAAATAGGTCTGGGAGTATAGCCCGGAGGTAAGAAACCTCTGGGTTCTACCCCTAATACCATCAAAAAATAAATTAATTAATTAAAATTAAAAATAAAGCTGAGCGTGGTGGTGCACACCTGCAATCCCACTACTTGGGAAGCTGAGATGGGAGGATCACAGGTTCAAGGACGTCCCAGAAACAGAGTGAGGCTCTCAGCAACCTATTTCAAAACAAAACAAAAGGGTTGGAGGGGTGGCTTGAAGGTAGAATGCCTCTGGGTTCAATCCTCAGTCACACACACACACACACACACACACACACACACACACACACACACACACACTCTGAGGTGGCTTTCGAAGATGAGGAGGATGTGAAACTGCAGGATATGGCTGAGCCTGACTTCGCCCACAGCTGCTCTTCTTAGGCATCGGCCCGTCAGCCGAACACCTGAACCCCTGCCCCGCGAACCTCCGCGGGCCCCAGCTTCTCCTTGGCTTTGCTCCCAACAAAGCAGGCCTTTCAGAGGCGAGGGGGTGCGTGGCGGCCTCGCTCGGGACATGCCTTCACCTCCATCCAGTTCATTGTTTTTTCATACAAAATTCCAGACGCACGGGCAGGAGAGCAAAAGTCTCATTCATAGCCAGTGGTCTCCCAGGCTGGCGTTGCCACGCCTCCTTCCCCTTCCCTCTCGGTCCAGGCTCCCATTAGGTTGCTCTGCTTCCTCCTAAGGTCGCAGAGGTGGGCTCAGGGAAAGGGGGTTTAGATAGAGACGTGGGGGCCGAGGGGCCATGGTGTGTGCCCGAGTGCGCCTGCTCCCAGACCAGCCCAGGGTGGATCTCCGGATCTGCAGTCAGGTAGCCTGGGACAGATCCTTCCTCCTTTGCTGTGCTTCTTGGAATCCTTCCCAACGCAGCGCTCCGGACCTCCAGACGGCCGCTACCTGTTCATCAGCAGCGGCACGTGCTTCTGGAGCCATTTATCTATCTCCCGTGGGCCGAGTGAATGCCTTCTTGCTGTTTGCTTAAGCTGGCACAGGGCTGAGAGTGAGGGTTCCTGGCAGAAGCACGCTAGCAAACCAAACCTGTCCTAGGACCAGGCACACCTGACTGCACACCGCTTTCCAAGTCCTTCAGGCCCCGCCCCACCCCAACTTTTGTCCCTTGCAAGTAGTAAATCTACAAGCTGCACTGTGTGTATATTTTTTATTATTTATTTATTTATTTATTTATTTATTTATTTGCGGGTCTAGGGATGGAACCCAGGACTATTCAACCTCCGAGCTACACCCCCTGCCCTATGTTTTTATATTTTATTTTGAAACAGGTCTCACTAAGACATAGAGGGCCTCACTGAGTAGCTGAGGCTGGCCATGAACCTGTGATCCTCTTGTCTCAGTCTCCCAAGTATTTGGATTACAAGCCTGTGCCAACATCCCCAGCTTGCAAGACACTGTTTCAAATAAATAAAATAGGCCGGGCATGGTGGCACACACTTGTAACGCCCCATTTGGAAGGCTGAGACAGGGGGATCGTGGTCCGTGGACAGCCTCAGCTACTACTTAGTGAGGCCCTTTGCAACTCAGTTAAACCCTGTTTCAAAATAAAGAATAAAAAATAGGACTGGGGGTATAGATCAGAGGTAGAATGCCCCTGGGTCCATCCCCAGTACCTCAAAAATATAAAATAAAATAGGGTCGGGGGTGTAGCTCAAGGGTAGAATGCCTCTGTGTTCCATCACCAGTACCAAAATAGAAAATAAAAAATAAAATAGGTCTGCGGGTCTAACTCAGAAGAAGAATACCCCCTGGGTTCCATACCTAGTACCAATGAATAAGTAAATACATAAATAAATAATAAGATAGGTAATAGGGCTGCGGGTCTAGTTCAGAGGTATTCCCTCATACTACAAAAAAAAAAAAAAAGGCTTGAATCATGGCCTTCTGCAGCCCCACACCTTCTCTAGTGCTCTGAGCAGGCCTGGGCAGCAGGTGGGGGTCCAGCTAGAGGAGGGCCCGGGGCAGGCAAGGTGCCCCCAGTGGAATCCAAGTTTGTAATGCGCTGCAGTCCTTAGCTGAGCAGTACTGCGGCGCTCCCGAAGCAGAGGAGGCGTGGGGACTGTCCTAGGGAGATTCGCTGGGCAGTTACACAGAATGAGAACGGAGACGTGCATTTTCTCACCAAGTCCGCTGCCTTGAGGCTGCTGTGGGGGAATCCAGAGGAGCCTTTATTCTGTGTACTTCTGTGCGTCCAAGCGTTATATATGCAGCAGATATCAATTTTAGGCTACATTTCATAAGTCCAGCATGCCATCATTGAAATACAGTTTTGTTTCATGTACTGCCTCCAAGGGAAACTGCCACCAGTCACATGACACTTCATCTAGCAGTAACAGGCATCCGTACTGGGGTGGAACCCAGGGGCATTCTGCCTCCGGGCTGTGCCCCCCACACCCTTTTTTTGAAACAGGGTCCCACTGGGTTGTGAAGGGCCTCACTAAGTAGTAGCTGAGCTGAGGCTATTCTCGACTCATGATCCTCCTGTCTCAGCCTCCCAAGCGCTGGGATTACAAGCATGAGCCACCACGCCCGGCGAGACTTTGTTTCTAACATTTGTGTGCCCGCCCTGTCAGGCCCTGTGTTTCTCATCCAGAGTCTCCAGAGGCCGAGGCCTTGTGAGGGTTAATGGGGAAGAAGGTCATTTCCAGCAAAGGTCATATTCTTGCTCCTGGCCTCACAGTGGAGTCAAGGAGGGAGGGGAGACTGGAACTCGCCGCTGCCCTCTGCACCTGCCCCGGTGCCTGGGCCCCGAAGGCAGCCTGAAAAAGGAGGCGACCCGACCCAGCCCTCGGGGGCCCAGACCTGCCTGCCGACCCCATGCCCTTTGGTTCAGGAAGCTGCCTGCTGCCTCCTGCACTCTTCTGCCAGTCGCAGTGAGTCAGCCTCAGAAATGACCTCACGGTTGGCGCTGGCCTCCTTAGCCAGCTTCCTGTGGCTGGGCCCCGGCCTCTGGCGCATGGGCTATGACATTTCCCCTGCCCCACTCCTCCAACGTGTCCCCTTCGCTTTGCCCTCTGCCTCCCAGCTTTCAGCTGCCAGGCTAGATCCGTACTCCAGCTGCTAAAAACAACCAAGGACAGAGAGCTGTTTTTCTCCTGCCAAGCTCTGGGTAGACAGCCAGCCATGGGGTCTGGGTACTCGGCCCCATGTTTCCAGTGCCTGGAAAAGCCGGCTGGAAGGGGGTGTTGCTTACCAGACAGTGAGCAGAGGCGGCTGCAGTGGCAGGTCTGGGTCTGTGCCGCAGCAAAGTATAATTCTCAAAAGAAGCCTCATGAACCGGGCGTGGTGGCGCACCCTTGTAATCCCAGTACGTGGGAAGTTAAGACAGGAGGACCGCGGTTCGCGGCCAGCCTCAGCTACTTATGAGGCCCTCCGCAACTTAGTGAGACCCTGTTTCAAAATAAAGAATAAAAAATAGGGCAGGGGGTGAAGCTTGGAGGTCGAATGCCCCTGGGTTCCAGACCCAGTTCCACAGAAAGAAGGGGGAGGGGCTTCTGAGCTGGGCCTGGTGGTCCACATCTGTAATCTCAGTACTTGAGAGGCTAAGACAGAGGATCACGGGTGCAAGGCCAGCCTCAGCAACTTAGCGAGACCCTATTTAAAAAAATAAAAATAAAGCCGGACGTGGTGGCGCACGCTTGTAATCCCCCCGCTTGGGAGGCAGAGACTGGAGGATCGCGCAGGTTTGAAGCCAGCCGCGCGCGCTGGCTTATGAGACCCTGTTTCCAAATAAAAATGTAAAAATAAGTCTGGGAGTGTAGCCCGGAGGTAGAAGGGCTTCCAGGAACCCCAGTACCACCAAAAAATAAATAAATAAAAATAAAAATAAAAAATAAAAAATAAAAAATAAAAATAAAAAATAAAGTAAGGCTGGGGTGTGGCTGAGAGGTAGAATATCCCTGGTTCCATCCTTAGGGTGGTGCTCAAAGAAGGATATAGTGTTTAAACCCAGAGAGAAACCAGCAAAATGACAAAGCTAGTTTAAGAGATTTGAGAGGGTGACTATTCTAGTTTGCTGCCATAATGAACTGCCACCAAGTGGTTTAACTTGTTATTTATTTATTTGTTTGTTTGTGTGGGGAGGGTGGCACTTGATATTGGACCCAGGGCCATTCTGCCTCTGAGCTACACCCTCAGGCCTTTTTTTCTTTTTTTAACAGAATCTTAGTGGGTTAGCTGGCTTCAAAGCTGTGATCTTCCTGTCTCAGCCTCGCAAGTAGTAGGATTACAGGCATGTGCCACCACGCCCGGCTCACCCAGCCACAGGAATTCATCCTCTGGGAGTTTATGAGGCCACACATGTGAGATCAAGTCTGGGGAGGTGGGAGGCCCCGAGGCAGCAGCTCCTGCAGCCGGCAGCGGCTGGCCACGGTCCTCGGTGTTCTCCCCGTCATCTCTGCCTCGCCGCTTCCTTTGTGTGTAGCTGTGGGCTCCAAATCTCCCTGTCCTTATAAGGACACCAGTCATTGGATTGAGGGCCATCCTAATTCAGCATGACCTCATCTTTACTTGATTTTATCTGCCAAGTCCCAATTTCCAAATAAGGTCACAGTCATAGGTCCTGAAGGTTAAGACTTTGACGTATCTTTCAGAGGGGACACAAATGAATTCAGCACCTACCTCACCAAACTCATTTCTCTCTCTCTCTTTTTTTTTTAAACTGTTTTTTAGGGGGATATGGCAGGCTGAACTCAGGGGTATTCTACCTCTGAGCTACATCTCCAGTCCCTTTTTACTTATTTATTTTTTGCAGTACTAGGGATTAAACCTAGAAAGGTTCTACCTCTGAGCTACACACCCAGCCCTTTTTTTCTTTTTCTTTTTCTTTTCTATTTCTTGAACCTGTGATCTTCCTGTCTCAGCTCCAAGTACTGGGATTATAGGCATGTGCACCAGGCCCAGCCAACCAAACTCACTTCTCATAGGTCAGCATCACAGGTCCCTGGCAGTTTGGGGTGCTAGAAAGTACAGAGCCACAGGTAATGTTGATGTCAATTTTGATCTGTCCCTGGAATTCTGGGATCGTCAGCTTGTTAATGAGGGTCAGCAGTTGAGCACAAGGGCACACACCTGTAATCCCAGCTACTTGGGAGGCTGAGGCAGGCAGATCCCAAATTCCAGGCTACTCTAGGCAATTTAGCAAGACTGTCTCAAAATAAAATTGAAAAAGGACTGAGGATGTAACTCAGTGGTAGAGCATGCCCGGGGTCAATCTCCAGTAACTAAAAAATAAGAAAGTAAGACTCAGTGGAAGAGAAAGTGTCTCCTGCACAGGGCACGAAGGGAGCCTTGGAGCCAGGCTCCAGGGCCCCGCTCCTAGCTCACTCCCAGAGGGGTCACTCCTGACGCCTGTTCACCTCGCTGGGCCTCATCTGTGAAATGGGGGCGCTAACGCTCCACACCCATAAGATGATGCCGGGATCACATGTAGGAAAATGATTAAATGTTCACTGTTTGTGATCGATACAATTATCCTAATTACCCCTGCTGACACTTAAAGCGTCCTGCATTTGGGGGTGAAACAGGCTGTTTTGCTGGACACACTGGAAAATTTCTACTCCCTAAAAAAATGGCAAGACCAGTTCCTGATTAGGACAAAGGAAACCTCTCTGATTTCACCTGCCCTGGTGATTTGCAGGGAAAGGCCAGCCCAGGCCCGGGCCCTGCTTCCAGGCTTGGCCCGCTCTCAGGAAAGAGCTCTCCTGACGGCTTATTTTGGGACTGATCTGGAAGGTGATTTCTCCAGTCTCTTATAGTCTTTGAAACTCTATTTTCTTTCTTTCTTCTTTTCTTTTCTCTCTTCTTTTGTTCTCTCTCTCCCTCTTCTTTCTCTCTCTCTCTCTCTCTCTCTCTCTCTCTCTCTCTCTGTGGTATTGGGGTTTAAACCCAGGAGGCATTCTACCTTTAAGTTACACCTCCCAACCCCATTTTATTTTTATTTATTTATTTACTTGTTTATTTTTGTGGTACTGGGGTTTGAATCCAAGGGCATTCTACCTCTGAGCTACACCCCCAGCCTATTTTTTACTTTTTATTTTGAAACAGGGTCTCACTGAGTTGCGAAGGGCCTCACTAAGTCGCTGAGGCTGTCCACAAATCCCGATCCTCCGGTCTCAACCTCCCAAATGCTGGGATTACAAGTGTGCACCATCACGCCGGGCTTTTTATTTTTTATTTTGAAACGGGATCTCACTGAGTTGCTGAGGGCCTCACTAAATTGCTGAGGCTAGCCTCGAACCTGTGATCTTCCTATCTTAGCCTCCCAAGTACTGACTTGGGAGTACTGACTTCTCACCCACGCCTGACTTCTCAGTTTTCATTTGAACATCCATGGCTCATGGTAAGTGTGGCAGGGCAGCTTGGGGCCCAGCGGAAAAGGCTGGAGAACAACAGCCCTTCCCAGCTAGAACTAGGCCTGGGCCTGGCTGGAACAGCCGCCCAAGGCAGCATGGCAGACTAGAGGCCTCAGCCTGAACCCAGCCCAGCCTTGGCGGTCCAGCCGCGCAGAGCGGGGCCGGGCAGTGCTTGGTGAGTGCCTTAAATTTGGGGGAGCAAGGGTGTCCTGCCATCTGTATCTAGACTTCTCTTCCCTTCTCAGGTGGACAGCACCTGTCCAGGTCAGGTTCAAAGAGTGGCCACTGTCGCTGCCGCCCCCATTGCTACTGTTTTTTACGGCCAGTGGAAGGACGGCATGGCTGGTGGGTCGTGAGCCAGGCCTGACCCGAAGCTCATCTGAGAGTTCTGAGCTGAAGTGAGAGGTTGGCCTGAACTCCCCGGCCCTTCTCAGGCTTGCCCACCCCCTCCCCTTACCACCACTACCACCCTATTTTTTTTTTCTTTTTTTATAGCACTGGGGATTGAGCCCTGGGGCATTCTACCTCAGAGCTACACCTCCAGCCTTATTTTATTTTTATTTTGAAATAGAGTCTTCCTAAGTTGCTGAGGGCCTTGCTAGGTTGCTGAGGCTGGCCTCGAACCTGCAATCCTCCTTTCTCAGCTTCTCAAATACTGGAATTACACGCCGGGCGTGGTGGCGCACGCTTGTAATCCTGGCGCTTGGGAGGCAGAAACAGGAGGATTGTGCGCGGCTGGCTTAGGAGACCCTGTTTCCAAAAAATAAAATAGGTCTGGGAGTGTAGCCCGGAGGTAGAAGGGCTTCCAGAAACCCCAGTACCAAAATAATAATAATAATAATAATAATAATAATAAATAATAATAATAATAATAATAATAATAATAAAATACTGGAATTACAGGCATGCACCACCATGCTTGGCTTAAAGTGAATTCTCTTCAAATCATGATTGGTAAGGGATTGCCTTCTTCAAGGTGCTTTTCTTGGATGTCCTCAGTTAGTGATACTAAACTTGACAGATAAAAGAGGAGGAAAAGGCCGGGTGTGGTGGCTCACACAAGCTTGTAATCTCAGCGTTTGGGAGGCTGAGACAGGAGGATCACACAGGCTCGAAGCCAGCCTCAGCTACTTAGTGAGGCTCTTGGCAACTTAGTGAGACCTTGTTTCCAAATAAAATATAAAATAGGTCTGAGGCCCCTGGGTTTCATCCCCAGTACCACAAAAATAATAATAATAATAATAATAAATAGCCGGGCGTGGTGGCGCACGCTTGTAATCCCCGCGCTTGGGAGGCAGAGACAGGAGGATCGCACAGGTTCGAAGCCAGCCGCGCTGGCTTAAGAGACCCTGTTTCCAAAAATAAAAAATAGGTCTGGGAGTGTAGCCCGGAGGTAGAAGGGCTTCCAGGAACCCCAGTACCACCAAAAATAAATAAATAAATAAATAAATAAATAATAATAAATAAAAATAGAAGAGGAGGAAGAGGAGTTATAAATTAGGAGTGGTGGGCTTGATGTGACCAAGGGCAGATCCATCCTCTCCAGCCTCAGTTTCCCCATGTGTACTCTCGAGGAGCAGAGTGACAGGGACGGCCTCTCCCACACCTGCCTGGAGGCACGCCACACACAGAGCTCGCCTTTGCCCCAGGAGCGCCTCTGCCTTCCTGTCTTTGTGCAGAGAATTTCCTCCCTCCAGGCCCCCAGAGCAAGCGCGCAGCCAGGGACAATTGGAAAGTCCGGGGTTGGCCTGGCCCATTTCCCCCAGCGCTGGCCCTCTGACCCAGACCAGGGAAGCGGCCAAGGCACAGGCTGGAGGAACGTCCCATCCAGAGCGAGCGGCCCAGGGCCCTCTGGTACACGTCGCTGACTTTCCTTCTGCCCAGCAGCCAGACAGGCGGCCTCAACCCATTATACAGAGGAGGAGGCCGAGGAGGGGAGACGCTTGTTCAGGGCAGCGTGGTGGTGTGGGCTGAGCTTCCTGCGCTTTTCTGCCTGGGAAAGGGCGGCTCCTTGCTCAGGTGGCCACGGAGCACACAGAGCCCAATCACCTGCCTTCCTCTCCTCCTGCCTCTAAGCCCCGTGTGCACACCTAGAATCCCGTACTCGGGGGGGTTGGGGGCTGAGACTGGAGGTTCACAGGTTCGCAGCCAGCCCCATCAGCCTAGAGAGACCATTTTCAAATAAAAAAATAAAAAGGACTGGGAGTGTACTCAGAGGTAAACTTCCCCTGGGTTCAATCCCCAGAACCACAGGTAAAAAAAAAAAATACCAGGACAACTGAAATACTGCCTCCTCCAGGAAGCCTTCCCTCAATCCCTCACCCACTTGCCCAGTAGTGGACACCGGCTGGGGTCCTTTCCAGGACTGTGAGCAGCTGTGCCTGGAACAGGACAGGAATGAGGCCCCGGAGTCAGGAACACCTGGTGCTGGGGTCTGACTGTTGAAGGGCCCTGAAATGCCTGGGTTAAACCCAGTGCCTAAGGCCAGCAGAGCATTAGGCGGTGGGGCCCCTGGGAGGGCCCACCCAGCCAGGGACAATGTGACCACTGCTCTGAGCCCAGTGTGGCGGTGCACGCTTGTGATTCCAGCATTCAGGAGGCTGGGACAGGAGGATTGAGGTTCGCGCAACTTAGTGAGACCCTGTTTCAAAATAAAGAATAAAAAATTGGGCAGGGGGTGTAGCTCGGAGGTCAAATGCCCCTGGGTTCCATCCCCAGACCCACAAAAATAAATAAGTAAATAAATAAATAAATAAATAAAAGAGGCCCTGAGAAAGGAGGACGCTGGGACTCCAGGAGTAAGCTGCCCTCCTCAAGGGCAGGGTCACCAGTAGACCCGGACTTCCCAGACTCCAAAAGAATGGGAAATACACTTCCACTCTTTACAAACCACCTAGTCTGTGGTATCTTGTTAACAGCCTCAATAGGCTAAGGTACCCAGCTTCTCCCACAAGAGCAGTGTTGAGCTATAGCAGGATTCTGAGCTGGGGCGGGTCAAGCAGATGTGGCTGAAAGAGGGTGGCTCCAAGCCAGGAGCAGTGGTGCCTGTCTTCACAACCAGTGCTTGGCGCTGAGTCAGGAGGAGCACAGGTTCTACTAGTCAACCTGTTGAAACACTGTTTCAAAACAAAACATCAGAGCCAGGCATGATGGTGCACACCGATAATCCTAATATTTGGGAGGCTAATACAGGAGTATCAGAGGTTCGCGAACAGCCTCAGCAGTGCAGGAAGACGCAGCAATCTAGGGAGACCCTGTTTCAAAATAAAGAATAAAAAGGACCAAGGGTGAGCCAGTGGCGCACGCTTGTAATCCCAGCATCTGAGAGGCTGAGACAGGAGGATCTGGGTTGGCGGACAGCCTCAGCTACTCACTGAGGCCCTCTGCAACTTAGTGAGACCCTGTTTCAAAATAAAGACTAAAAATAGGGCTGGGGGTGTAGCTCCGAGGTTGAATGCTTCTGGATTCCATCCCCAGTACTGAGTACAGAAAAAAAAAAAAAAAGGACTGGGGGTGTACCTCAAAGGTAGAATGCCTGTGGGTTCAATCCCCAGTATCACACACGCACACAAAAAGACATTTTTTCTGGTTCAACTGCTAATATAAATAAGTAAACAGAAGGTGGCTCCAGCAGCTTGTTGGAGGGCGGTCAGACCCACGTTGGGCAGGAGGCTGAGGAGCGCTCCCTGTGGGGCCTTCGGGGGCTAAGGTGGGTACCACCGACCCTCCTTCCCCACACTGTCCTGCCTCTGCCCATCGTGCCTGGTGAAGCCCAGGGAGCGCCCGCTTCCTGGCCCACCGCTCCTCCTCTTAGCAGGTTTCTGCAGGATGTTTCTGGGGCTGAGTGGCCAGGGCATGGGAGGCTTGCTGGCAGCCCCAGCCACGCAGCTCCTCCCGGCTGACTCAGGCCTTCCTGCCCAGCTTATCAGGCCTGAGGGGCCATAAAGGGCCAGTCTCTGGACCTTGGCTCTAGGCCTGGGTTTGGGGCCCAGGAAGTGATTTGTGGGTTTTGCTGTGGCTTAAGGAGTGGGGCTGACTCACAGGGGAGGGGCCGGGTGTGGCTGGTGGGGCTGCAAACCCCAAGCCCTGGGCACCCACAGGCCAGCGGAGGGGAACGAGGCCCCACCATGGGGAGGATTCCCACCCTGCCAGCTCCGAGTGGGAGGGGCATCAGGGCGGGTCCTCTTTATTTACCCTTCAAACAGAAAATATTTCCAGAATAAAATACCTTCCCCAAATGTTCTGACCGAATGCTAAGTGCCAGACATTCAGTGCCTTGCCTGCCATCTCCAGTAACCTGCACCCCCACCTGCCTCCCTGGGCTGGTGTTCTTACTGTCCGTCACAGAGGAGGAAACTGAGGCACGGGGAGGGGCTCAAGTTCACTTTATTTTAATTAATTTATTTATTTTGGTGGTACTGGGAATGGAACCCAGGGGCCTTCTACCTCCGGGCTACACTCCCAGACCTATTATATATCTATATATAGATATATCTCTATATATCTATATCTATATCTATAAAGATATATATATATATATATTTTGGGGGGGAACAGGGTCTCTTAAACCAGCTGAGGCTGGCTTCGAACCTACGCGATCCTCCTGTCTCAGCCTCCCAAGCGCTGGGATTACAAGTGTGTGCCACTACTCCCGGCTCAAGCCCAGTTTAAAATTCACAGAGAGCCGGACGTGGTGGTGCAGGTTTGTAATCCGGTATTTGGGAGGCTGAGACAGGAGGATCGCAGGTTCTAGCCTTGGCAACTTAGTGGGGCCCTTTTTCAAAATAAAGAATGTAGCTCACAGGTAGAGTGCCCCTGGGTTCAATCCCCAGTACCGCAAAAAGAAAAAGAAAAAAATCACAAAAAGGCCGGGCTTGGTGGCACACATCTATAATCCCAGTACTTGGGAGGCTATGGCAGGAGGATCACAGGTTTGAGGACAGCCTCAGGAAGTAGTGAGACTCTTATCAACCTAGCAAGACCCTGTTTTAAAATAAAAATAAGCCGGGCGTGGTGGCTCACGCTTGTAATCCCAGCATTTGGGAGGCTGAGACCGGAGGATCACGGTTCACGGACAGCCTCAGCTACTTAGTGAGGCCCTCTGCAACTCAGTGAGACCCAGTTTCAAAATAAAGAATAAAAAATAGGGCAGGAGGTGTAGCTCGGAGGTCGAATCCCCTTGGGTTCCACCCCCAGACCCGCAAAAATAAAATAAAATAAAATAAAAATAGGACAAGGATCTAGCTCAGAGGTAGAATGCCCCTAGGATCAGTCCTCAATACTACAGAAATTTAAATAAATAAATAAAATTCATGGTATCCCCTTGAAAAACTGAAAGAGAGAAATTAAAGCAGGGCAGGAGAGGGCTTTAGGAGTTCTGTGAGTCCCCGGGAGCCAACTGACCACAGGTCCTTAGAGGAGCCCAAGCAAACCCCTGTCCCACTCCAGGATCCCACGAGGATGCAGTCATGGCTGTTCCCTTGTCCGTGAGATGAGACGAGACCGAGAGCAGGTGTTTTCCAAGGCCAGATGTTGGGTGAGTAACTAAGTTCACAATCCAGCAATTGCCTGCGTCTGTCTGGCACATGCTTCCAGGCTCTCCAAGAGGAGGAGGCAGGAAGATGAGATAAAAGACCAGGAAATTCCCCGCCCAGCGGGGGAGACCAGGCTCTACTAGTCCAGACCAAAGAGCAATTCCAAAAAAGGGAAGGTTCTGACGCAGTCCCTGAGCCCTCTGCATCCCAGCTCTATCAGTCAGATCACACACGGTCCCTACATGGCAACCAAGATGTCCTTTAGATGCCCCGGGCTCCTGTCCTGCTGGGCCCTAGTAGAAAGTGAAAGGACAAAGTCTGACTGCACCAGAGACCATCTTGTAGCCAAGAGATTTATTGGAGGGGCCGGTATGAAAGAAAGAAACATAAAGAGAGAGAAAGAAAGGGAGAGACAGAGGGAGAGAGAGAGAGAAGAATCCAGGAAGAGAGGGAGTGCGTGCTGGGGTCAGTGTTATATGGGGGCTTGGGGTTACGGATTGGGGGCTCACAGGCTAGGAGAAATGGCTAGAGTCCCATGGGAAGGGGTCGTGCGGCCAGGTAATTGGCTCAGAGTCAGCGGGGAATGTCCCTTTCACTGATTGGCCAAGGGCACCAGGAGGGGGCAGGTCTCCCAGGTAAGTGACCAGGTGCCGTCAGAGGGGGATGGTAGCTTAACTGGTCAGACCAGGGCCTTTCAGGAGACTTAGCTTATTGGGGGGGGGGGTCTGAAGTAAGAACTTTCATTCATCTAACAGAAAGAGCCTCTGCCAGAGAAGGCCCAGAAGAAAAATTGACTTATTTGGAGCCGTCTCTGAACCCATCACCAAGGACCAATCACCATTGTTGGCCAAGCCAGGCTTGCATGCCCATCCTCATTCTGGATCTCACTGAGAGGTCCTCCTGGAATAAAGGGCGGGAGTGGAAGAAGAGACAGAGGCCGGCACAGAGCCCTGCTGTCCTCGCCCAGCTCCTCTCCCTACCGACTTTCCACGCCCACTCTGCTGGCCATTCCAGCCAGGCCAAGGATGCCGGAGGCTCTCAGTGTGCTAACTTGGGTCATTTTTTGTGTCTGTGTGGTTCTGGGGGTTGAACCCAGAGGCATTCTACCTCTAAGCCCTATTTTTTATTCTTTATTTGTAAACAGGGTCTCACTGAATTGCAGAGGGCCTCACTAAGTAGCTGAGGCTGGCCACGAACCTGTGGCCCTCCTGTCTCAGCCTCCCAAGTACTGGGATTTACAAGAGTCATCACGCCCAGCTGGGTCATGGATTGTTAACCTTAGCATTATTGGGAGTGGGGGCCAGATAATTCTTCACAGTGGGGAGCTGTCAGCCTTGTGCTGTGTAGAGTGTTGAGCAGCAACATATATTGGGCTCTACTCAGTATAAGTCAGTGATGTTTTCACTCCACCATGAAATCAAAATGTCACTGCATCTCACATCTGTAATCCCAGCTACTCAGGAGGCTGAAGCAGGAGGAATGTTAATTCAAGGCCTGCCTGGGCAATTTAGCAAGAGCCTGTCTCAAAATCAAAAGGGACGTGGCTCAGTGTTAAAGTGCCCCTGGGTTTAATCCCCGGGACCAGCAAAAAAGAAAGAAAAAAGAAATGTTATCATGTATTTCATCTATGTGTACATATAAAGAAAAGTATGATGAAATGAGTAGATGAAGATATTTCTCAGGCAATGGTGGTTTCACTGTGACTTTCACCTGCCCACAGCAACTGTGGAACTTACCCAAACGCAGAGATGGTAAAATGTGGAAAATTGTCATTTTTTTTTCTTTTTTTTTCTTTTTTTGCATGTATGTTTGTATGATACTGGGGATTGAACCCAGGGTTGTGTTCTACCCCTGAGCTACACCCCCAACCCTATTTTCTTTTTTATTTTGAAATCGGGTCTCACTGAGTTGCTGAGGCTGGCCTCGAACCCTAAACCCTCAGCTCCTCCACCTATTAGTCCCAGGACCTAGCTCTAGACTCAGTTTCTTTATCTATAAAACAAAATTATTCCCGGGCATGGTGGCACATGTTTATAATCCCAGTGCTTGGGAGATTGAGAGAGGAATTTTGCAGGTTCTGTGGCAGGAGAGTTTGGTCCCCAGTGAGCCAGACCCAGAGGCCAGATCAGGATGAAACAAGTTTACTCACCTGTGAGGCTCAGAGAGCAAAGCTCCGGGTCTGAGCCCCAAGCTCAGAAAAGACAAGCTTTTCATACAGTTGCCAAGGTAATTCTTAGGAAGAGAGAGTGAGTGGAAAATGTTCACCCAGTGTAAGCAGTTTATGGAAGCAGAAAAGCAGAGCCTCTGCGTCATTCTATGAGCTGGTAGTCAAGAGCCTTACAGGCCGGGCGTGGTGGCGCACGCTTGTAATCCCCGCACTTGGGAGGCTGCAACAGGAGGATCGCAGGTTCCCAAAGCCAGCCTCAGCTGCTTAGTGAGGCTCTCGGCAATTTAGTGAGACCCTGTTTTCAAATAAAATGTAAAAATTGGTCCAGTGGTGTGGCCTGGAGGTAGAAGGCCCGTGGGCTCCATCCCAAGTAACACACACACACACACACACACACACACACACACAAACACACACACACACGACTTACGCTGTGGTTGTGATTGCCCAGAAAGTCCAAACTATGTTTATCTTGGGAAGAGGTCTGAGGGGGAGGTTTTGTTCTCTCGGTCCCTTGTTCTTCAGCCAAAAGTTCTTTACTGGGACAAGGCTGTGCTCCTACCTCAGTTCCTAAGTAACTTAGTGAGGCTCTCATGAACTTAGGGAGATCCTGTTTTCCAGATAAAAAATAAAACAGGGCTGGAGGTATAGCCCAGAGGTAGAATACCCCTGGGTTCAATCCCCAGTACCACACACAAATAACTAAATAACTAACTAAATAAATAAATACAAAATTATAATGGACAGCAGGGCATAGTGGTGCACACCTGTAATTCCAGTACTTGGGAGGCTAAGACAGGAGGCTTGTAGGTTGGAGACCAGTCTCACCAACTTAGCGAGGCCCTTGGCAACTTAGTGAAACCCTCTTTCAACCAAAAACTAAAAAGGACTGGGGGTAGAGCTTGGAAATAGAATACCCATGAGTTTGATCCCCCCGAAAAAGTATATATATATATATATATATATATATATTGTGTGGCAGAGAGTCAAGGCATTCACCAATACCCATGTTCTTTCTCCTCCTCTTCCTGGGCTCTGGCCAGCACGCATTTCCCAGATGCCTTTGCTGTGTGAGGTGACAGGCGACTGCACACTGTGCCAGGGGAAAGTGCGTCTGGGCAAAGTTTTAACTTAATAATTTAATTTGATGGTTTAGTTTTTATGAATTAATTTTGCTTTAGGGAGACTATAAACTGTGGAACAGCAGTAGATCCTGGCCACAGTTAGGCTTTTAGAAAGTACTGATGCCTGAGCTCCACCTCCAGAGAGCCTGGCTCCGATGTTCTAGGGTGGAGCAGGGCAGCAGAATTGTGTGTGTGTGTGTGTGTGTGTGTGTGTGTGTGTGTGTGTGTTACTAGGGATAGAACCCAAGAACTTTCAACCTCTGAGCTACACCTCCTGCCCTATTTTTATTCTTTATTTTGAAACAGAGTCTCACTAAATTGCAGAGGGCCTCACTACGTAGCAGAGGCTGTTCGTGAACCACGATCCTCCGGTCTCAGCCATCACTAGCTCTTTTTACTTTTTCATTTTGAAACAGAGCCTCACTAAGTTGCTGAGGCTTGGCTCAAACCTGTGATTTCCATCTCAGACTCCCAAATAGCAGGACTGCATGCACGGCTTTTAGGGTCTTTTGAAGTTATTGTTCCCTCTGCCTGGAAGACCATAACCGGATCCTCCTGAGGCCAGCTGCCCCTCGTTCAGGTCTCATGTTCATTTCCTAGGACTGTCCTAACTAAACGCTACATATTAAGCAACAAAATTGTGTTCTCACAGTCTGAGACCAGCCTCAGCAACTTAATGAGACTTGCGGCAACCTAGCAAAACTCTGTGGTGTTGCTGGGCATGGTGGCACAGGCCTGTAATCCTAGTACTACTTGGGAGGATGAGTCAGGAGGATTGCAGGTTCTCAGCCAGCCTCAGTAACTTAGTGAGGTTCTCAACAATTTAGCAAGATCCTGTTTCCAAATAAAAAATAAAAATAAGACTGGGGTGCCGGGCATGGTGGCACATGCTTGTAATCCCAGCATTTGGGAGGCTGAGACAGGAGGATCGCGGTTCATAGACAGCCTCAGCTACTTAGTGAGGCCCTTTGCAACTTGGTAAGACCCTGTTTCAAAATAAAGAATAAAAAATAGGGCAGGGGGTGTAGCTCAGAGATCGAATGCCCCTAGGTTCCATCTCCAGTACGGAAAAAAAAATTTATATATATATATATATATATATATATATATATATATATATGATTGGGGTATAGCTCAGAGGTGGAATATCCCTGGGTTCTATCCCCCCACCACACACACACACACACACACACACACCATAATGGCTTTTTGTTTGTGGCAGAAGGCCTCACTAAGTAGCTGAGGCTGGCTGTGAACCTCCTGTCCTCCCAAATACTGAGATTACAAGCAGTCACCACGCCTGACTCATAATGTATTTCTTTATTTTTATTTTTTGTCCTTTTGTTATTGTGATAAAATAACATCAAGTTCATCATTTTAGCCCTAAGTGTACAATTCAGCGGCGTCCCTAGTGTTGTGCAACCATCACCACTATCATCTCCAGAACATTTTTTACTTTTTCAGTGAAAGGACCAAACAAAATTGTCTATAGATCACGGTCTCCAGCCCAGTGTGGTGACACACGCTTATAATCCCAGTACCTGGGAGGCTGAGTCAGGAGGATCGCAGGTTCGCGGCCAGCCTCAGCTACTTAGCGAGGGCCTGTTTCAAAATAAAGAACAAAAAATAGGGGGTGCAGCTCGAAGGTAATTCGCCCCTTGGTTAAATCTCGAGTACCAAAAACAAAACAAAACAAAACAAAAACATGGTCTCCATCTGGGGTGATATAGAACAGGGGAACAAGCACAATAGCCAGACAAAGTCTGCAAAATCCAGAAGCCCCAGGAGAGATGGGTCCCAAACACTGATGTGATGCCACCTCAGTCGTGGCTACAGCCACCCCCACGCCGCTTGGGTCTTACACAATTAATATGTTCAGGCCTAGCCAGGCATCATGGCGCATGCTTGTAATCCCAGGACTTCAGAGGCTGAGACAGGGGGATCACAGAGGTTCAAAGCAGCCTCAGCTACTTAGTGAGGCCCTCCACAACTTAGTGAGACCCTGTTTCAAACTAAAGAATAAAAATAGGGCAGGGGTTGTAGCTCGGAGGTCAAATGCCCCTAGGTTCCATCCTCAAACCTAAAAAAAATAAATAAATAACGGGCGTGGTGGCACACACTTGTAATCCCAGCATTCAGGAGGCTGAGACAGGAGGATCGTGGTTCATGGACGGCTTCATCTACTTAGGCCCTTTGCAACTCAGTGAGACCCTATTTCAAAATAAAGAATAAAAAATAGAAGCTGGGAGTGATGGCACACGCTTATAATCCCAGTATTCAGGAGGCTGAGACAGGAGGACTGCAGTTCGCAGACAGCATCATCTACTTAGTGAGGCCCTCTGCAACTTAGTGAGACCCTTTTTCAAAATAAAGAATAAAAAATAGGACATGGGGTGTATCTCGGAGGTCAAATGCCCCTGAGTTCCATCCCAGACCCTTAAAAAAAAAAAAAAAGAATAAAAAATAGGGCTGGGGGTGTAGCTCAGAGATAGAATGCTCCTGGGTTCCATCCCAAGTACCATCAATAAAAAAGGGCTAGGGGTGTATCTCAGAGGTAGAATGCTCCTGGGTCCAGTCCCTAGTACCACACACACACACACAAAATGTCCAGGCTGGAGGGGAGGGTCCCATGAAGTCATCCTGTCCAGCCCCCTGGTAGGCAGGACTACGCCCCATCTAGGTCTGGGGCTGACTCAACCCCCAGTTATTCACTGGGTAAATTGGGCTCTCCCTTGTCATCCTGCCTTCCAGGAAAACCAGGCCTGAGGGCAACCCAGGGCCCTTCCTGCCTGGGGTGCATGGCTGGTGGGTGGAGGGAGGCATGAATCCTTAGAGCCCGGGAGGAGGTGAGCCACTCCCACGCCCAGCCTCTCAAACCTGCAGCTGAGATTCATGGGCTGCCTTCCAGATGTGAAAAGAACCAAGTGGGCCCAGGGACACCCTCCCCCAGGGACCTATCTTTCTCTATCTGGAGAGGGAAGTGGCACAAACCTGGGCTGGGTGCCTGCCCTGCCAGGTCCCACTGTGTGATCCTGGCTCAGCTTCGTAAGCTGCCTGCGTGCAGTTCCACCTGTGAAGTCGGGAGAACAGTGGTGACCAACACATAGGGTTGTGTTGAGGATTAAGTGATACGCTTTATTTCTTCATATAATTCCTGGGGTGTGTTTTTTGTTCAGCAAATATTAGCTACCTGGAAAGCAAATGTATTTAAGACATTGTTTAAAGTATTTAACAAGTTGGGCGTGGTGACACACGCTTGTAATCTCAGTATTTGAGAGGCTAAGACAGGAGGATCACGGGTTCTCAGCCAGCCTCAGCTACTTAGTGAGGCCCTCCAAAACTTAAGTGATATCCTGCTTCATAATAAAGAATAAAAGCCAGGCATGGTGGCACACGCTTATAATCCCAGTACTTGGGAGGCTGAGACAGGAGGATCACAGGTTTGCGGCCAGCCTCAGCTACTTAGCCAGGCCCTGTACAACTTAAATGAGATCTTGTTTCAAAATAAAGAATAAAAAATATGGCTGCGGGTATAGCTCAGAGGTAAAACGCCCCTGGGTTCCATCCCTAGTATCCCCCACACACATACAGAATAAAAATAGGACTGATGGTTGCCGGGCATGGTGGCGCACGCTTGTAATCCCAGTACTTGAGAGGCTGAGACAGGAGGACTGCACAAGTTCAAAGCCAGCCTCAGCTACTTAATGAGGCTCTCAGCAAGTTAGTGAGACCCTGTTTCCAAATAAAATATAAAATAGGTCTAGGAGGTAGCCTGGAGGTAGAAAGCCCCTGTGTTCCATCCCCAGTAAAACACACACACACACACACACACACACACACACACACACACACGGGTAAGGGTGTAGGAGGTAGAAATCCTCAAGGCTGAGGGTGCAGCTCAGGTAGAATGCCCCTGGATTCAGTCCCCAGTATTATAATACATACATACATATATCCATAATACATACATACATACATACATACATACATACATACATACATCTTCCTCACTGCACTGGCTGCTCGTCTTTTCTCCTTAGGCAGTTGGGTACCTAACCTCAGTCTGAGGAGCCAGCCCAGGCAGCAGTGGTGGCTGAGGCAGCCAGGATGGTGGACCCGGGTACAACCTTGAAGCCACACTCTGGGCTCAGCTGCCCCTATTATCACCTGATGATGTTGGGGCCTCGTTTAATGGCCTTCTGTGTACCTGGGCATCATCCTCTGTATGAAGGGGGGTTAATAATAGCCTAGCTTGCCGGGCGTGGTGGCTTGTAATCCCCGCGCTTGGGAGGCGGAGACAGGAGGATTGCGCAGGTTCGAGGCCAACAGCTCCGGCTTAAGAGACCCTGTTTCCAAATTAAAAAAAAAAAAAAAGTATAAAAATAGGTCTGGGAGTGTAACCCAGAGGTAGAAGGGTTTCCAGGAACTCCAGTACCACAAAAAATTAAAAAATAAAAAATAATAGCCTAGCTTCACAGGGAGATGTGAGAATTCAGTGAATTCTGCACCAAGCACTTAGAACACTGCCCAGGCCCTGGAAGCCCCACGTCTGCGTTGGTTCCTGTCCTGCATCCTTGTGTCGCTCCAGAGTCCTCCTTCCCCACATCCAGTCACAACAACCACCTTGGCAGCCACGAGTGGCCTCTCACTCCTACTGTATCTCAACAACCCACAACAGCCCTCACCTTCTAGGTGGAGAAGCTGAGGCTGGAGAATGCGGGAGGTCTCAGGATGACCCTGGCCGGGGCCATGATTTGACCTCTCTCTGCCTCCAGACATCCTTACTAAATGTCACTGGACTTAGATGGGGACTCTGAAGGGGGTGGTCACCCAGCATATGACGCGGTGGGATGTGGAGACTGTGGCCCACAAGCACTGACCCTTCCAAGGACAACAAGTAATCCTGGGAGCGGGCAGGAGGCGGCCTGGCCTTGGACCCTGAGGACCTGCGCGTTGGGAGGGTGTAGTGGCGGGGGCAAAGGTGCCCGGGTGGGGCCTCAGCTAGAGGAAGGTCTGGCTTGAAGCCCGGGGCTGGAAGGAGGCTGGCCAGCCTCCAAGTGGGATTCAGGCCCAAAGCAGAGGCGAGGCCCAGCCAGATCTGAGCACTTTCTCCTGTAGGCCTGGTGTCCGCTCCTCAGGGACAGGGGAGGAGCTCCAGGCTGAAGCTAGTGTCCCTTCCAAGTCCCACAGCCTGAAGTCCCAAATAGCAGGTGCCCCTGGTAGATGGCCAAGGGCAGGGGTCCAGGAGGGCGGGCCCTGCCCCGGAGGGTGGGCGGGGCTTCACCCCACTTCCGTGGTTTATTTTCTTGCAATGAACACAGCCAGTGTGCAGCCCACCCGCTTTCCGCATTCCTCCCGCTGCAGGAAGCATGTGCAGGGAGTCATCTCACCCTTTACCCCTCACCCTTCACCCCTCACCCCTCGCCCTTCCCCCCTCACCTCTCGCCCTTCCCCCCTCACCCCTCACTGCCCCTAGGAAAGCCACACCCCCAACCCACCGCCACTGGTGGAAGTGAGAGTTTATTTTGAAACAGGGTCTCACTAAATTGCAAAGGGCCTCGCTAAGTAGCTGAGGCTGTCCATGAACCACAATCTTCCTGTCTCAGCCTCCCAAATGCCGAGATTATAAGCGTGTGCCACCACGCCCGGCTGGACTTCTTTCTTAGGATTTTTTTTTTTTTTTTCAGTACTGGGGATGGAACCCAGGGGCATTCTACCTCTGAGCTACACCCCCACCCCTATTTTATTCTTTATTTTAAAACAGGGTTTCACTAATTTGCGAAGGGTCTCACTGAGTAGCTGAGGCTGGCTGTGAACCTGCGATCCTCCTGTCTCAGACTCTGAAATACTAAGATTACAAACGTTTGTTACCACACCCCGCAGGATTTTTTTTTTTTTTTTTTTTTTTTTTTTGGTACTGGGGGTGGATCCAAGGGGCTTTCTACCACCAGGCTATACTCCCAGACCTATTTTTATATTTTATTTGGAAACAGGGTCTCACTAAGTTGCTGAGAGCCTCACTAAGTAGCTGAGGCTGGCTTCGAACCTGTGCGATCCTCCTGTCTCAGACTCCCAAGTGCTGGGATTGCAAGCGTGCACCCCCACACCTGGCGGCCTATATTTTATTCTTTATTATGAAACAGGGCCTCACTAAGTTGCAGAGGACCTGCGATCCTCCTGTCTCAGCCTCCCAAGTACTAGAATTACAAGATCCTCCTGTCTCGGCCTCCCAAGTACTAGAATTAAAGTGTGTGCCACCACGCCCGGGCCCCTTTCTTAGGAATTAAAAAGGCCAGGCTCCCAGTCCAGCAGGACTCTCTGGAAAGGTCACCTTCCCTCCCAGCTCTCTGAGGTCACAGTCCCCTCTCCTGTCCAGCACAGAGCCCCTCCCTGACCTGCAGCCCCTCCTCCCTGCCAGTCCATTTCTCTCACACTTGCACGTTAGCAAGGCTGGTGACCTGAATTGCAGAGCCTGGAGCAAAAGGAAAGTATGAGGCCCCGATCGGAAATTAGGAAGAATTTCAGCAGTGGCAGAATGTGAATCACGCCAGTCCCTACTGAAGCATGGGTCACACACCTGTGGTACTGACCCCGGCCCTCAATGTGTGGAATGGCTGGTTTTGTCTTTTTTTTTTTTTTTTTTTTTTTTTTTTGCCCCTCAGGGGAATTCTACCTCTGAGCTACACCCTCAGCTTTTTTTTTTTTTCTTTTTTTTTCACTTTGAAGCCGGGGGCAGTGACGCACACCTGGATTCTTAGTGCTTGAGAGACTGAGACATACTTTGAAACAGGGCCTCCCTAAGTTGCAGGGGCTGTCCTTGAAACTGTGATCCTCTTGTCTCAGCCTCCCAACTACTGGGATTACAGGCGTGTACCACCATCCTGGCAAGTTGTCCCATGTTTCAGGTGGGCAAATTAAAATCCAAAAACTCCCCGTTGAGCTGGCACCTGCTGGCCAGTAGCAGATGTGGCCCCCAAACTCTGGCTTCTAGACCTTCTTACCCTAGGGCCATTCCCACCAAAGAAAGAAGCCTGAGCCCATCAGAAGGGGACCGATGCGCAGACCCCCGCAGCAAGAGGACTCCTGGGAAGAAAGGTCATCACGGGGTCCAGGAAGCTCCCCACGCTTCACCCGGTTCTGCTGACACAGCTCTGATGCGGGCCCAGCCTCCGTCTGGGGTTCTGTGGGGCTCTTGCGACATGAGAAGTGCTGTCACAATATACATAAAATAAAAGATAGCCCTGCGGTTCCGCAGGAGGTGAGTGGAGGTGGGGCGAGGAAGGGACCGGGCCCTTGTAGGAGAAGCAGCGCAAATCGGCCTGCCTGGCAGGAATTGAGCCTGAGGCCACAGCGACAGGCAGAGCTGGCACGGTGGCCTGCGCCTGTCATCCCTGTACGTAGGAGGTCAGGAGCACAGGTTGAAAGTCTGCCTCAAAAATAAGTGAGGCCCTCGGCAACAAGACGAAAAAATAAAAAGTCCTGGAGCTTACGCCCCAGGAGGGACCTCCATCGCTGATGGCCACGCGTGTTGCTAGGGGACACGTGGGCAGCGAAGGAGCAGGCAGCAGCCGGCAAGGGAAGCCATAGGGATGGTAAAGACGCAGCCGTTGGATCCCACTGTCTTGGTTCACTTATGTTATTATTATGGGATGAAATACAGGTCTACAGAACACTCCTGTGCTTTTGTAACCAGGATGTTGATCAGCTGGCTGATGGTGCCTGGCCTCTCTCCTTGGGCCGAGCCCGAGACAGGCCTGGTGCTGCCCCTTCACACAGGTGGGGTGCAGTGGCAGAGAGAGGAGACTCGAACCCGCACGCCGTGCTCCCACACCATGGGCCAACGAGAGGGCAACGAAGCTTCCATTACAGCCGGCCACTTGTCTTGTTTATTTAGTTCTCACTAAAACTTGGGACATTATTATTATTATTATTATTATTATTATTATTATTATTAATGTGTGGTGTTGGGGATGGAACCCAGGGGCATTCTACCTCCAAACTACACCCCCAGCCCTATTTTTTATTCTTTATTTTGAAACAGGGTCTCACTAAGTTGCAGAGGGCTTCACTAAATTGCTGAGGCTGGCTGCAAAACTGATTCTCCTGTCTCAGCCTCCCAAGTACTGGGATTACAAGAGTGTGCCACCATGGCCTGTTTAAATGAACTTTTTTTTTTTTTTTTTTTGCAAGTCTGGGGATGGAACCCAGGGGCATTTAACCTCTGAGCTATACCCATTGCCCTATTTTTAATTCTTTATTTTGAAACAGGGTCTCACTGAGTTACAGAGGACCTCACTAAGTAGCTGAGGCTGTCCACGAACCGCGATCCTCCTGTCTCAGCCTCCCGAATGCTGGGATTACAAACGTGCACCACCACGCCCGGCTCTAAACAAACTTTTTATTTAGGAATCATTACAGATTAGCAGACAGTTATCAAAGTAGTATAATCACTTCCCTCATTCAGTTCCCCCTATTATTAACATCTTCTATGACCATAGTGTGTTTGCCAAAACTAAGAAGAGAGCACTGGCACATTTGCTCTTAACTGAATCCTGGACTTGATTTGGATTTCACCAGGGTTGGGGTGGTTTTTTTGTTTGTTTGTTTGTTTGTTTGTTTTGGTTGTTGTTGTTTTATCTAATTCTAGAATTCCATCCAGGGACCCTTATGGTACTGAGTCATCAGATCTCCCTTCTCTTTTATTTTTCAGTACTAGAGATGGAACCTAGGAGCATTCTACCTCTGAGCTATGCCCCCAGCCCTATTTTTTTCATTTATTTATTTATTTATTGTGGTACTGGGGATGGAACCCAGAGGCTTTCTATCTCCAGGCTACACTCCCAGACCTATTTTCTATTTTATTTATAAACAGGGTCTCACTAAGTTGCTGAGAGCCTCACTCAGTAGCTGAGGCTGGCTTTGAACCCGTGCGATCCTCCTGTCTCAGCCTCCCAAGCGTGGAGATTACAAGCGTGCGCCACCACGCTTGGCTTATTAATTTATTTTTGTGTGTGGTGCTGGGGATGAAACCCAGGGACATTCTACCTCCAAGCTACACCGCAGTCCTATTTCTTATTTTTTATTTTGAAACAGGGTATCACAGAGTTGCAGAGGGCCTCACTAAGTAGTAGCTGAGGCTGTCCGCGAACCACGATCCTCCTGTCTCAGCCTCCCGAATGCTGGGTTCATAAGCCTTTGCCACCACGCCCAGCCTTTTATTCTTTATTTTGAAACAGGGTCTCAGTGAGTTGCAAAGGGCCTCATTAAGTAGCTGAGGCTGGCCGCAAACCGTGATCCTCCTGTGTCAGCCTCCCAAATGTTGGGATTACAAACGTGCGCCACCACGCCTGGCATCGGATCTTCCATCTAATGTGTGACAGTCCCTCCTTGTTTGTCGTGACCTCCGCAGTCTTGAGAAGGACCGGTCCACTATCCTATAGAATGTCCTCCAATCTGGGTCCATCTCTCGATTTTCTCATAATTAGTCCAGGGCTGCAGGGTATCGTCTGTTTGATTTGGTTTTGCTTTTGGTTCTGGGATTGAACCAGAACCACTTAGATACATCCCTAGTGCTTTAAAAATTTTATATTGAAACAAGGTCTCCCTAAATTGCCCAGGCTAGCGTTGAACTTGTCATCCTCCTGCCTTAGCCTCTTGAGTAGCTGAGGTTACAGGTATGCACCACTAGGAAAATATTGTGTGCTGGTCAGAAAATATTTTAAAATTACTAATTCAATTTACTTAAAAAAAAAAAAAAAACTCCTCAGGATTTGCCAGGCATGGTGGTGCACACCTATAATTCCAGGATTTAGGAGACTGAGACAGTCTTGGCAACTTATCAAGGTTCTCAGCAACTTTTTGTTGCTGAGACCTTGTTTCCAAATAAATAAAATAGGGCTGGGGGTGTCACTTGAAGTTAGAATGACCCTGGCTTCTCAGAAGCTGGACAAGGTCATGTCTGTACATCATGGCTTACACGCACAGGCATACAATCCCTGTGGTTTGAAATACAAAACATACCAAAAAGAAAAAAGTGTCCCACTGTTACCATTTTCTTATGAATCATTCCAGAGGTATTTTATGCAAAGACAGGCAATCATAAATATTTTGCTCCATTTTTTTTAACACAACCTCCTGGTAAATGAGTTGATCATAAAAATACCTGTCTGCTGGGATTGTGATGACTGAACCAGGAGGATCTCAAGTTCAAAGCCAACCTGGGCAATTTAGAAAGGCCCTGTCTCAAAATAGAAAGTAAGCCAAGCACGGTGGGCTTTGCCTGTAATCCCAGTACTAGGGAGGTTAAGACAGGGGGATCACAGTCACAGCCACCCGCAACTGCTTAGGAAGACCTTCTGCAACTTAATGAAACCTGTTTTGTTTTTTTTATTTATTTATTTATTTATTTATTTATTTATTTATTTATTTATTTATTTTGGTGGTACTGGGGTTCCTGGAAGCCCTTCTACCTCCGGGCTACACTTCCAGACCTATTTTATACTTTATGTTTGGAAACAGGGTCTCCTAAGCCAGCGCGCGCAGCTGGCTTCGAACCTGCGTGATCCTCCTGTCTCTGCCTCCCAAGCGTGGGGATTACAAGCGTGCGCCACCACGCCCGGCTGAAACCTGTTTTAAAATAAAAAATAAAATAGTGCTGGAGGTGTAGCTTGGAGATAGCACACCCCCTGGGTTCAATCCCAGTACCACGCAAAAAAAAAGGGAGAGCTGAGGGTATAGGCTGAGGGCAAAAGTGACCCTGGTTTCTATCCCCAGGACAATGAAAAACATTATGAAAATAAAAACAAATGAATAAAATAAATAGGCATGGGTGCCGGTCCGTGGCCTTCGCTTGCCACTCTGCCCGGAGCGTGCCTTCCCTTCCTGGGTTCTCGCTCCTGAAAGCTCCTCCATGGACCTTCCCTCTTCCCTGCGTGGGAGCCTGTCCAGATCACACACGCTCCCTGCCCTGGGCCAGGTCCACACCAGACTGCACTCCAGGAGGAGGACCCGTCCCTCTCAGCTGCATCCCCGGCCCTGGTGCTGGGTTGGCCACGAGAGAAATGCTGAGTGACTACAGGAGATAAACGAATGTGTGGGCAGATGGATGGACAGATGAATGGATGGTGCACGGAGGCCAGGCGGAGAGGCAGCTTTCATCCCGCAGGCTACGCATACCTCTGGGGGCTGGGGTATCCGCAGATGCGTGGCCTCCAGCCTGACAGGCCAGGCCCCAAGAATCTATATCCTGTCCCTGCCCTGGGTGGGGTGTTTGCCCTGCTTTTATTTCCACAAAGCAATTAACTGCACACTGTCAACCCAAGGAGACAGATTCTAGAAGGTCAAACAGCCTTCCCTCCCTGACCAGGAAAAAGCCACAGGCCTTGCTGCTCACCTGGGGCTGGTGTCAGGATCTGGGGTTTGCCTTCCCCAAAGCTCACAGTTCCATCGTTTGTTTTCCTTGTGACTGTAAGAAAGCGTGGTGCTCTCAAGCCTTCTGCTTCCTCACAGGCTTAGTTTCCTGTGACCTCTACTCTCCTAAAAGTTAACTTTCACTCAATTAAAAACATAATGTGGCCGGGCGTGGTGGCACAGGCTTGTAATCCCCGAGCTTGGAAGGCGGAGACAGGAGGATCGCGCAGATTTGAAGCCAGCCTCTCTGGTTTAAGAGACCCTGTTTCCAAATAAAAATATAAAAATTGGTCTGAGAGTATAGCCCGGAGGTAGAAAGGTCCCATCCCCAGTACTACAAAAATAAATAAATAAATAAATAAATAAAAACATAATGTGCACTGCCCTTTGACTTTCGTTTTGTTTTGTTTTTGCAGTACTGGGGATGGAACCCAGGGGCATTCTACCTCCGAGCGACACCCCCAGGCCTATTTTTTATTTTTTTATTTTTATTTTTTTATTTTTTATTTTTTGGTGATACTGGGGTTCCTGGAAGCCCTTCTACCTCCGGGCTACACTCCCAGACCTATTTTATTTTTGGAAACAGGGTCTCTTAAGCCAGCACGGCTGGCTGGCTTCGAACCTGCGTGATCCTCCTGTCTCCGCCTCTCAAGCGCAGGGATTATAAGCGTGCGCCACCACGCCCGGCTTTATTCTTTATTTTGAAACAGGTTCTCACTGAGTTGCAGAGGGCCTCACTAAGTAGCTGAGGCTGACTTCAAACCTGCGCGATCCTCCCGTCTCAGCCTCCTAGTGCTGGGATTACAAGCATGCGCCACCACGCCCGGCTTCTTGACTTAGGTTTGGCATCAGACTTTTCCATGAAGGTCCCAAGGTTGGAGAATCACCTTATAAAAAAGGCAGTCACGGTGGCGCATGCTTGTAATCTGAGTACTTGGGAGGCTGAGGGTGAGACAGGACAATTGCAGGTTCGAAGCCAGCCACTGCAACTTAGTGAGCCCCTGTTTCCAAATAAGAAATAAAATCAGAGCTGGGCGTGGTGGTGCACACTTGTGATCCCAGTACTTGGAAGGCTGAGACAGGAGGATCACAGGTTTGCAGCCAGCCTCAGCTACTTAGTGAGGCCCTCCGCAACTTAGTGAGACCCTGTTTCAAAATAAAGAATAGAATATAGGACTGGGGTGTAGCTCAGGGGTAGAATGGTCCTGGGTTCTACCCCCAGCACTTCAAAGAAAGAAAGAAAGAAAGAAAGAAAGAAAGAAAGAAAGAAAGAAAGAAAGAAAGAAAGAAAGAAAGAGAGAGAGAGAGAGAAAGAAATGAAGGAAGGAAGGAAGGAAGGAAGGAAGGAAGGAAGGAAGGAAGAAAGAGAGAAAAGGAGAAAAGTCGGGCTGGGGGTTGAATGTCTCTGGGTTCAATCCACAGTACCACAAAATAATAAATAAATAATAAACAAACAAATAAATAAACAAATGTAGAAAATTAAATTAAAATAGGGCTAGAGATGTAGCTCAGAGGTAGAATGCCCTTGGGTTCGATCTCCGGTAACATACACACACACACACACACACACATACACACACCCTCTTCTTTGGACTTCATTTGAAGTCAAGATCTATCCCAAATTCCAGGCTCTGAACAATGGGACACATTTTATTAGTTGGGTTCCTCAGGGTTAGAGCAGACAGCACTGGGAAGATGCCAGGGTGCAGGAAGGGTGGGTGCAATCCGTGCCCTAGAACCCAGACTCCTGTCCAAACCAACCCTATTCCCATGCGCCCGACCCCAGCAGGCCTCCCAGAAGGGGAGACAGCCTTTGCCCTGGCCGCTGTGGGGAGATGCGGCCAAGGCCTCAAGTTCCAGCTGCTGAGAGTGGCTGGCCTTCCCCGTCTCTGGGAACCCCTCCCTTCTTTCCTCTCTGTGTCCACCCCACAATCTGAGCATTATTCATGCCCCAAATATCTCAGAAAGTGGCAAAAGCCCTACCCTCTACCCAGGACTCCAAGGTTTTCAGGCCTCTGTTTTGTGAAAACCAGGGGCATTCTACCTGAGCTACACCCCTATTTTTTTTTTTTTTTTTTTTTTTTTGCAGTACTGGGGATTGAACCCAGGGACATTCTACCTTCAAGCCATACTCCTAGCCCTATTTTTTATTTTTTATTTTGAAACAGGGTCTCACTAAGTTGCAGAGGGCCTCACTAAGTACCCGAGGCTGGCAGCGAACCGCAATCCTCCTGTGTCAGCCTCTCTAATACTGGAATTATAAGCGTGCATCACCACGCCTGGCCACCCCTACCCTTTTTTAACATTCTTTAAATTTTTTTGTGGTACTGGGGATGAGTAATTCTACCTCCGAGCTACTCCTCCAGCCCTATTTTTTATTTTTCTTTTTGAAGCAGGGTCTCATTAAGTTATCTGGCCTCAAAGCTGTGATCCTCTTGTCTCAGCCTCCCAAGTACTGGGATTACAGGCGTGCACCACACATCCAGCAGATTGCCAGCATTACTGATCCCTTCCTCTGTGCCAAGCACTGAGCTTACACTGCGTATGTTTTGACTCAACCCTGTGGCACCAGTACTGAGAGGTGGGGACCGTTACTATGGCCACTTGCAGAAATTGACTCAGCTAGGGCTCAGGCCCAACGGTCTCCTCCCTCCAGCACGGCCCAGGCCAGTCTGACTTGCTCTTGGTCCCTTGCTCTGCTGGGCTCGCTGACTGCTGGACCTCTGTACTCTGAGACACAGGGAAGTAAATCCTTTGGTCCTGAGGCAAGTTAGAGGCTGAACGCCCTGGGCTCAGGAGCAGTCCCCAGGCTCATAGCCTGGACATTTTACCACCATGGCAGGCAGAGTAATGGCCCCTCTGGATGACCTTGTTCTAATCCCTGGGGCAAGTGTTCCCTTACATGGCAAAAGACACTTGGCAAACCAGGCGAGGTGGCACAGGATTGTAATCCCAGCATTCGGGAGGCTGAGACGGGAGGATTGCAGTTCGCAGCCAGCCTCAGCTACTACTTAGGCCCTTTGCAATTCAGTGAGACCCTGTTTCAAAATAAAGAATAAAAAACAGAGCTGGGGGTGTAGCTTGGAGATAGAATGCCCATGAGTCCCAGTCCCAGTACTGCAAAAAAAAAAAAAAAAAAAAAAAAAAAACCCAAAAAACAAAAAAACAAGCTGGATGTGGTGGCGCATGCTTGTAACCCCAGCATTCGGGAGGCTGAGACAGGAGGATTGCGGTTCACGGACAGCCTCAGCTACTTAGTGAGGCCCTTTGCAACTTAGTGAGACCTTGTTTCAAAATAAAGAATAAAAAAAAATAGGGCTGGGGGGTGTAGCTTGGAGGTCAAATGCCCCTGGGTTCCATCCCCAGACCCGCAAAAAGCAAACAAACAAACAAACAAAAAACAAACAAACAAAAAAACACTTGGCAGATGTGCTTAAGTGAGAGATATTGATCTTTTTTGTTTTGTTTTGTTTTGAGTGTGTGTGTCTGGTACTGGAGATGGAATCCAGGGGCATTCTACCTTCTAGCTACACCCCAGCCCTATTTTTTATTCTTTATTTTGAAACAGGGCCTCACTGAGTTGCAAAGGGCCTCACTAAGTAGTAGCTGAGGCTGTCTGCCAACTGCGATCCTCCTGTTTCAGCCTCCTGAATGCTGGGATTACAGGTGTGTGCCACTATGCCTACTGAAGACACTTATTTATTTTTTCTTTTGTGGTATGGGGGATCGAACCCAGGGAACTTCTATCTCTGGGCTATACCCCTTAAACCTATATTTTATTTGGAAACAGGGTCTCACTAAATTACTGAGACCTCATTAAGCTACTGAGGCTGGCTTCAAACCTGCAATCCTCTTGTTTTAGCCTCCCAAATACTGGGATTACAGCTCAGAAAGAAAGAGATTTGAAGCTGGGTATGGTAGAATCCCAGTACTTGGTAGGCTGAGACAGGAGGATTGTAGGTTCAAGGACAGCCTCAACAAGTAGGGAGACTTTCATTAACCTAGTGAGAGCTTGTTTCAAAGTAAAAATTAAAAATAGGGCTGGGGAATAGCTCAGAGGTAGAATTCCCCCTGGGTTCAATCCCAGTACCACAAAAGAGAGAGAGAGACAGAGAGGGAGGGAGGAAGGAAGGAAGGAAGGAAGGAAGGAAGGACGGAAGGAAGGAAGGAAGGAAGGAAGGAAGGAAGGAAGGAAGGAAGGAGAAGGGAAGGGAAGGGAAGGGAAGGGAAGGGAAGGGAAGGGAAGGGAAGGGAAGGGAAGAGAGAAGTGAGAGAGATTTGAAGATGCGACACTGCTGGCTTTGAAGATAGAAGAAAGGGCCACAAGCCAAGAAATGTAGGTGAACTGGGTATGGTGGCACATGCTTATAATCTCAGCATTTGGGAGGTTGAGACAGGAGGTTCATAGATAGCCTCAGCTACTTAGTGAGGCCCCTTTGCAACTCAGTGAGACCTTGTTTCAAAATAAAGAATAAAAAATAGGGCTGGGGGTGTAGCTCAGAGGTAGAATGCTCCTGGAAACAGATTGTCCCTGGAACCTTCAGGAATAACCAGCCCTGCCCACACCTTAACTTTAGTTTAGTGGGATTGTTTCTTTCCTCCTCATCCTCCTCCTCCTCCTCCTCCTCCTCCTCCTCCTCCCCTCCTCCTCCTCTTCCTCCTCCTCCTCCTCCTCCTCCTCCTCCTCCCCCTCCTCCTCCTCCTCCTCTTCCTCCTCCTTTTTGTTTGTGTGTGATACTAAGGATGGAACAGACCTTCTACCTCTGGGCTACATCCCAGTCCTATTTGTTTGTTTGTTTTTATTTATTTTTTATTTTTTTGCGGGTCTGGGAATGGAACCCAGGGGCATTCGACCTCCGAGCTACACCCCCTGCTCTATTTTTTATTCTTTATTTTGAAACCGGGTCTTACTAAGTTGCAAAGGGCCTCACTAAATACCTGAAGCTGTTCATGAACTGAGATCCTCCAGTCTCAGCCTCCCAAATGCTGGGATTACAAGCGTGCACCACCATGCCTGGCCCAGCCCCCATTTTAATTTTTGTTTGGAAAAAGGGTCTCACTAGGTTGATGAGAGTCTCACTATTTGCTGAGGCTGGCCTCAAACCTGTGATCCTCCTGTCTCACCTTCCCAAGTCCTGGGATTACAAGCATGGGGCATAACGTCTGGCTCAGTGGGACTGATTTCTGACTTTAGTCTGCAGAACTGTAAAAGAATATACTTGTGTTGTCTTAAGCCATTAATTGTGTGTGTGTGTGTGTGTGTGTGTGTGTGTGTGTGTGTGTGTGTGTGTTACTAGGGATTGGAGCTCGGGGACTTTCTACATCCAGGCAACACTCCCAGACCTATTTTATATTTTATTTGAAACAGTCTCACTAAGTTGCTGAGAGCCTCACTAAGTAGCTGAGGCTGGTCTCAAACCTGCATGATCCTCCTGTCTCAGCCTCCCAAGTGCAGGGATCACAAGCGTGCGCCACCACGCCCGCTTTTTCTTTCTTTTTTTTTTTTTTTGTGGTACTGGGGGTGGAACCCAGAAGCTTTCTACCTCCGGGCTATACTCCCAGACCTATTTTATATTTTATTTGGAAACAGGGTCTAAGTTGCTGAGAGCCTCACTAAGTAGCTGAGGCTGGCTTCGAACCTGTGCGATCCTCCTGTCTCAGCCTCCCAAGTGCAGGGATTACAAGCGTGCGCCACCACGCCCGGCCAGCCCACTCTTAAACTATTAAATTTGAAGTGATTGTGACCACTGTGATGGCTCACTTCTGTAATCCCAGTACTTGGGAGGCTAAGAGAGGAAGAGCACAGGTTCAAGGCCAGCCTCAGCTACTTAGCAAGACCCTGTCTTAAAATACAAAATAAAAAGGACTAGGGGTATAGTTTGGAGGTAGAATGTCCCTAGGTTCAATTCTCAGTACCATAAAAAATAAAAATAAGTTTGAGGAGCCAGGCATGGTGGTGCACACCTGTGATCCCAGCACATGGGATGCTGACACAGGAGGGTCGCAGGGTTTTGTTTTGTCTTTGGTACTAAGAATTGAACTCAGGGGCATTTTACCTCTGAGCTACACCCCAGCCCTAGTTTTTATTTTGAAACAGGATCTCACGAAGTCGTGGACGGCCTCACTATAAATTGCTGAGGCTGGTCATGAGCCCGTGATCCTCCTGTACCAGGCTCCTAAGTACTGGGAATTCAAGAGTGAATCACCACACCCGGCGGAGCGTAGGTTTTTTTACGTTCATCCACGTTGTAGCGTGCATCAGCATCTTCACTCCTTTTCATAGATAGATACTATTCTCTTATCTGGCTGGACCACATTTTGTTTTTTCATTCTCCCGTTTGTGGACATTTGGATCAGTTCTGCCTTTTGGCAAGTTTGGATAATGTTGTTATAAACATTCTTGTACGGAGCTGGGCACAGTGGCGCACACCTGTGATCCCAGCTACTCAGGAAACGGAAGCAGGAGGATCACAAGATTGAACCCAGACTGGGCAACTTAGTGAGATCCTGTCTCAAAATAAAAAACAGCCAGGCTTGGTGGTGCCTTCTTGTAATCCCAGTACTTGGGAGTCTGAGACAGTAGGATCACATGTTCGCAGCCAGCCTCATCAACTTGGTGAGACCCTGTTTCAAGAATAAAAAAAATAAGCCGGGCGTGGTGGCGCACGCTTGTAATCCCAGCATTCGGGAGTCTGAGACAGGAGGATCGCGGTTCGCGGACAGCCTCAGCTACTTAGTGAGGCCCTCTGCGACTCAGTGAGACCCGGTTTCAAAATAAAGAATAAAAAATAGGGCAGGGAGTGTAGATTGGAGGTCAAATGCTCCGGGGTTCCATCCCAGATCCTCAAAATAAATAAATAAATAAATAAATAAATAAATAAATAAAACAAATAAAATAAAAGTCAGGCATGGTGACACACACTTGTAACCCCAGCATTTGGGAGGCTGAGACACGAGGATCACGTGTTTGCAGCCAGCCTCAGCAACTTAGTGAGACCCTGTTTCAAAAATAAAAACAAAATAGGGCTGGGGTATAGCTCAGAGGTAGAATGCCCCTGGGTTCCATCCCCAGTAATGAACACATACAGACACACACAAATAAATAAATAATAAAATAATAATAATAAAGGCTGGCAGTGTAGTTCAGTGGGTCAATGCCCAGTACCCACCATGTGTAGAAAATGGTGGTATTGCTCAATGGTAGAGCATGTGGACCCCCCCCAAAAAAAAAACCCAACTGTGTACAAATCTGTGTGAACAAATGTCTTCATTTCTCTTGGGCATGTGCCTAGATGTGGATTATTATTATTTGTCTCTTAAGATCTTGCTGCAGCCGAGCGTGGTGGCGCACGCTTGCAATCCCAGCACTCGGGAGGCTGAGACAGGAGGATCGTGGTTCGTGGACAGCCTCGGCTACTTAGTGAGGCCTTCCGTAACTCAGTGAGACCCGGTTTCAAAATAAAGAATAAAAAATAGGGCTGGGGTGTGGCTTCCATCTCCAGTACTGAAAAAAAAAAAAAAAAAGATTTTGCTGCAGTTTGTGTATTTGGAAAATCAGGCTGGCGGTGGTATACAATTTGCAGCGTGAGGAGAGAATGAAAGTGCTTAGTTTGATCAATGGTTGCTGGAGATCAGAGTCCTCACTTAGCTGAGTATTGTTGATGCCTCTCTTCTGGCTAGGCTGCAGGTCCCGGGATGGTAGGCACGTTCTGATACATGCCCGTCCCCCCAGTGCTGGGCATACACCTGGCAGGAAGCAGACCCTATCACTGCTTCTGTGGCTTTACTAAATACGTATTGATTTTTGGTACTGGGGTTTGAACCCGGGGTATTCTACCTCTAAACTATACCCCAGCCCTTTTTTATTATAAATAATAAAATTTATTTATTTATTTTTATTTTTTCAGAACTGGGGATTGAACCCAGGGACAATCTACCTCTGAGCTACACCCTCTGCCCTAGTGTGTGTGTGTGTGTGTGTGTGTATGTGTGTGTGTGTGTGTGTGTGTGTGTGTGTGTGTGTGTGTAAGAGATACTGGGAATAGATCCCAGGGACATTTTACCTCTGAGCTACACCTCCAGCCCTATTTTATTCTTTTATTTTAAAAGATCTCACTAAGTTGCAGAGGGCCTCACCTAAATTGCTGAGGCTGGCTACAAACCTGCAATCCTCCTGTCTCAGCCTCCCAAGTGCTGGGATTACAAGTGTGCACCACCACATTCTTTATCTTGAAACAGGGTCTCCTAAGTAGCTAAGGCTGGCCGCCATGAACCTGTGACCCTCCTGTCTTAGCCTCCCAAGTACTGGGATTACAATTATGCACCACCATTCCCAGTTTATTTTTTATTTTTGGTACTGGGGATTGAATCCAGGGGCATTCTACTTTCAACATATACCCCCAGGCCGATTTTTTTTCTTATTTAGAAACAGGGTCTGGTTATGTTGATGAGAGTCTCACTACTTGCTGCAGCTGTCCTCGAACCTGTGATCCTCCTGTCTCAGCCTCCCAAGTACTGGGATGACAGGTGTGCACCACCTCGCTGGGTTTATTTCTGTAGCGTTGGAAGGTGGTTCTTCCCCATGCGCACTGCCTCTCCCTTGGGCTCTGCCAGCTACCGGATGTTACTCCTTCTTCTCAGTCACTGAGGAAAATGAGGCCCCAGAGGTGGAATAACTCGATGAATGTCACAGATTAAAGTGAAGCGGAGCCTGACTGCCAGTCTAAGCCTTCCAGCAAGGATCCATTCAGGTGCGTGACATCAAATATTTATTAAGCACCTGCTGTATGCCAGGCATGTTTCAGCCAGTGTGGGGTTTTCATGGAGCTACTTGGAAAGGCAGGATCAAAGCAAGATAAGTCATAGTTTATGTCGCTGATACACCATACACTAGAAGATGGTACCTGCCAGGGAGAAGAAAGGCAGATAGGAGGCTGTGAAGGGAGGCGTGGCAGGGTTTCAGTTTATATAGGGCGACTGGCATAGGCTTCACAGAGCACAGATTTGAGGTTAGTAGGTGGCTGAACCATGTACTACACCCAGACCCATTTTATTATTTATTTAATTAAAAAATTATTTTTGCAGTACTGGAGATGGAATTTAGGGGCATTGGGCTTCTGAGCTACACCCCAGCGGGTTTGTGTGTGTGTGTGTGTGTGTGTGTGTGTGTGTGTGTGTGTGGTACTGGGGGTGTAACCCAGGGGCTTTTCTACCTCTGGGCTATTTTATACTTTATTTGGAAACAGGGTCTCACTAAGTTGCTGAGAGCCTCACTCAGTAGCTGAGGCTGACTTCAAACCTACGCGATCCTCCTGTCTCAGCCTCCTCCCAAGCACAGGGATTACAAGTGTGCACCACCACCCCCGGCTTTTATTTTTATTTTGAAACAGGGTCTCACTAAATTGTGGAGGATCTCGCTAAATTGCTGGATCTGGCAGTGAACCCGCGATCTTCCTTTCTCAACCTCCCAGTACTGAAATCATAGGTGTGTGCCCCAAGCGGGGCTTCCCTCTGTCTTAAATGGAGAGGGGACGGAAGAGTTTGGACTCAACATAGTACATTTTTCTTTGGTTTCCCTAGAGGCTACACCGGGAAAGCTCTTACTAAGAGGCTCAGTGAAGCCAGGCATGGTGGCGCACGCCTGTAATCCCAATACTTGGGAGACTGAGACAGGAAGATCAAGGGTTCGAGACCAGCCTCAGCAAATTAGTGAGGCCCTCCCCAACTGAGTGAGACCCTGTTTCAAATTAAAGACTAAAAAAATAGGGCTGGGAATGTAGCTCAGAGGTAGAATGTCCCTAGGTTCCAGCCCCAGTGCCCCCTTCAAATAAAAATAAAAATAAAATAAAATAGGGCTGGGGGGAATATAACTTGGAGCTTCAACCCCCAGTCCCCCCCCCTCACACACACACACACACACACACACACACACACACACACACGCATGAAAGGGAGCATTGAAAGGGAGAACCCCCGTCCAGTTGTTTTGGAAGGGCCTGTCTCCTATCAGGGCTGAGTCCGGTCTGAGTTGGGAATGTACTCACTGGTCAAAGTCTGCTCCAAGGGAAACATGTCATCACATTCCTGGCGGCCAGTAACCTCCGCAGGGAGGAGGAGGAGGGAGGTGAGAAGCTGACTCCCCGTCAGCGAGGTCCCACTTCAACTGCTGGGGGGGGGGGGGCAGAGAATCTTAAAGCCACTGAGTTAAAGAGCATGTTCCATGCTGAGGTGATGCCCCTGTCCCTGCCATGGCGGGCAGCGGGAGCTAGATTCAGATGGCAAACATGTTACAGCCAAAGAACACACATTTCTATGTGGTGTGGCTTTGAATGTACCTTATTACTTTCTTCTGCCCATAAAAGTAAATCAATCTTTCTTTCTTCCTTCCTTTTTTAAAATTCATTTTATAGCCGGGCGTGGTGGCACACCCTTGTCATCCCAGCATCTGGGAGGCTGAGACCGGAGGATCGCGGTTCGCGGACAGCCTCAGCTACTTAGTGAGGCCCTCTGCAACTCAGTGAGACCCTGTTTCAAAATAAAGAATAAAAAATAGGGCAGGGGGTGGAACTCAGAGGTTGAATCAGCCCCTGGGTTCCATCCCCAGTACTGCAAAAAAATTTTTTTTTAATTTTAGTTTAGTTTTGCTACTGGAGGTTGAACCCAAAGGCATTCTACCTCTGAGCTACACCCACAGCTGTATTTTATTTTGAAACAGTTTTGCTGACTTGCTGAGGGACCTCACTGAAAAAGTAGCCTCAAACCTGCATCCTCCTGTCTCAGCCTCCCAAGTACTAGGATTCCAAGTGTGCGCTACCATGCCCAGCTCTTTCTCTCTTCTGACATATAGTAAACTGCACATAAAGTATACAACATCTTTGTCTTTTTTTGTATTGGGGATGGAATCTGGGGTGCTCTACCTCTGGTCTACACCCAGCCCTGTTTTATTTTTTATTTTGAAATAGAGTCTCATTAAGTTGTGGGGGGCCTTTCTAAATTGTTCAGACTGCCCTGGAGCCTGTGACACTTCTTCCTCATTTACAGGCACACACCACCACACCAGGCCCGAAGTATACAACTTAACATTTCATGTATGTACACTTTATGTACATACATGAAAACATCACTACAGTGAAAATATCATGAACATATCCATCACTCCAAGAAGTTTTCGCATACTCATTTTGTATGTGTGGTGCCGGGATTGAACCACTGGTCATTCTATCTCCAAGCGACACCCCCAGCCCTTTGTATTTTTTTATTTTGAAACAGGGTCTCGCTAGATTGCTGAGAGACTCATTAAATTGCTGAGGCTGCTCTCAAATCTGTCATCCTCCTGTCTCAGCCTCCCAGGTGCTGGGATTCCATGCACGCGCCGCCGCCTGGATTCTGGCTTGATGGCACAGCCATGATTAGGCCTAGTGCTGGGGAGGAGAGTGCTTTGATTTCCCCCATCACCGGTTACAACAGGTGTGTCCCACGTGGAAACCTAAAGAACATGAAAACATCCTGTTTTCATTTATTCTAGCGCCATTTGGGTCCCCTTGTAGACTGGCACCCAGGGAAGCTGCCCAGCTGGCAACTCAAACCAGCTCTCTGCATTAACTAGATCTTAGAATGATTTTTTTTTTTTTTTTGTGGCAGTGATGGGGATGAAACCCAAAGGCATTCTACCTCCAAGCCACATCCTCAGCCCTATTTATTTATTTATTTATTTATTGCAGTACTGGGGATGGAACCCAATAGCATTTTATCTCTGAGCTACACTCCCAGCCCTATTTTTTGGTGTGTGTGGTACTGGGTGTGGAACCCAGGGGCTCTCTACCTCTGGGCTACACTCCCAGACCTACTTTATATTTTATTTGGAAACAGGGTCTCACTAAGTTACTGAGAGCCTCACTAAGTAGCTGAGGCTGGCTTTGAAACTGCACAATCCTCCTATCTCAGCCTCCCAAGCGCGGGGATTACAAGTATGTGCCACTATGCCCGGCTCCAGCCCTATTTTTTATTCTTTATTTTGAAAGAAGTTCTCACTAAGTTACAGAGGGCTTCACTAAGTAGCTGAGGCTGTTTGCAAACCCAGATCCTCCTGTCTTAGCCTCCCAAATGCCGGGATTATAAACGTGCGCCACCACGCTCGGCTTTATTTTTTTTATTCTTTATGTTGAAACAGGGTCTCACTGAGTTGCAAAGGGCCTCACTAAGTAGATGAAGCTGGCCGGGAACCTGCAACCCTCCTGTCTCAGCCTCCCAAGTACTGGGATTACAAGCATGCGCTACCATGCCTGGCTCACCTGGGCACTTTTAAAAGTATGTGATGGGCCAGGATTGGTGGTGCACACTTGTAATCCCAGTGAGTAGAGAGGCCGAGACAGGAGGATCACAAGTTCAAGGCAAATCTGGGAACAGCTTCGGGACACTTTGTCTCAAAATAAAAAGTGGTGGTGGCGGGCGCGGTGGCGCACGCTTGTAATCCCAGCATTCGGGAGGCTGAGACAGGAGGGTTGCAGGTTCGTGGACAGTCTCAGCTGCTTAGTGAGGCCCTCTGCAACTCAGTGAGACCCTGTTTCAAAATAAAGAATAAAAAAATAGGGCAGGGGGTGTAGTTCAGGGGTCAAATGCCCCTGGGTTCCATCCCCAGACCCACACACAAAAAAGAAAAAAAAAAGAAAAAAGTGGTGGTGTATGTAGCTCAGTTAGTAAAATGCCTGCCCAGCATACATGAGCCCCCGGGTTCAATACCAAGTACTGCAGAAAGGAAAAATGTGATTAAGCTATAGACAGGCTGGTCTCAACTTTTATGGTTAGTAGAAGGGAACAGTGGACCAAATATATTTGTATAATCCAAATTGTGTATGTGTATGTGTGTGTGTGTGTTACTGGGGATTGAACCTAGGAGCATTCTATCTCTGAACTACATTACCAGCCCCCTTTTTTTTTATTTTTTGGTGGTACTGGGGTTCCTGGAAACCCTTCTACCTCTGGGCTATACTCCCAGACCTATTTTATACTTTTTTATTTGGAAACAGGGTCTCTTAAGCCAGCGAGGCTGGCTTCGAACCTGCGCGATCCTCCAGTCTCTGCTTCCTAAGTGCTGGGATTACAAGCGTGCGCCACCACGCCCGGCTTATTTTTTGTTTTGAAACAGGAAATCACTAGGATGCTCAAAGTCTTGCTAAATGCTAAGACTGTTTTTGAACTTGTACCCCTCCTCTCTCAGCTTCCCAAGTACTGGGATTGTTGGTGTTAACTACTACACCTAGCTTTATTTTCTATTTTGTTTTATTTTATTTATTTATTTATTTATTTATTTATTTATTTATTTTTGCAGGTCTGGGGATGGAACCCAGGGGCATTTGATCTCTGAGCTATACCCCCTGCCCAATTTTTTATTCTTTGTTTTGAAACCGGGTCTCACTGGGTTGCAGAGGGCCTCACTGAGTAGCTGAGGCTGTCCGCGAACTGGGATCCTCCGGTCTCAGCCTCCCGAATGCTGGGATTACAAGCGTGCGCCACCACGCCCGGCTTTATTTTCTATTTTGAAACAGAGTCTTGTTAAGTTGCTGAGGCTGGCCTCAAACCTGAGAGCCTCCTGTATCAGCCTCAGTACTAGGATTACAGACATGTGCCACTACGCCTAGCCTGTGTACAATTTTTTTTTTCCTGCAGTACTGGGGACTGAACTCAGGGGCATTCTACCTCCAAGCTACACCCCTAGCCCTATTTTTTATTCTTTATCTTGAAACAGGGTCTCACCACGTTGTGGAGGGCCACACTAAGTCGCTGAGGCTGGCTGTGAATCTGTGATCCTCCTTGTTGGCCTCTCAAGTGCTGGGATTACAGGGGTGTTCCACCATGCCCAGCCTGTGTGCAAATTTATGCTGGATGTGGTGGTGCATGTTTTAATCTCAGCATTTGGGAGGCTGAGACAGCAGGATTGCTGTTCAAGAACAGCCTCAGCTACTTAGTGAGGCCCTTTGCAACCCAGTGAGACCCTGTTTCAAAATAAAGAATAAAAAAAATAGGGCTGGGATGTAGGTCAGAGGTAGAATGCCCCTGAGTCCCATCCCCAGTACCGCAAAAAAAGTATAAAAAATTTAAAAATCATTCTAAAGCTGAGCATGAAACAGAAAAAAGAGAGAAAGAAAGAAAGAAAGAGAAAGAGAGAAGGAAAGAAAGAAAGAAAGAAAGAAAGAAAGAAAGAAAGAAAGTCCGTCCCAGGGTGACTGGGTATGGTGACACATGCCTGCATTCCCAGTGGTTTGGGATTAATGGTTGAGACAGGAAAATGGCAGGTTCAAGGGCAGCCTCATCAATTTAGTGAGTTACTGTGTTCAACCCCTAGCACCACAAAAAAGAAATAAGAAAGAAAGCAGTACCAAGGTGGTGCCTCTGATGGAGGTCTACAGTGCACTCATCCAACTGGAATGAGTACCTGAGTCCTGTGGGGCTGGCTAAGCTGCAGCTTCTGTTTGTTTGTTTTTTTATTTATTGAATTTATTTGTGGTACTGGGGATTGAGTCCCGGGGCATTCTACCTTCAAGCTACACCCCCAGCCCTATTTTTTATTCTCTATTTTGAAACCGGGTCTCACTAGGTTCCAAAGGGCCTCACTAAGTAGCTGAGTCTGTCCACGAACCGCGATCCTCCTGTCTCAACCTCCTTAATACTGGGATTACAAGCGTGCACCACCACACCTGGCTTTATTCTTTATTTTGAAACAGGGCTTCACTAAGTTGCTGAGGCTGGCTTCAAACCTGTGATCCTCCTGTCTCAGCCTCCCAAGCGCTGGGATTACAAGCATGTGCCAGTCACCCAGCAAGCTGCAGTGTCTGATTCTGTAGGCAGCTGGCACCTGAGACAGCCTACTTACTCCCAGGTGAGGAACATGGCAGGTGGAGTGGACCTTGAGAAGCCAGGCTGTAGTGCATGCCGCCAGCCCGCAGGGAGGACACTGAAGTTATCATACGCAGGATGCTGGTACACACCTGTGACCCCAGTGATCTGGAAGGCAGAGGTAGGAGGATCCCAAGTTTGAGGCTAGCTTGGACAGCTTATTGCAACCCCATCTCAAAATAAAAAGCAGAAAGGGCTAGGGGTGTGGCTCAGTGAAGAACCCTGAGGACAGTGAGGAGCAGTAGAGCTGGGCTTTGAAGTCAGATGATCTACTGGACGGAGTTCTGACTGCCAGTGCCTCACCTTCAGCAGGCCACTGCACCTTTTTGAGCTGCCGGTTAGTCTCTGCTGCCTGGCAATTCAGAGAGTGGCCGCCATCGCTTCCTCTCCTTTAGGTAAACAGCGCCTGTTCTTGAGAAATTGTAGAATAATAAATACTACTAGAGCTGCTGGCGGAGCAGACGGGGATAAGGAAGCAACGGGGCTTCGTAGCCCCAAAGGAAATTGCTGTTCCACTAGGAAGGCAGCTGGACTTGCCGGTGATTGGTGGCTAGACAGAGTTTGCTTTAGTAGGAAAGTGCTCTGTAGCATTTGCCTGCAGTTAAAGAAAAAGAAAAGCCAGGCGTGGTGGCGCACGCAGGTAATCCCAGCATCTGGGAGGCTGAGACAGGAGGATCATGGTTCACAGACAGCCTCAGCTACTTAGTGAGGCCCTTTGCAACTCACTGAGACCCTGTTTCAAAATAAAGAATGAGGCCGGGCGTGGTGGCGCACGCTTGTAATCCCCGCGCTTGGGAGGCTTAGACAGGAGGATCGCACGGGTTTGAAGCCAGCCTCAGCTACTTAGTGAGGCCCTCAGCAACTTAGTGAGACCCTGTTTCCAAATAAAGTATAAAAAAATAGGTCTGGGAGTATAGCTCAGAGGTAGAAAGCCTCTGGGTTCCACCCCCAGTACCACCAAAAAAAGAAAAAATAAATAAATAAAGAATGAAAAATAGGGTTGGGGGTGTAGTTTGGAGGTAAAATGCTCCTGGGTTTCATCCCTGGTACAAAAAAAAAAAAAAAAAAAGAAAGAAAGAAAGAAAGAAGAATGACCTGATTCATTTATAAATCTTCTAAAAATGTGAAAGCTAGAGGAGGCAGAAGAAGAGGGCCCCAGACATTTGCATTCTTTTGGTGATTCCTGCAAGATTGGGGTGGGGCGTGGGACTAGAGGCGGCCCTGCATTCCACCTTGGGCTGGGAGTCCAGTGGCACCTTAGAAGCCCAGTCTCCAGCCCGGTCTCTAGCCAGGTCTCTCTGCCCTGAGGGAGGGGTGGGTGCGCCCTCATCTGAGGGAGGGAGGGGTGGTGCGCCCTCATTTCTTCCCGCTCCCTGCTGAACTTTGGGCACTTAGAGCCGTGTGTCCCTAGGGACTGAGGAACTTGGTGGCTCAGAACTGGCTTCTGGATTTGGTCAGACCAGGGCTTGAATCCAGATGCTGACACTTAGTACCTATCGACCTTGAGCAACCAGCATGGCTTTTTCTGGAGCCTCGGCTTCTCTACCGATGACATGAGGATGATAACAGAATCATGGCTACTGTGTCTTGTTTGTTTGTTTTTGGTACTAGGGATTGAACCTAGGGAAATTCTACCTGTGAGTTACACCCCCAGTCCTTTTAGTTTTGATTTTAAAATAGGTTCTCACTAAGTTTCTGAGGGTCTTGCCAATTTGCTGAGGCTGGCCTTAAACCTGCAATCCTCCTGTCTCCACCTCTCAAGTGGCTGGGATTACACACATGCACCACCACCACCCCGGCTTTATTTATTTACTTTATTTATTTATTTTTTTTTGTGATACTGGAGATCGAACCCAGGGGCATTTTACCATTTTATCTCTGAGCTACACCTCCAGCCCTATTTTTAATTTTGAAACAGGCTCTTACTAAGTTGTGGATGACAACTAGTTGGGAATCTGTGATCCTCCCGTCTCAGCTTACCAAGTACTGGAATTACAGGCCTACACCATAATACCAGCAATGCTCGCTGCATCCTTGAGAAGATTAGAAAGTTAACCCTTGGTAACTTTGGTAAGGTGCGTATGAGCTCAGTCCCTGGCACTAGGAAGTGGCACTCTATGGTGAAACATTGAAAACGGAGCTGGGGAGTCGCGAAGGAGGTAAAATACCAGCCAGGTTATCAAAAGCTGCTGCTTTATTTGGACCCGGCATCTTTGGGGAGTCAGAGGCTGTGGGGGAAGGGACCAATGAGCCACGCGTTTGGAGAGTCATGCATAGTCCCAATCGTCGGGCTGAGTCACGTGGCGGAGCGGAAGCGCGATGTTTTATAGGCATGCCAATTCTCTCATGACATCTGTACTCTCACGACCTCTGGAGTCTGTCTCGTGATGCTTGGAGTCTCGTGACATTTGGAGTCTTGCGATATCTCTGCTTCTGGCTTCCAGGGTTCTACCTCCTGTCCCCGCCAAGGGGTCATGTGGAGGGAGGGGGGACCCGACCTACCACATGCTGTGAGCATCACAGAGGAGAAGTGCAGGAAGCCACAGAGCCCATCGTGGGAGTCCAGTGGAGAGTGGCTCTCACAAGCAAGGGCTTTGCAGTGTGCCAGGGGCTTGGGAGTAGGAGGGTGGGGGTGAGGGCCCGAGCCTCTTCAAGCCACCTGACTGCCAGCAGCCCCAGACGATCTCAAGGCAGGACTAGTGGGGTCTGTTGGATCTGCAAAGTACATGGCCTTTGCCACCCCTTGGGGAAGGCCTGCTCTCCCAGCTCACTGCTAGCCCTCCCCAACAGTGGGCTTTTCCCCAGCACTTCACCCAGCTGGTTCTAGGACCTTCACAGTGGGGCCTAGGACTTGGGGTTGGGGCAGCCCCTCACTCCTTCAGGAGCTGCATAGGAAACCAGCCCCTTCCCTTCTGGGTGGAGGAAGCCAAGCAAATATTCTCCAACTCATTTTGCTTCTCTTTCTTGCCAACAGGGTGTGGACACTGGTGTAGAATCACAACTGAGAAGGCCCCACCCAGGGTGAAGAGGCCCCAGGCCTGCCCTGGAGAGGGCAAGGATTCATTTTGCAAGGCTGGCTTCTAGTCTCTATTCCCTTTGGAAAGTGGGCTTCTGGTTGGGTGTGGTGGTGGTGCACCCTTGTGATCCCAGCACTTGGGAGGCTGAGAGGAGGATCACAGGTTCATGGCCAGCCTCAGAAACCTCATGAGGCCCTCTGCAATTTAGTGAGACCCTGTTCCAAAATGGAAAATAAAATTTGGCTGGGAACAAGTGGACTTCTGAATCTGGAACCATGGTAGAGCACTGGTCTAGCTTGCATAGGACCCTGAGTTTGATCCACAGCATGGTAGATGAGAAAAAACAAAAATAAATAATGAGTGGAACTATTAGCGCATGCTCTTTGGTGATCATTCCTAAAGGTGTAACGATAACCATAATCTGGCGTGTGTGTGTGTGTGTGTGTGTGTGTGTGTGTGTGTGTGGTGCTGGGGATTGAACCCAGGGCTATTCTACCTCTGAGCTACACCCCCAGCCCCCCTTTTTTTTGTGTGTGTGTGTGTGGGTCTGGAGATGGAACCCAGGCGCATTTGACCTCTGAGCTACACCCTTTGCTCTATATCTTTTATTCTTTATTTTGAAACAGGGTCCCACTAAGTTGTGGAGGGCCGCACTAAGTAGCAGAGGCTGTCCGCAAACCACAATCCTCCGGTCTCAGACTCCCGAATGCTGGGATTACAAGCGTGCGCCACCACACATGGCTCTTTTTTTTTTTTTTTTTTTAATTTGAAACAGGGTCTTTCTGCATTGTTGAGGCTCTCCTTAAGTTTCTGAGACTGGCCTGGAACCAGCAATCCTTCTGTCTCAGCCTCCCAAGTACTGGGATTACAAACAGCACACCTGGCTGCTTATTAGGAATATTATGTTACCCCAGCAGCGACCCCCAAGGTGCCAAGAAACCACAGAATGAAGGCTCACCTGGAAAGCTCTCACATGGTCCGAGTTCCTGAAGTGTGGACCTGGGTCTGACAGAGAGGGATGAGGAGGGGTCCTGTGGTCAGGACCCTGGACAGAGAATTGTGGGCATCTAATTTATTACCTAGATGACCTGGTATACTTCTCTTTCTACAACATCCAGTAGGCTAGTCATCAGGAGCCAAAGGTGGCTGCTGAGCACTTGAAATGTGGCTGGTATGACTGAGATGTGCTACAAGCATAAGATACACGTTGAGTACTGAGCCGGGCGTGGTGCTGCATGCTTGTAATCCCTGTACCTGGGAGGCTGAGACAGGAGGATCACAAGTTTGAACCCAGCCTTAGCAACTTAGCAAGGCTCTCAGTAACCGAATGAGGCCCTGTTTCCAAATAAGAAATAAAATGGGGCTGAGGATGTAACTAGGAGATAGAATGCCTCTGGGTTCAATCCCCAGTAACAAAAATAAATAAATAAACAAATAAATAAATAAAAATACACATTGGCTTTGAGAGTACCAAAAACAGTAAAAATAACAGTAAAAATATAAAACAATTTTAAGATATTGATTGCACATTGAAATGATACTATTTTGGATATTGGGTGGTATGACCAACCTGTTCTGGTTTGCCAGGGACTTTCCTGGTATTTTAGCCCTAAGAGACTTGCATCCTAAGAAATACCTTAGTCCTGAGCAAATCAGGATTATTGTTCACCCTAATATTTAATTAAATATATTATGGCCAGGTGTGGTAGTGCACACTTGTAATTCCAGTACTTGGGAGGCTGAGACAGGAGGATCACAGTTTTGAAGTCAGCCTTGGCAATTTAGTGAGACTCTCAGCTACTTAGTGAGACTCTTGTTTCAAAAAAAAAATAAAAGCCAAACATGGTGGCACAGGCTTGTAATCCCAGCATTCAGGAGGCTGAGACCGGGGGATCGCGGTTCACAGACAGCCTCAGCTACTTAGTGAGGCCCTCTGCAACTCAGTGAGACCCTGTTTCAAAATAAAGAATGAAAAATAGGACAGAGGTTGTAGCTCAGAGGTCAAATGCCTCTGGGTTCCATCCCCAGACCCGCAAAAAATAAAATAAAATAAAATAAAATAAAAAATAAAAAAATAAAAACAACAACAACAAAGCTGTGCATGGTGGTGCACGCTCGTAATCTCAGCATTTGGGAAGCTGAGACAGGAGGATCGTGGTTTGCGGCCAGCTTCTGCTACTTAGTGAGGTCCTCTGCAATTTAGTGAGACCTTGTTTCAAAATAAAGACTAACAGGGGCTGGAGATGTGGCTCAGTGGTAGAGCACTTGTCTAGCATTCATGACGCCTGGGTTCCATCCCCAGCACTGCAAAAAAAAAAAAAAAAAAAAAAGTACTGGTACAGTTTCTTGCGGGGCAGGCGTGGTGGCGCACGCTTGTAATCCCAGCACTTGGGAGGCTGAGACAGGAGGATCGCACAGGCGCGAAGCCAGCCTCAGCTACTTAGTGAGGCTCTCGGCAACTTAGTGAGACCCTGATTCAAAATGAAGAATAAAAAATAGGGCAGGAGGTGTAGCTTGGAGGTCAAATGCCCGTGGGTTCCATCCCTGGACCCGCAAAAAAACCCAACAACAACAAATAATAATAATAAGTCTGGGGGTATAGCTTGGAGGTCGAATGCCCCTGGGTTCCATCCCCAGACCCGCAAAATAATAATAATAAAATAATAATAAAAATAATAATAATGCTGGGGGTGTAGCTCAGAGGCAGAATGCCCCTGGGTTCAAATCCCAATTACACACACACACACACACACACACACACACACAAAGAGCCTTAGCAGCTGCTGACATAATCTCCTCTCACCTAGCAGGAGGAGGTCACTGAGGGAAACACTGGCTGGGGAGTTTTGATGGATGAGTTTGGGTGGAGGGTGTATGAACTGGGAGCCTTGGCCTGGGGGAGGCAGAGGTTGGCCCCTAGAGAGCCTGCAGCTCAGGGTCCATCAGAAGGCTAAAGACAAGTCTCAGGCTAAAGGACAGTGGTACTGGGAATTGAATCCAGGGGGCATTCTACCTCTGAGCTACACCCCCAGCCCTATTTTATTTTATTTTATTTTATTTTATTTTGAAACAGGGTGTCACTTAGCTGCAGAGGGCCTACGTAGCTGAGGCTGGCTGCAAACCTGTGAGCCTCCTGTCTCAGCCTCCCAAGTACTGGAGGTGTGTGCCATCATACCCAGCTTTTGTTCAGGCTCTTCACAGCAGAGATCTGGCTTGAGTCTCTGCTATATTTTTTCACCTATCATAGAATCTGGATATGTACAGAGTAGGTGCTAGATATATGGCGTAGTAGGCAGAATAATGGTCTCCAAAGATGTTCACACCCAGCTGGCCCTGGTGGCTCACACTTGTGATCCTAGTATTTGGGAGGCTGAGACAGGAGGATCACAGATTCACAGCCAACCTCAGCAATTTAGCAAGGCCCTCAGCAACCTAGTGAACCCTGTTTCAAAACAATTTTGAAAACAGTTGGAGGTAGCCGGGCGTGGTGGCGCACGCTTGTAATCCCTGCGCTTGGGAGGCAGAGACAGGAGGATCGCGCTGGTTTGAAGCCACCCTCACTGGCTTAAGAGACCCTGTTTCCAAATAAAAAATATAAAAATAGGTCTGGGAGTGTAACCCGGAGGTAGAAGTGTTTCCAGGAATCCCAGTACTACCAAACAAACAAACAAAACAAAACAAAACAAAACAAAAATCAGGTGTGGTGGCAGCATACATTTGTGATCCTAGTACTTCAGAGTAGCTCAGAGGTAGAATGCCCTGGGTTCAATCCCCAGCAACACACATGCACACACATGCACGCACACCCACGCGCACACACACGCACGCGCACACGCACGCACACACACACGCACACACACACCCAGCCCCCCCCCCCAATGGGATAGGTATATGGGTCAGTGGTAGAGCCAGTGGGGTCAATTCCTAGCACCACAAAAAACAACAAAAACAAAAGCAAAAACAAACATACAAATTAATAGTGCAACCATTCTGGTCTAACTGGCTCTATTTAATACAAAGGATCCTTACAAAAGTTACAGGAAAATGTGACGGTGGCGAACTCAGGAGACCGCCGGCCTCTGCTCGACTTGCCAGACTTTGAAGATGAGGAGGGGAGGGCCCATAGGCCAGGGAATGAGGCAGTTTCCAGGAGCTAGGGAGGCAGGGAAATAGATTCTTTTTCAGAGACTGAAGAAAGGAATGTATCCTGCCTGTGCCTTGACTGTAGTTGAGTAAAATCTGAGCAAGACATCTATAGAATTGTAAGGTAAGAAATTGGTTTTTATTTTAAAGAGACATAAAGATTTATTTATTTATTTATTTATTTATTTATTTATGTACTGGGGGTTGAATTTAGGAGCATTTTATCCCAAGCTACATCACCAACCCTTCTTATTTTTACTTTAAAACAGGGTCTTCCAGCCAGGCGTGGTGGCGCACACTTGTAATCCTAGCGCTTGGGAGGCTGAGACAGGAGGATCATGCAGGTTTGAAACCAGCCTCAGTTACTTAGTAAGGCTCTCAACAACTTAGTGAGACCCTGTTTCCAAATAAAGTATAAAATAGATCTGGGAGAGTGTAATCCCAGCGCTTGGGAGGCTGAGACAGGAGGTTTGAGATCAGCCCCAATAACTTAGTGAGACTCTGTTTCCAAATAAATAAAATAAGCTTGGAGATATAGCCCAGAGGTACTGCATTCAACCTCCACCACCAAAATACATATAAAAAAAGAAATGAAACAAACAAACAAAAAAACCCCAAAAAACTAAGAAATACATATACAAGGGAGAACATTCATCACTCCCAAAGTGAGAGGTGCTGAAATTAGTGGGGATTTTGTTTTGTGTGGGTGTATTGGGGATTGGGGATTGAACCCAGGGGAATTCTATCTCTGAATTACACTCCCATCCCTATTTTTTTTTTTTTTTTTTTTTTTTTTTGCGGGTCTGGGGATGGAACCTAGAGGCATTTGACCTCCAAGCTACACACCCTGCCCAATTTTTTATTCTTTATTTTGAAACAGGGTCTTACTGAGTTGCGGAGAGCCTCACTAAGTAGCTGAGGCTGTCCATGAACCGTGATCCTCAGGTCTCAGTCTCCTAAATGTGGGATTACAAGTGTGCGCCACCACGCCTGGCTCCTGTTTTTTTTCTTTTTCTTTTTTTTTTTTTAATTTGGAAACAGGGTCTCACTAAGTTGTGGAGAATGTTACAAAGTTGCTGAGGCTATCCTCAGACCTGTGATCCTCCTGTCTCAAATTCTCAAATACTAGGAAAACAAGTGTACATCACTATGCCTGATTGAAAAAAAATTTTTTTTTGCAGTACTGGGTATCAAACCCAGGGAACTTCTACCTCTGAGCGACATCACCCAGCCCTATTTTTTTATTCTTTGTTTTGAAACAGGGTCTCACTAAGTTGCAGAGGGCCTCACTAAGTAGCTGAGGCTGGCTGCAAACCTGTGATCCTTCTGACTCTGCCTCCCAAATACAGGGATTACAAATGTGTGTGTGAAATTTGTGGTTTTTAAAGACACTAATTTTGGTAATTTATTACATCAGCAGTAGACAACTAATGTGCATAGCAGACACTATTGCGTGTGTGTGTGTGTGTGTGTGTGTGTGTGTGTGTGTGTGTGTGTGTTGACAGGAACTGTACCCAGGGGCATTTGTCCCCTGAATTACAACACTAGCCCTTTTTATTTACTTTGAAAAAGAATCTTCTTAAATTACTATGCTAGAAGCCGGGCGTGGTGGTGCACACTTGTAATCCCAGCACTTGGGAGGCTGAGACAGGAGGATTACACAGGTTTGAAGCCAGCCTCAGCAACTTAGTGAGACCCTGTTTCCAAATAAAATATGAAATAGGTCTGGGAATGTAGCCCGGAAGTAGAAATGCCCCTGGGTTCCATACCCGGTAACACACACACACACACACACACACACACACACACACACACACACATTACTATGCTAGCTGGGTGTGTTGGTGCACGCTTGTAATCCCCCCACACTTGGGAGGCAGAGACAGGAGGATTGTGCAGGTTTAAAGCCAGCCTCGCTGGTTTAAGAGACCCTGTTTCCAAATAAAAAAAAATATAAAAATGGGTCTGGGAGTGTAGCCTGGAGATAGAAGGGTTTCCAGGGACCCCAGTACCACCAAAAAAAAAAAAAAAAAAAAAAAAAAATTTTATGCTAGAGCTGGGTGTGGTGGCTCATGATTGTAATCTCAGTACTTGGGAGGCTGAAACAGGAGGATCACAGGTTCAAAAACAGCCTCAGCAATTTGGTGAGAGCCTGTTTAAAAATACAAAATTAAAAGGGCCAGGGGTGTAGTTCAGAGTTAGAATACCCCTGGGTTCAATCTCCAGTATTTCCCCACCATATACCACACCACACTGACCTTGAACCTGAAATTTTCCTGTCTCTACCTCCCAAGTACTGGGTTTACAGGTGTGTGTTCTTGTGCCTTGCTCAATATCGTTCATCTTTATTTCTGCTATTAAGATTTTTATGACAGTAGAACATTAGGCCATGAGCGCTTTGATGTTACAGAATAAATTAATCTCTTTGTGGTGGTGGTTGTTGTTTTGTTGTTTACTGAGGATGGAGCCCAGGAGCGTTCTACTTCTGAGTTACATCCCCAGCCCTATTTTATTTTGAAACTGGGTCTCACTATGTTGCTGAGTCTGGCCTGGAACCTGCGATCCTTCTGTACTGGGATTACAAGCATGCACCATCAATGTCTGGCTTAAACTTACTTACTTTCTTTCTTTCTTTCTTTTTTGTGGTACTGGGGTTCTTGGAAGCCCTTTACCTCCGGGCTACACTCCCAGACCTATTTTTACATTTTTATTTGGAAACAGGGTCTCCTAAGCCAGCGTGCGCAGCTGGCTTCGAACCTGCGCGATCCTCCTGTCTCTGCCTCCCAAGCGCGGGGATTACAAGCGTGCGCCACCACGCCCGGCTCTTTCTTTCTTTTACCATTGCTTCAAGCATGCACCATCAATGTCTGTTTCTTTCTTTCTTTCTTTCTTTCTTTCTTTCTTTCTTTCTTTCTTTCTTTCTTTCTTTCTTCTTTTCTTTCCTTTCTTTCTTTCTCCTTTTTTTTTTTTTTTTACCATTACTTACAGGTTAAGAGAGCCTGGCACATAGGTGGGCTCAACAAAACCCTATTGAACCTACAGGCGGATAATGAATCCTCTCCCTGCCCGTGCCCCTCCTCACGTCGCGGTCCCTGCCCTTTCTGTCCAGCCCCCTGTCTCCGTAACTGCCCTCACTCTGGGCTAGCAAGCGGCTAGGTCGCAGGACATCCTGCCAGAGTGCCGGGATTCCTGAGGCCCGGGACGCAGTGCCCGCTTCAGGCGGCAGGGGGCGAGCGTGGCCCGGGCGCGCGCTCCCCGGGGCGGGGCCGGGGCGGGGCGGGGGCGGGGCCTCCGGCGGAGCGGCTCAGTGCGCAGGCGCAGGGCCAGGCGCCTCGCGCGCCCAGAGGCGGGTGACCGCAGAGCAGCTCCGGCCGCGGCCAGGGTAGCAGCGAGTTCGAGCCCCGCTCACGCTCCGCTTCCGTTCTCGCTGCCCCGGCCCCTGGGCCTGCCGACGCCCGTCCCCGGCTGCTCTTGCGCCTTGCGCTCTCCCCGCCGCCAGGATGCCGGTGACCGAGAAGGACCTGGCGGAGGACGCGCCGTGGAAGAAGATCCAGCAGAACACGTTCACGCGCTGGTGCAACGAGCACCTCAAGTGCGTGAACAAGCGCATCGGGAACCTGCAGACCGACCTGAGCGACGGGCTGCGGCTCATCGCGCTGCTCGAGGTGCTCAGCCAGAAGCGCATGTACCGCAAGTACCACCAGCGGCCCACCTTCCGCCAGATGCAGCTGGAGAACGTGTCGGTGGCGCTCGAGTTCCTGGAGCGCGAGAGCATCAAGCTGGTGTCCATCGGTGAGTGGCCGCGGGCCCTCGCGGTGCCGGCCCGGCGCGATGCTCCGGCCCGGGGCGCGTGCGGTCACAGGTGGGGGCCGGGGTCCCCCAGGTCGGGGCGCTCCTGGCCGCGATGGGCGCTGGCTCGCGGGCGGGCGGGGTCCTGGGCAGGGACCGCTCTCTGCGCCTAGGTGGAGACCTGGCCTTGCCGCCCGCCCCGCCCCGCCCGAGTGGGTGGGGGCCGGAGCGCGGGGGTGTGTCCTCCTCGCTGGGCAGGCTGAGATCATTTGAGACCCTGGTGGTCCTCGTAACCGCTCTGTGGCGCCGGCTGCGTGTCCCCGGCCTTTAGGTTATCCCAGCCCCTGTACCCCCCAGGAGCTGAGGTGCCTTTAGGCCTGTTTCACAGATAAGGGGGGCCACGGTCGCACGAGTAGGGGCCAGTTGAGAATTGAGGGAAGTGGGTGAGAATTCGCGGCCTGTCCCTCTCTCCTCCCCCATCGGGATCTTCCCGAGAGAGGGGAGGGTGTGGCGTCTGGGTTCCCCTCCTGCTGACCTGGGGAACGGGAGACTGAGGGCGAGGTCTCTTACACGGGGTGGGGGGGGGTGGCTGGGGCCTTCCCTGAGGGCCACAGGGCCACCCAGGAGGTGGACTGCCACTGTAGGGGCGGGGGTTTTAGTGTGTACCCGCGTATTAGGTGCGTATGTAGAAAATGTGTGCACACATAGCACGTGTGTGGTGCGTGTGTGTACACAGAGTGAGTTTGTGTGTACGCGGCATGCGTGTGCAGGGTGTGTGGGTGTGCAGACCCTGTGTGTACACCTGTGTTGTATATGTGTGTCTTACCAGGGAGGGAGTGGTCTGGGGGTCTCTTCCATTGTAGAACTTGAGTGACCGAGAGAAAGGGAGGTGGGTGTGGCTGCTGGGACTTTCTCCCGTGGAGAAGGGGTTCCCTCTGGCTGAGCCTCCTCCGCCCTGCCCTGCCCGCCTCCCCCACACCTGTCCTGCCAGGTAGGGCTGCTTCCTGCTTCCTGGGCCCAGCCAGCTGCCACTACCCTGCCGCCCTCTAGCAGCACCCCTCCAGAGGGTGCAGAGGGAAGCTGCCTGGGGTGCTGCTGTCTTCCTGGGCGGAGGGCTTCCTGTATAGGGGAAGGAGAACCTCCATTTCTCCTGGAGTTTTTCATTTTCAGAAACCAGCCTTTCTCCTCTGAGGAATCTCAAGGCCTGGCTGAGCTCCATTTAGATCCATTCTTTTTTACTTTAAAAAAAAGTTTATTTATTTAATTAACGGAACAAAGAAACTTAAAGTAAACCAGGAGTACCCAAACATGACATAAAATTAAAAAAAAAAAAAGAAAGAAACCACAGCACCAGAAAATCCTGGGCTGCTTAATTTACCAACTGTTTACACAGACAGTGCTGCTTTCAGCATGGCCGAACGTGAAGCTCCGAGCTCCTGAGTCTCCTAGACTCACTAGTCCCTTCCGTTTTTCTACCTGATCCTCATGGTTTTCATTCCTGAGCCGGCGCAGGCCTTAGGCTTCCTTCCCCCGACATTCCAGGGACTGCTCTGCTCCCCTTCCTCTGAGGGGCCTGGGGGTTCTTAGCTTCTTTAGGTAGAACTCTTCCCACCCTGAGTTAGATACTTTTTTTTTTTTTTTTTGAGGTACTGGGGATTGAACCCAGGGACATTCTACCTCTGAGCTACACCCCCAGCCCTGTTTTTTATTCTTTATTTTGAAACAGGGTCTCACTGAGTCGCAAAGGGCCTCACTAAGTAGCTGAGGATGTCGGAGAGCCGCCATCCTCCTGACTCAGCCTCCCAAATGCTGAGATTACAAGCGTGCGCCACCACGCCCGGCTTATGTTTCCTTTTTAATTATTTCTCAGACCTTATTCCCCAAAGTGGCATTCCTGGGTCAAAGGGTGTGACCACGTTTACGACTCTTGCCTAGTTATTCTCCAGAAAGATCTCACAGCAAACAGGTTTTCCAGCCTCTAGAAACCAGAAGCCAAGTGTCAGGACCGCTGTGGGGGTGAAACAGAAGGCCTTTTTCCCCCTGCCCCTGGGGGTGTTAGGGGTAGTGGCCCTCCCAAAGGAAGAGGCATCTCCAGCCTAGACTTGTTCACTTATCCACTGCTTGTGTGGAGAAGGATACTTGCTCCTCCTGGGGACACTCACTTCGTGTTAAGTGTGTTCTATCAACCACCTACATTGAACGCTCATGGTAATCATTGACTGTAAGCAGTTGTTATTATTATTTTTTTTGTGTGGTACTGGGGTGGAACCCAGGGGCTTTCTACCTCCGGGCTATACTCCCAGCCCTATTTTATACTTTATTTGGAAACAGGGTCTCACTAAGTTGCTGAGAGCCTCACTAAGTAGCTGAGGCTGGCTTCAAACCTGTGCGATCCTCTGATCTCAGCCTCCCAAGAGCTGGGATTACAAGTGTGCGCCATACACGCCTGGCTGTAAGCAGTTATTGATCCTGAGTTGCTGGGAGGGAAGGGACCTGGCCCTGTCCTGCCTACCACATGTTAGGTACTTAGAAAATGGTTGCTAAGTCCAATGCAGTGTTGGATGCCTATAATCATAGTATAAAGGAGACTGAGACAGGAGGATGGCAGGTGTGAGGCCAGCTGGCTGTAACTTAGTGAGACCCTGTTTCAAAATTAAAATAGGGCTGGGGTATGTGGCAAACAACTGGGCATGGTGGAACATGTCTGTAATCCTTGTACTTGAGAGGCTAAGACAGGTGAGGATCACACCTTTGAGGCCAGCTTCAGCAACTTAGCAAGACTCTGTTTCAAAGTAAACTCTAAAAAGGACTGTGGGTGTAGCTTGAAGGTAGAGTGCCCCTGGGTTTCATCCCCAGTACCCAAACCAAACCAAGACAAAGATGGCAGATAGGAGTGAAATAACCCGAGGTGATCCAGCTGGCAAGTTAACAGTGACTGGAACCCGCGTCTTCCAAGCTACTGAATTTGAGCTCGTAACTGACTTTTCAGTGTCAGAGATTAGTAAAATACAGCCCTCTCGCCCCATCAGAGGGCCCCCGGGATACTGGGTTTTTGCAGGTCTGGAGTATAGTGGTGGCTGCTGGTTACCTACACTTTGAGCCTTTAGCCTTGGACAAAACAGGGATGTCCAAGACCTTGGCTAGTGACAGGATGGACTGTGCTGTGATGAGGGTCCCAGTAGGTACCTAGCCAGCGTCCCTCTCTGTGTTGAGGCTGAATCCGTTAAGCCGTGGCTCTTCTTTCTTCTTGTTTGTTGAGGTTTCCTGCTACCCAGCAGATCATGTTCTACTCCATAATCAGGGAAGAAAGTAGTATTGAATGAATACGGGGCTTTGTGTACTTTGGCTAATTCCCAGCCATATACGTTGTGGGAATGATAGGAATCATGTGGGAATGATTGGAATCATGTCCATGCGCCCACCTGTGAGACAGGAGATGGCCACACAGCTGCCAGACGACTGTTCTGTTCTGCCCAGGGCTCACGGAAAGGCATCCCTGGCCATTGACTCACGCTTGTGGTTTAGCGGAAGGTGGGCCCGCCCTCGGCACTAGCCCAGGGTTGAACATTTCCTCTAGCTTCTTGTTATATCCCGGGTAGCTCATAGTGAGTCCTCAGCATATTTTGTTCTAGTTGTTTGCCAGGAGCTGGCAGTTTTATTTACTTGTTTTTCCAAAAACCTGATATTGGACAGCCTAGCAACTTGGAGAGAAAGGATCCTTCCAGCCCAGAAAAGACAATTGAGGCTGCCTAGAAGTTTGGGGAGTGTGTTGTGGTTTGGACCTTTCGAGAAAGGAATTCTTTCCTTTACAGAGGGTGCGTGTGGCCTGACCCTAATGTTTACCTAATTACCTGCACCAGGCCAATGCAGGAGCTGGCTGTGGTCATTGGCCAGTCACCAGGGTGGTGTCTCTCTTCCATCCTATCACCCTGTCCTGCCACCATCACCAAGCTAATGTACCAATAATCCTAAATTCTGCTCTTTCCTAAACTGTCTCTGGGGCATTGTAGTCTCCTTCCAGAGAGTACTTTTTTTGTGGTCCTGGGGATGGAACCCAGGGTCTTTCTACCTCCAGGCTACACTCTATACTTTATTTGGAAACAGGGTCTCACTAAGTTGCTGAGAGCCTCACTAAGTAGCTGAGGCTGGCTTTGAACCTGTGCGATCCTCCTGTCTCAGCCTCCTAAGGGCTGGGATTACAAGTGTGCATCACCATGTCAGCCTCAGAGAGTACTTTATTTTTTTAATTTTTTAATTTTTTTTGGTGATATTGGGGATGGAACCCAGGGGCCTTCTACCTCCGGGCTACACTCCCAGACCTATTTTACATTTTTATTTGGAAACAGGGTCTTTTAAGCCAGCGAAGCTGGCCCAATCCTCCTGTCTCTGCCTCCCAAGTGTGTGTGTGGGGGGTTGGGAGGTTACAAGCGTGTGCCACCACTGCAGGCTCAGAGAGTACTTTAAAAGTAGCAAAGTAAGAAGACTTGTCAGAATTAACAAATTCTGGGCCATTTGCAACAAGGTAGCACAGTAGCATGAAATTTATCTTATATAGAGTTAAGACCAAAGTGTCTTAGTTCAAATCCCACTTGCTACTAAGTAGCTATTAAGAAATTGTGCTTTAGCTGCTTGTGTCTCACACCTGTAATCCTAGTCCTTGGGAGGCGGAGACTGGAGGATTACAGGTTCGAGGCCAGTCTCAACAACTTAGCCAAACCCTGTTTCAAAATAAAAAATGAAAAATAAGAAATAAAAGGCTGGAGGTATAGCTTGGAGGCACAATCTCCCCGAGTTCAATCCTCAGTACCAAAAGGAAACGTCTGTGCCTTGGTTTTCTTATCACTTAAAATAGTAACTACCTCCTTAAAAGGTTGTTACAAAGATTAAACAAAGAAGCATAGTGGCGCATGCTTGCAATCCCAGTATTTGGGAGGCTGAGACAGGAGGATAACGGTTTGAGGACAGCCTCAGCTACTTAGTGAAGCCCTTTGCAACTCAGTGAGATCTTGTTTCAAAATAAAAAATAAACTAATAGGGCTGGGGGTGTAACTTGGAGGTAGAATGCCCCTGGGTTCCATCCCCAGTACCCCCCCACACACACACACAAAGATTAAACAAGTTAATATTTTAAGAGTGCTTAGAACAGTTCAGGGTACAGAGTAAGTGCCATGTGAGTGCTTGTTAACTAACTTAGGTACCTCCTGATAATGCCCTCCATAGTCAGGCAGGGGGTGTGCACACTGGAGAGGCACTCAGAGTCAGCCCCGCTCCGGGGAGACCAGCTTAGGTGGACTTGCTGAAGTCGAGTTATGAACTGCCTGGAGGGTGTCCCCTGGAAGGCGCTGACCCCTGCTCTGTTATGGCTGCCTCTGGGCCCATTCACACCAGCTTTGTTTCTGAGCTGGACGGGAGCTCCAGGCGGCTGGTCATTCCAACCTCCCACCCCGTTCAGGAATCTCTGGGCCAAATCACTTCCAGATGGTGCTTGGGCCTCTGCGGAGCTCCTCCAACAACGGCAGAGCCAGCTGCCAGTCAGCAGCCACCCTCGTTCTTGGAGAGCCTGTGGAAGGAGGGCTTGATTCGGAGCCAGGTTCTTTCTCCCAGCGCTCCCTCCCACCCACGAGTCCCGGTTCTGCCCTGCGATGCTGCTGAACGGAGCGGGCCGGCTTTAGTTTCGCGTGGCCGCCTTGCTAGTTGGGGCTGTGGATGCGTTGAGGCCCTGCCTCTGGCGGCTCCGTGGCCAGGGGTCCCATCCTCCTCCTCTCTATACATAGTCTCTAGGCCAGTACACATGGGGCTCTGCGAGATAGATACAGCCTGGTGATTCAGGACCTGAAGCTAGATTGCCTGGATTCTCATCTCCCAAATAGCTGTACAACTCTGTTCTGTTGCCTTGATCTTTCTGAGATTCTGGGTTTCCATCTCTAAAAGGGAAAGAGTAAGCCAGGTGTGGTGACGCACACTTGTAATCCCCACGCTTGGGAGGCAGAGGCAAAAGGATCGTGCAGGTTCGAAGCCAGTCGCGCTGGCTTAAGAGACCATTTCAAAATTAAAAATATATATATATATATAAAAATAGATCTGGGGAGTGTAGCCCGGAGGTAGAAGGCTTTTCAGGAATCCCGGTACCACCAAAAAAAAAAAAAAAAAAAAAAAAAGAGAGAGAGAGAGAGAGAGAGAGAGAGAGAGAAGAGTAACAGTTCCTCTCTTAGGTGCTGAGAACAATATATATATATATATATATATATATATATATATATATATATATATATATATATATGCTTACTAAGCCGGGTGTGGTGGTGCACGCTTGTAATCCCTGCGCTCGGGAGGCTGAGACAGGAGGATTGCGGAGGTTCGAAGTTAGCCTCACTGGCTTAAGAGACCCTGTTTCCAAATAAAAAATAGGTCTGGGAGTGTAGCCCAGAGGTAGAAGTCCCCTGGGTTCCATCCCAGTACCAAAAATACACACACACACACACACACACACACACACACACACACACACACGTATATGTATATGCTCAGCAATTTAGACCCTGTTTCCAGTAAAATATAAAATAGGATAGGGCTGGGGGTGTGGCTGAGGGGGCCTTTTTAGCTGAGACCTAAAGTTGGCTTGAATTAGGCTACAAACAGCCAGCCAGGTGAGCCCAGGGGAAGAGCAAATCAGGGTTGTAGTAGCTGAGTCAGGGGCAGTGGACAGGTCAGCAGGACTGCTCATAACAGCCTTCTGAGGCAGAAGGCTGCCAACCGGTGTCCTCCTTGAGCAAGTTAGGGTAGGATGGGTGAACCCGGCTGAAGTGATGGGTCATCTAAGCTGGTCTCAGCAGCGAGTCTGTTGTTCCTGTCAGTGGAAAGCTGAATGTGGTCCTTTCTCATATGTGCACACGCATAAGCTACAACCTACACCACTGCCACTCTGTATATTAAGGGTCAGTGAGGCTTAGTTTTTCTTTTCCTCCTCCTTCATCCTTGTACGATAGGGATTGAACCAGGGGCATTCTACCTCTGAGCTCTACTCCCACCCTTTTATTTGTTTGTTTATTTATTTTGAAACAGGGTCTCACTAGATTGCTGAGACTGGCTTGAACCTGCAATCCTCCTGTTTTAGCCTCCCAAGTACTGGGATTGCAGGCCTGTGCCACCACGCCCAGCAGATTGGTATTTTCTCCTCCCCTTCCCTCTCTTTTTCTTTCACTTTTTTTTTTTTTTGATATAGGAGATTAAATCCAGGCGGCTGAGCTATACCCTCAGCCCTTTTTATTTTGAAACAGGGTCTTGTTAAATTGCAGAGGCTGAGCTGAGTGTGATGGCACACACTTGTAGTCTTAGTACTTAGAAAGCTGAGACAGGAGGATTGCAGGTTCATGGTCAACCTCCATAATTTAGTTGGACCCTATTTCAAAATAAAATAATAAAATAGGGCTGGGGATATAGTTCAGAGGTAGAACACCCCAGGGTTCCATTGCCAGTACTGCAGAAAAACATAAGGAAATATATAAGACAAAAAATAAAACCACAGAGGCTGGCTTCAAATCTATGATCCTCCTGCCTCAGTCTCCCAAGTACTGAGATTACAGGCATGTGTTGCCAGGTCTGGCCTTTCAGTTTCTTTTTGGTAAGAAATCTAAATATAAAATTTGGTGCCCTGGCTATAGTAGATTATCTTGTGTGCCCTTAGGGTTCTTGTGATGGCCCTCCCTCCCTTTCCTCCCTCCCTCCCTTCCTTCCCTCCCTCCCTCCCTCCTTCCCTCCCTCCCTGCCTCCCTCCCTCCCTCCCTCCCTCCCTCCCTTCCCTCCCTCCCTTCCCTCCCTCCCTGCCTCCCTCCCTCCCTCCCTCCCTCCCTCCCTTTCCTCCCTCCCTCCCTCCCTCCCTTCCTTCTGTAGTGCTTGGGATCAACCCTAGGGCCTGTGTATTCTGGGGAAGCACTCTACCCCTGCGCCGTACCCTCAGCCCCTCACCTCTTCTTTCTTCTTTTTTCCCCTTACTATTATTCTACATTTAATTTTCATCATTGATAATCCTAAGGTGTTGGGTCTGTAGTTATAACCAGTTTACCCAATATATTCGAATAAGCCCAATGGAACGAGCCTTTTCAAACTAAATGGGTGCTATTTCCTGCCTTTGTATGCTTACAATTGCCTTTCATCACACTCTATTAGCCATCTGACATTACTATTGTAAATCTAGTTATTCATTAAATGTGCTCAGTGGCCAAGAAATGGGCTCAGGTTGTCATATAATAACAGTACTGCTGGGCATGGTGGTACACCCCTGTAATCCCAGCGCTTGGGAGGCTGAGACAGGAGGATCGCACAGGTTCGAAGCCAGCCTCAGCTACTTAGTGAGGCTCTCAGCAACTTAGTGAAACCCTGTTTTCAAATAAAGTATAAAATAGGTCTGGGAGTGTAGTCTGGAGGTAGAAAAGCCCCTGGGTTCCACCCCTAGTATCATCAAAAAATAAAAGATAAAAAATAAAATAAAATGAAATTAAAAATCAGGCTGAGGGTGTAGCTCAGAGATAGACTACCCCGGGCTCAATCCCGGTACCCTGGTACCCTGCTCCTGTGCCGTCCTGTTCAGGGGCTTCAGATTGTTTTGGATTTCTTAGCTCTCATCTCATTTTTCATGAAAACTGAGTCCATGTTCGGGGGGGGGGGTGCTGCTAGGGAAAGACAGCTAGAGGCCAGATGGTTCTCCTTGGGACTCACCCAGGGACGGCAGGTGAGAGCGCTGCCCAGGTACCAAGACGCAACCGTGGGGTTTGTGCCAGTTTTTTTTGTTTTGTTTTGTTTTTGGGGTACTGGGCATTGAACTCAGGGATTTTCTACTTCTGAGCTATACCCGCACCCTTTTTCTTTTTTTTTTTTAAATTTGAAACAGTGTCTTGCTGAATTGCTGATGCTGGTCCTGAGCCCATGATACTCCTGTCTCAGCCTCCCAAGTACTGGGATTACAGGCCTGCGCCACCATGCCCAGCACTCTATTTTAATCATGCCCGCTTAGTATCATTAATGTATTGAGCTATATATGAAGCTACTGTGTTATTGTTTGCCGCCGCCGCCTCCTGTCCTCCTCCTCCTCCTCCTCCTCCTCCTCCTCCTCCTCCTCCTCCTCTTCTTCTGTACTGGGGATGGAACCCAGAGGCATTCTACCTCTGAGCTGCACCCTCAGCCCTATTTCTCATTCTTTTTTTTTTCTTGGTGGTACTGGGGTTCCTGGAAACCCTTCTACCTCCGGGTTACACTCCCAGATCTGTTTTTATATTTTTAATTGGAAACAGGGTCTCTTAAGCCAGCGAGACTGGCTTCGAACCTGCACGATCCTCCTGTCTCTGCCTCCCAAGTGTGGAGATTACAACAAGCACGCGCCACCACGCCCGGCCATTCTTTATTTTAAAACAGGATTGAACCTCAGCCTCGATCCGATCCTCCAGTCTCAGCCTCCCAAATGCTGGGATTTCAGGCCTGCGCCACCACGCCCAGCTTGCCCCAGCCCTTTTATTTTTCATTTTAAAGTTGGGTCTTGTTAAGTTGCCCAGCCTGTTCACGAACCTATCCTCTTGAGAACTGGTATTCCAAGTGTGCTCCATCACACCCGGCTTAGCAAGAAGCCTTTTCTGGGCTTTTCTCGAGTCTTTTCCTGCCTTGTCTGGCTCCCAGGGCAGCGGTGTCACTGCGGTGTGGGCAGTAGCAATCAGCTAAAGGTCCCTGTGAGGTGTGGGGGGGCGGGGCTTGCTGCGTGAGGACCGGGAGCCCCGTGTGAGGAGGGAGGGGGCCCTAGAATTCTTGACTGCCATCCTGCATCCTGGAGGGGAGCGCACTGCATACCACAGGGCAGGTGTGTGGGGGTTGTTGTCGAGAGCCCGCTCCACCAGGAGATCCTTGGTGACCATGGACATTGGCCCAGCTGTGCTCCGTCAGAAGTGACCGCACCCACATCCCTTCCTCCTGCCACCTTTAAACATTAACCGGTGGGAAGGCGTGCTGGTGAGCCCAGGGTGCCTTTCTCCCAGGCTTGGCACGGCCTTGATCAGTCTGGCAGCCTCAAGCAGCGCCGTGTGCAGCCTGCTGGCACTCCGAGCAAGTGGCCTTATGGTCTTCAGGCGGCTCTGTGAGCAGATCTCTTGCTGAGCACCGCCGTGGGAGGGAGGCAGAGCCTGCCAGATCCCCAGGGCTTCTGCCTCCTGAGGCCGGGCCATTCAGCGCTCAGCCTCCCCAGCAGTTCAGGGCTGGCTTGTTGAAAGGTCTGGGCGTTGACACAACACTCCTGTTCTCCCTCTCTGAAGGCTCTTTATGCTGGCATGAATTCCTTTTCTCATGGAGATCTGAAAGCCCTTTTGACTAAATGGGTCACCTTTCAGGGTATTTTCATAAGGCCGGTCAGCTTTTGCCATGCCAGACAACTTTTCTGGAATTTCCTTTCAGATAGAAAGGCAACCAATGAGGTTGGAATTATTTGGAACACAGGGTGGAATTTTGGCACTGGCACCATCTAGGGAAACGGGTGGGGATTTGCGGCAGGGACTGTGTCAGTGTGAAGACTCAAGAGAGGTCGGCAGCAGGCAGCTTTGCTACTACAGACAGAAGTGGTGTTCCTCTGTGGCTGCCTGAGCCGCAGGCCCCCCTGGAGGCTGGGCTGGGAAGGCTTTCAGTGGCTCCTATCAGTTTCCTCCATCTCGCCTGTGACCCCAAGAGAACAGTCCAGTTCTTATCATGCTGGTCCTTCACTTCTCCTGTGAATCACCCTGACTTCCCCGCGCCTCCCTGGAAGCCACTTATCAGATTCCAGGGAAGCTAAAACGAGCTGGCATCTACAGCCAGTCTGGCACTGCTGGGGTGGGACTTCTTGCCCAAGAACAAATCACTGGTCCCTTGGTGCTCAAGTGGCCAGGGGCAAGGAGGAGTGGGCAAGCTCGGGGGACCCCGGGGGCAGAGAGACCCTAAAAGGCCTCTGTGTGACCTGGCAGTTCTGGTAATTGAGCAGAGGGCTGGGTTCTATTTCTCAGAAGAGACAGAGGTGCACGCTGGAGGATCAGGGACGCGCTGCTGGTGGGTCGGGGGTCTTGGGCCGGGCTTCTGGCCCTCGGAGTGGAGGAGCCTTGCGCTCTGGGCTGGAAAGCGCCGGCGTGGTGGCATTCCTCATCCACCGAAGGCGGCCAGCTGGCACCTGGGAGCCTTTTACAGGAAGGCATCCAGGCTCACATTACACTTCCTGCGGGCCTGCCCCTCTTAGTCAGACTCTCCCTGTGTCCTTTGTGCTGGGCGCTCTTGTTCACTCTTGGTTTGGAGGCTGAGGCTAGGCCTCCTCAGCACTGTCTGGCAGCTGACTTGGTTCTGTAACCTCCTTATCATTCTCATTCTCTCTCTCTCTCTCTCTCTCTCTCTCTCTCTCTCTCTCTCTCTCTCTCTCCAGGGGCTGGGGCTGCTTCTCCTGTTCACCTCTGTGGCTCTGAACTTGGCATTTTGCAGGAATTTAATAAGTAATTTATTAAGCCGGACACAATGGCACACACCTGTAATCCCAGTACTTGGAGGCCAAGACAGGACGATCGCAAGTTCATGGCCAGCCTCAGAAACATCTGAGACCCTGTTTCAAAATAAAAAATAAACAAGGCCTGGGGATGCAGCTCAGAGGTATAATGCCCCTGGGTTCAATCTCTAGCATTACACACAAAAGCAAAAACAAAACAAATACAAACCCCCCACCAAACTTATTATATAGTCTCCAGAATAAAAATTCTGGTACACAACGCCAGGCGTGGTGGCGCACGCTTGTAATCCCCGTGCTTGGGAGGCTGAGACAGGAGGATCACACAGGTTTGAAGCCAGCTCAGCTACTTAGTGAGGTTCTCAGCAACTTAGTGAGACCCTGTTTACAAATAAAATATAAAAAGTAGGCCTGGGAGTATAGCCCAAAGGTAGAAGGCCCCTGGAAATCAGCCCCAGCACCACCACCACCACAAAAACAACCAAAATAAAATAAAAAAAATTCGGATACACCAACCTCTTTGAGTGTGTCTGTTTAGAAATGCAGATTAGTGGTCTGCTGCAGCCAGTGGGATGATTTTATGAACAGCTGGGTCTGATGTTCCAGTAGAATACCTGGTCTTTGGAACTGTGATGCTCCATGTACAGAACTCGGCATTTGCTTGGCCTCGTGGTGCACACCCTTTGGAGGCCTAGAGTGGAGGATAGCAAGTTCGAAGCTAACCTGGGCAACTTAGTGAGTGAGGCCTGACTTAAAAAATAAAAAGGTCTGGGGTGTGGCTCAGTGGTAGAGGGCCCGGCATCCCTGGATTCCATCCTCACAAGGCAGAACAAATAACTCAGCACTTCTTATTCATCCTCTGAACATTTCTGACTTACTTCAACTGTTTTGAAGCTCAGAAAATGAACTTACTAGGAAGCCACTGAGAATCACAATAATATAGTGATAATTTGATTAGAAATAGTGCATATATTGAGCTGGGTATGATAGCACATACCTATAATCCTGGTACTTGGGAGGCTGAGATAGGAGGGTTGCGGGTTCAAGGCCAGCTGCAGCAATTTACTGAGGCCCTCAGCAACTTAGTGAGACCCTACTTCAAAACAAATAATAAAATAGAGCGGGGATATAGCTCAGAGGTAGAACATCTCTGGGTTCAATCCCAGTACCACCACCACCACTACCAAAAGAAATAGTGCATGTATACTGAGATACTGAGGACATAGTGAATATTAGAAGTGTTTTTAAACACTTCTCAATAATAGCTAAAAGAAACCTCACTGTAGTGCTGAGATGTAACTATTATGATCCCTGTTAACAGATGAGGAAACGGAGGCATGCCCAGGTTGGCCAGTGAGTATGTGCTGGCTACTATTCAAACCTTCTTCTGAAGGGGCATTTTACCTCTGAGCTATACCCCCAGCCCTGTTTTATTTTTTTATTTTGAAGCAGGGTTCGCACTAAGTTGTAAGTTGCTGAAGCTGGCCTTTACCTTTCTGTCCTCCTGTCTCAGCTTCCCAAGTACTGGGGTTCCAATTACACCGTGCCTAGATCTTCTGAAGGTTTTAATCCTCCTGTCCTACTGCTTTTCCTAAACAAAGGCATCAGCTCAATATTTTGTATTAATTTATTTATTTTTGTGGTACTGGAGATTGGACCTAGGGTGTTCTACCTCTGAGCTACACCCCCAGCCCTATTTTATTTTATCTTATTTTTTTTTTGTGGTACCGAGGATTGAATCCAGGGGCATTCTACTTCCAAGCTGCATTTCCAGTCCTTTTTTTTTTTTTTAAATTCAGAAACAGGATCTCACTAAGTTTTAGAGGACCTCACTTATGTAACTGAGGCTGGCTGCAAACCTGTCTCCCAAGTACTGGTGAAACGGGTTTCTTCTGAGCCCTCAAGATGAAACGGGGGCTTCTTGAGAGGAAACCCGGTGTTTCATCAAAGATGAAACAGAGTTTCATGAGAAGAAACTCAGCATTTCCTTGCAGAATTCTTGTCTACAGTGAGTTAAGAATGACACCCGCAGACCTCAGGAAGGGGAGTAAAAGGTTTATTGGAAGCAGCAGGGAATGGGGGAGGGTGGCTGAACACCCCAAAAGGGCTGGAACTCTGGGTCCAGCAGCTGCCTTCAGGACAATACTTGAGAGTAGCCCAAGCCGAATTGCCTTCAGGTGCAGGCTGCTTTCTTCCAGAGTCCACGTGATCTGCCAAAAGGGAATAGAGAAAAGTGGCCAAACACCCCAAAGGGGCGGTCGGAACTCCGGGGTCCAGTAGCTGCCTTCAGGGTCACTACCCGAGTGTTGCCCGAGCCAAGTGCCCATCAGTTGCAAACTACTTTCTCCCAGAGTCCACGCGATCTGCCAGAAAAGAGGTGCAGGTCACCCTAGGGGCCTGGTGAGCCTAGATGTCCAGCAGAGGCCTTCAGGTCACTACTCGAGAGTCGCCCGAGCCAGGTGCCCTCAGATGCACTCTGCCTTCTCTCAGGGCCAACACGACCTGAGAGAAAGAGAGAGAGAGAGAGAGAGAGAGAGAGAGAGAGAGAGAGAGAGAGAGAGAACAGCTCCCCAAAAGGGGAGGGGGTCCCGAGAGGGAAAGCCCCCTTGCTGATCCCTAAAGGTCATTGTCCACCGCTTGCAAGACCGCTTTTGGTTAGGGTTTCTACCGAGGCTTTTTCCCTATCTGCCTATTTCCTTTCTACCTCCTCACTGGGATTACAAGTGTGCACTACCATGCTTGGTGTTTTTTATTTTTAAATTTTGAAATAGGAGCCGGGCGGCGTGGTGGTGCACGCTTGTAATCCAGCTTTCGGGAGGCTGAGACAGGAGGATTGTGGTTAGTGGACAGCATCAGCTACTTAGTGAGGCCCTCTGCAATTTAGTGAGACTCTGTTTCAAAATAAAATACAAAATAGGGAAGGGGTGTAGCTTGGAGGTCGAATGCCCCTGAGTTCCAAACCCAGACCCACACACACACAAAATTTTTTTGAAAACAGGGTCTTGCTAAGTTGCTGAGGCTGGCTTCAAACCCATGATCCTCTTGTCTCAGCCTCCCGAGTGCCGGGATTAAAAGCATGCACCATTGCACCTGACTACTCAGCATGTTTTTGAAATTCACTTCCAGTGCATCTTTTATTTATTAAATGTATTTGTAGCGCTTAACTTTGCAAAAAAAAAAATTAAAGAACATAGGAAAGCTTATCAAGAAGAGTGTCTAACTGTGACAGATTTCAGTGAATCTTTTTCTTTCAGGAAATTTTACTTTGATTTACAGTTTTACTTTCAGAAAGTTGTTTTTAGCCCGGCGTGGTGGCGCACGCTTGTAATCCCAGCATTCGGGAGGCTGAGACCAGAGGATTGCAGTTCACAGATAGCCCCAGCTACTTAGTGAGGCCCTCTGCAACTCAGTGAGACCCGGTTTCAAAATAAAAATTAAAAAATAGGGCAGGGGATGTAGCTTGGAGTTGTCAAATGTCCCTGGGTTCCATCCCCAGACACACACACACACAAAAAAAAAAAAAAAAAGGAAAGTTTTTTTTCCTTGCGGTTATTGGGAATGGAACCCAGGGATATTCGGCCTCCAAGCTACACCGCCAGCCCTATTTTTTTTTTTTTTTGGTGGTACTGGGGTTCCTGGAAGCCCTCCTTCCTCCGGGCTACACTCCCAGACCTATTTTATATTTTTGAAACAGGGTCTCTTACGCCAGCACGGCTGGCTTCGAACCTGCGCGATCCTCCTGTCTCCGCCTCCCAAGCGCGGGGATTACAAGCGTGCGCCACCACGCCCGGCCTATTTTTTTTTTATTATTAACTTTGAAACAGGGTCTCACTGAGTTGCAAAGGACCTCACTGAGTAGGTGAGGTGAACCATGGTCCTTCTCTCTCAACATGGGATTACAAGAGTGCGGCACCACAACCAGCATTTTCAGAAAGTTTTGATCGGAATGGGGAAGGGGGGGGATTCATTTTCTCAGGAAAAAGAGACTGTGGATTGGAAACATCTTGTGAAATCGTTTCGGTAATGCTGATGGTTGTAATGAGACTCACTCCTGTGTTTCTGCTGAGTGTTGGTTACCATTAAAATTGGAGGTCTTACTGGGTTTCATTATGGTTTGGAAATCTCCCTTGGTCCAGAAATATGTTTTGGTCAACCATGGAGCCAGGGTGTTGCAGCCACTTTCTGTGTCTTAAGTTTTTAGGACTACTTTTATTGGGAATGCCAGGGCCTGTTAATAACAGTTATTATGTTGATAACTACTGTGACCTTGTCTCTTGGTGAGCCCAGTAGAAACTCATTTAGTTTTTGATTGTGTAGCTCCTCCCACAGCTTAAACATGTTCCAAAAGTGACCCTCACAGGATGTAGTTAGGCAGCTGGGCTCACCCTTTCCTGCCTGGGAATTTTTAGAAGTCTGAACATTATTTGCAGCCCTGTGGTCCTCCTGGAGTTGGTCATTTGGAGGTACCATTGTCCCATTAGCCCCAGGACACAGGCCTGTGCAACCACCCCATCTCATCCTTGCTTGAGGCAAAGGAGACTTCTGGGTAACGGAAAGTACTTTTTTTTTTTTTTTTTGGTGGTACTGGGGGTGGAACCCAGAGACTTTCTGCCTCCGGGCTATACTCCCAGACCTTTTTTATATTTTATTTGGAAACAGGGTCTCACTAAGTTGCTTAGAGCCTCACTAAGTAGCTGAGGCTGGCTTCGAGCCTGTGTGATCCTCCTGTCTCAGCCTCCCAAGTGCGGGGATTATAAGCGTGCGCCACCACGCCCGGCAATACTTCTGAATACAGATGGAGTCTCTTCCTGGATGCTTAGGAGTGTGGGTCAGATAGATTCTGCCACTTTCTAGCTGGGAGACTTTGGGCAGTTGTCTCTCTTCCTGGTGTTGTCAGGGCTACAACCTCCAATACTGGGCACTTGGCCTCGGCCTTGAGGATTGCAAGTTACTCATGGAGCCCCGTGTGCTGATGCATGCCTGTAATCCTAGTACTTGGGAGGCTGAGACTGGAGGATAGAGAATTGAGGTCAGCCTCAGCAATTTAATGAGTTCTTCAGCAACTTAGTGAAATTTTCAGGAACTTAGCGAGACCCTGTTTCAAAAAAAAAAGGTTGGTAGTGTAGTTTAGAGGTAGAATGTCCCTGGCAGGCTTCAGTCCCCTGCACACACGCACAGGTGCACCCACATCCACACGCACACCCACACCCACACACACAGTTGATAGTCATCCTCCCTTCTGGAACCCTCTCTCCATTGACCCTGGGCTTTCCCTGTCTGGAGGAAGAAGTGACCTAATTAGTTATCTAGGTAGGGGAGAGGTAAAGGTAGAAATATGTCCAAAAATTGGTCAGAGATGCCTCATACTTAAAAATATTATTTTCAGAAGAAGTCATCTGAGTTTTTATAATTCTCCTCCTCCTCTTTCTCTTTTGTGGTACAGAGCCATATGTAATTTTTATTTTGAAATAGGGTCTTACTAGGTTGATGAGAGTCTTACTACTTGCTAAAGCTATTCTTGACCTGCAATTCTCCTGTCTCAGCCTCCCAAGTATGAGGATTATAGGCGTGCACCATCATGCCCAGCTGAACTTTTGTAATTATAATAGTTTGACTAACTATTGGGTAAAGATCAGGGGTCAGTGGCATTTTCTGGTCCTCTGGGCAACCTTGCCTTATGGGTAGAAAACAGATGCAACATTTTATTTTATTTTTTTTAACTGGGAATTTAACCCAGTGGTATTCTACCTCAGAACTGTACCCTGAGCCTGATTTTATATTTTATTTTGAAACAGGATCTCATTAAGTGCTGAGGGCCTCCCTGATTTGCTGAGGTTGGCCTTGAATCTGTGATCCTCACGCCTCAGCCTTCCAAGTACTGGGATTTCAGGCATGTGCCACCATGCCTGGCTTAGGGATTATTATTATTTTTTTGGTACTGAATTTTGAACCCAGAGGCATTCTGTATTTTACTTGGAAACAGGGTCTCACTGGGTTGTGGGGCTGGCTTTGAACCTATGTTTCTCCTGTCTTAGCCTCCCAAGTATTGGGATTACAAGCCTGGGCCACCATGCCTGGCTCTGGATTTTGATTTAAATAGTTCCTTTGTTCTCTCCCCATTTTATTCTTTATTGTTTTGTCTCACTATTTGCGGTGCTGCTAGTTGAACCCACCCTTTCTTTAATCCTTCCCTTTTGTTTCTTGGAATGTCTTCCCTCCCCTTTCCTGTTTTTGCCTCTTTTGGACCACCCCTACAGAAGACCTTGTGGAGGCCTGGACCCTGGGTGTGCTGTGCACCTCCTGGTCCTGAGTGTTTGTCCTAGGTGCAGCCTGGCCTCTGCCCCTTTGCAGCTGGCTGAGTCCGGGAAGCTGCCCCCGCCCCCCTCTGCAGAAGGCGACCGTGACCCGGAATGCTCTGGTGGTGGTGGGTGAGCCCCCAGCTTCTCAGGAGGGAGGCCAAAGAAGCGGATCACTTGAGCCCTGTGAGTTTGAGACATAGAAAGACCTTGTCCCAAACCCAAACCCAAACCAGTGCCCCAAAAGAGCTACCCCCTTACAGAGTTCTGAGGTAAAGAGTCGGGCGCTGTACCTGGCTCACAGTCAGTGCTCAGGAAGTGAACTCTGCTGCTGCGGGTTGCTGCTGGGAGTCCCCAGGCCTCCCATTTACCTTTGGAAAGTTAAGCCTTTGTGCTAATTCTTTTCAGGGTTTGGGATGAAGAGGGAGGAGCTGGAGAGGGGGTGTGGGCAGGCCGGCGGCACCAGGGACCAGCTGTGCCTTCTGCCTTGTGCTTTGATCTGGAGCAAAGGGAGGGACCTTTGCAGGCTGCGCCCATCCAGCAGCCTGGCTCAGCCCTGCCCAGGCCTTGGGCACTGCTTGCTCTCCCTTCTCATTCTTCTCATCCTGTGCCTTGGACATCTGGATCCTCTGCTTTGCTGGGGCTGCCGCACCACCTGCCAGGATCTTTGCTACCCTGGGTGCGGCCCTAACTCCAGCACTTTCCAACCTCTGGTCTTGGAGCTGGGTGACAACAATATTTTTTATAGTAGTCCTTGGGAACTGCCCTGTACATCCAGGTTGCTGGGACAGGGTAGTCAGAGGAGGCTGTGGCTCCTGAGGCCAGATGGATGTGGGGGTGGAGACGCAGCTTTTCCAGTTCTGTTGAGGCGTTGGATTGGTGCTGCCCTGCCAGGCTGTAGAGATCTGTCAGAGTCTCACATAAACCACATGTAGCCCCCACTTGCCGCTTGAACACAAGCTGCCTGCTGATTCCATATTTCTTTTTTTCTTCTTTCTTTTCTTGGTACTGGAAATTGAACTCGGGGACATTTTTCCTCTGAGCTATACCCACAGCCCTATTTTTTATTGTTTTTATTCCAGTACTGGGGATGGAACCCAGGGGCATTTTACCTCCGAGCTATACCCCAAGCCCTATTTTTTATTCTTTATTTTGAAATAGGGTTTAATTGAGTTGCCAAGGGTCTCATTAAGTAGCTGAGGCTGTCCATGAACCGCCATCCTCCTATCTCAGCCTCCCAAATGCTGGGATGACAAGCATGCACCACCATACCCAGCTTTATTCTTAATTTCTTTTTCTTTCCTTTTCTTGTTTTGCGGGTCTGGGGATGGAACCCAGGGGCTTTCGACCTCCGAGCTATACCCCCTGTCCTATTTATTTTGAAACAGGGTCTTACTGAGTTGCAAAGGGCTTCACTAAGTAGCTGAGGCTGTCCATGAATCGCGATTCTTCTGTCTCAGTCTCTCAAATGCTGGGATGATAAGTGTGTGCCACCACACTCAACTCTATTCTTTATTTTTGAAACAGAGTCTCACTAAATTGTGGAGGCGGGCCTCGAACCTGCAATCCTGATGTCTCAGCCTCCTAAGTACTGGGATTACAGTGTGTGCCACCACACCGGACGACTCTGATTCCATATTTCTTGCTTTTTTTGTGTGTGGTGGTACTGGGGTTCCTGGAAGCCCTTCTACCTCCAGGCTACACTCCCAGACCTATTTTATATTTTTGAAACAGGGTCTCTTAAACCAGCATGGCTGGCTACAAACCTGCGCGATCCTCCTGTCTCCACCTCCCAAGCGCGGGGATTACAAGCGTGCGCCACCACGCCCGGCTTTCTGATTCCATATTTCTAATACTGTGGCTTTTCAGGGCATCTCTGCTGCAGACAGGGAGCACCCAACACCTTTCCAAAAGGTAGAGTTGGTGAAAGTTTTAAATGAGTGAGTGACTAACGCACATCTTTGGTTTAACAATGGGAAGAAATTAGTCAGCTCAGGTGCTTTTTCCATGGCACTGGGCAAAATGTAGACACTTGCACAATAGCTTTTATTTCTCTGGGTATTCAAGGCAACTCTCAGGTGTTATCAATTAGATCAGCAGGTGTTAACCCACTATCCTGCAGACCAGTTGCTGGCCCTCGGAAAAGTCCAGGGCATGCTGGATTTGGCAAGATGGAGGGTCTCAAGCTGCACACCTGGAATCCCAGTGATTTTGGAGGCGGAGGTAGGAGCATGGCATGTTCCAGGCCAACCTGAGCAACTTAGTGAGACCTTGTCAAAAAATTAGAAGAAAAAGGAAGAAAGAAAGAAAGAAAGAAAGAAAGAAAGAAGAAAGAAAGAAAAGGGCTGGGCTCAGCTACTTAGTGAGGCCCTTTGCAACTCAGCGAGACCTTGTTCCAAAATAATAAAATATAGAGCTGGAGGTAGAGCATGGGGGTAGAATGCCCCTGGGTTTCAGCCCCAGTACCGAGGGGAAAAAAAAAGAAAAAGAAAAGGGCTGGGGGTGTAACTTGGTGTAAAGTACCCCTGGGTTCAGTCTCCAGCACACATGCAAAAAGAGATCACAGGTCTCAGGCAATAGCAGGACTCTCGTTTCCACTCTTATTTCTAGCACCACTAGGACTCTGGCCTCAAATCTGCAGCCCTCCTCTCTCAGCCTTCCATGGACTGGGGCTACAGGCGTGCATCCCTGGGCCTGGCTTGAACCCTTTCTCTACCTGTAAAACGGGGGAACCGGACAGGTCTGTGTTTCCCAAACTTCGATTATTTGTAAAGGAACCACCCTTCCTATTTTGCTATAGGTGTCACTGTAGCTGTCTCTATGTTAGTTTGCACTCAATATTAATTTCCCCTGTAGTTGACTCACTTTTACAGCAGATGTATTTGAAAAGGAGACTTCGCCTCACTATCCTAATGGAAAAGCAGCGTCACTGAGTAAATGGAAGGTAACCATAAATAAACCCAAACAGTGCCATCGGGTCCCCGCCAGCCTTGCCTGGTCTCAGCATGAAGCTTCCTGTCTTAGGTTAAAAAGGGAAACCAGCAAGTGATGGAGAAGTGTTAAAGGTAACGTTCTCCCTGACCACCTCAGAGGGACTGAGAAAGGATTGGCGTTGGAAAGGGAATCACATCTCTGTGATGCAGTGACCCAGAGTGTCACCACTAGCTCGGAGTAGCAGTATACCTGGTGTGCCTTATTCATGGTTTGGCTTTCTATGGTGGTTTTAGTAATTTGCAGTCCACTGCAGTCTGGAAATACTAAGTGGAGCCGGGTGTGGTGGCGCACACTTGTAATCCTGTTACTTGGGAGGCTGGAGGAGGATTGCAGGTTCAAAGGCAGCCTCAGCAGCTTAGCGAGACCCCGTTTCAAAATAAAAAATATAATAGGGTCGGGGGTGTAACTCAAGAGGTAGAAAGCCCCTGGGGTTCAACCTTCAGGACAACACACACACACACACACACACACACACACACACACACACACACTGGAAAAGCCTAGAAATAAACAGTCCATAAGTTTAGATAGTGCACAGTTCTGAGCAGCGTGGTGAGATGTTCCACCTGCTCCATCCTTCCCAGAGCAGGAGCCAGCCCTCTCTAGCGGAATCACAGCGCTTGTGTTTGGGTAACTCTTATTTTGCCTAATGATGGCCCCAAGCACAAGAGCATCCATGCTGGCAATTCACATATGCCAAAGATAGCCAAAAAGGGCTTCCTTTAAGTGAAAAGGTGAAAGTTCTTGGGTTGATAAGGCAAGACAAAAACTTGTATGCTGAGCGTGCTAAGATCTAAAGCGAGAGCAAATTTATTCCTGAAGAAGGAAAAAGAAATTTGCTAGTTTTACACGAAGCACCTTGAACGACAAAAATTACAGCTGCTGTGCATGATAACTGCTTAGATAAGACGGAAAGGCATTAAATTACAGGGCTCAGTACTACTTGTGGTTTTTAGGCATCCACTGGGGGGGGGCATGAATGGATCCCCATGGAGAAGGAGGGACTACTGTCTAGACACTTTGAATATTTGCGCAACCTTTAACATGTGCCAGGGCATTGAGGGGCCAGGAGGATAGAGAGGAGCTTTGGGACTTTGCTGCTGACCTCAGGTTGCTAGTGGTGGAGAGAGGCAGTCTTCGGAGTAGAATGAATGGAAATGAAGGGCAGGGCAGGCCACAGAGGTTTATGTAATGGGCCTAGAGATAACTATCCTTGTCCCCTAAATGCTGATTTGAGTTTTGGGTTCTTGGAGTCTGTGTTCATTGTAACTAGATAAGATAAAACAAGATGCCCTGATACATTCTCTGCAAACCCATTTCCATCCCCATCCTCAGATTAGCATGTTTTGTAGTTTCTGCAAAGCAAGGTACACACCGGGAATGCACTTCTGAAATGCTTCATGCTCTTAATCTCTAGGAATGGATGGCATTTTTTGAGGTATTGGGATATGAGGCTGAGCGATTTTCTGTCCATTTGGTAGATTGGGGCACTATTTACTCTTGGGAGTTTCTAGTAGGGAAGTCCTGGTTAAGAGTGAGGATCTGCCTCTAATATGCCCAAACTAGAAAACACAAAGGATACCAGTAGGACCCCAGATATTAGAGGGGAAATACTAGCTAAGTTTTAATGGAAAGATAGGAGAGGAGAAAGGCCGATCTTGATTAATGAGGGTCTACACCTGAACATGTGTAAAATTATGAATAAGACATGGTTAACCTGGACAACCATTGGTGGGGGGGGGAGAGAAAACAGGGGCGGGGGGGGGAGAGGGCACCAAATATAGTGTAAATGTATACTACTTATGTTCAATAAAAAATTGTTAAAAAAAAAAAAAAGAATGAGGATCTGAGCCAGGCATGGTGGCGCATGCTTGTAATCCTAGCATACGGGAGGCTGAGATTGGAGGATCATGGTTTGAAGACAGCCTCAGCTACTTAGTGCGGATCTTTGCAACTCAATGAGACCCTGTTTCAAAATGAAGAATAAAAAAAGCCGGGTGACGCTAGTAATCCCAGCGCTTGGGAGGCGGAGACAGGAGGATCGTGCAGGTTCGAAGCCAGCCTTGCTGGTTTAAGAGACCCTATTTCCAAATAAAATATAAAATAGGTCTTTGAGTGTAGCCCGGAGGTAGAAGGGTTCCATCCCTAGCACCACCATTAAAAAAAGAAATAGAGCTGGGAGTATATAGCTCAGAGGTAGAAGGCCCCTGAGTTCCATTCCCAGTATTGTCCCCCCCCCAAAAAAAAAAAACGAGGATCTGGAGCTGGGTAATCCTAGTACTTGGTAGACTGAGACAAGAGGATCACATGTTCTAGGCGAGCCTCAGCAACTTAGCAAGACCGTCAGCAATTTGGTGAGATCCTGTTTCCAAATAAAAAATAAAATAGGGCTGGGCATGTAGGTTGGAAGTAGCGCCACCACACACACACACACACACACACACACACACACACACACACACACGGAGAAGGAGAGCCAGGCAGCTCTGGGGTTGAGTCTGGGATTTGCTGTGGGACCTAGGGTTGAGTTCCATGATTTCTCTGGAGCTCAATGCTCTCATCTGTAAACAGGGGATAATCATAGTCTCTACCTGCAAGAGTGGGTGTGTGTGCAGGTTTAATGACCTACATTTGGCGAAGTACTTCTATATGGGAGCTAGACAGGAAGCGCTCATAGGTAACTCCACAGGTCTCTCATTGAAAGGGTCAGGTGTAAAGCTGGGTGTGGTGGTGCACACTAGTAATCCCAGCATTTTGGAGGCTGAGACAAGATGATTGCGATTTGAGGGCAGCCTCAGCTACTACTTGGTGAGGCCTTTGTAACTCTGTGAGACCTTGTTTCAAAATAAAGAATAAGAAAAAAAAATAGGGCTGGGGTTGTAGCTCAGAGGTAGAATGTCTCTGGGTTCCATCCCCAGTACTGCAAAAACAAAACAAAACAAAAAAAGAGTCAGGTGTAGACAATTCTACTGGTAGTGTGTGAGGCAAAGGGGATGTCAGAGTTGGGGTTGGTTAGATCATGCAGCCTGGCATGAGAATATTCTTTTTTTTTTTTTTTTTTTTTTGCAGCACTAGAGATGGAATCAGGGGCATTCTATCTCTGAGCTACACCCCCAGTCCTATTTTTTATTCTTTATTTTGAAACAGATCTCACTGAGTTGCAAAGGGCCTCACTAAGTAGCTGAGGATGGCCGTGAACCCAGATCCTCCTGTCTCAGCCTCCCACAGGCTGGGATTACAAGCCTGCGCCACCACATCCAGCTTCTGGCATGTGGAGTTTGGGTTGAATCGGGGTGAAATGGATAGCAAGAGGAGCCTTCGAGGGAGATGAGGCAATTAGAACTCTTTAAGCTGCATGCAACTGATGAAAAACTGGCTCATGGAGAAGGAAGTTGCCTGGTTTATGCCAGCAAGCCCCAGAGCGTGGGTTATAAGTTTCGGGAGTCCAGGCTCACTGATGTCACCTAGGACTCTGGTCCTTCAGGCCTCTGCTCTGTTGTTTTATTAATCCTTAATCTGGTTCTTTGGTGGTTTTTCAGTTGCAGAGAGTTGCTGGGAGGTTAAGAGATTGTTCCTGGGAGAACCCTCCTGGAAGACAAACCCTCCTGGAGGCAAAACTCGTCTTATATCTCATTGGCCCAAGTTGAATCACAGAGCTGTTTTTGAACCAATACCTGACCGGCATGGGAAATGGATTACCCTCTGACCAATGAGACCTTCCCTAGAACTGGGGGTGGAGTCACTCTATTGGGCCCAATGATAGTTTTGGGAGGAGTGTATCCAGTCTCTTATAAGGGGTCTTGGAGGTAGGGCAGAAGGGGCTGGAGGCTGATGGATTGTTTTAGAAAGTGTTTGAAAAGTGGGATTCACATGCTTACATGCTTGAGGACTCACATGCTTACATACATGAGACAGGTGAGAGGAAAGTCTTATTTATTCTGGAGTCTTCCTCCATTGCTGTACCTCCCCCATCCTTGGTTTATAATATGCAGGGGATGCACCCACATCTTCTCTTATCCCTGGATCCCTGCTAGGACTCCCATTTCCCACAAGACCTCTTCTTCCATGTTGATTAATCAGGAATCCTGTTATGTCAATTGTATATTGTATATAATTTTTGTGGCTCTTATCTTTTCCTGGCTGGAAGTAATTTTTCAATTTAAAAGTGTGTGTATGTGTGTGTGTGTGTGTGTGTGTGTGTGAGAGTGTGTGTGAGTGTGTGTGTGTGTGTGTGTTTTCTGGGTGTGGGGCTTACGTCTATAATACCAGTACTTGAGAGGCTGAGACAGGAGGATCACAGGTTCAAGGACAGCCTCAGCAAGTAGTGAGACTCTCATCAATCTAGTAAGTTCCTCTTTCAGAAAAAAAAAATAGCAGGGCATGGTGGTGCATGTGCTTGGGAGGCTGACAGGAGGATCACACAGGTTCAAAGCCAGCATCAGCTACTTAGTGAGGCTCTCAGCAACTTAGTAAGACCCTGTTTTCAAATAAAGTATAAAATAGGTCTGGAGTATAGCCCAGAGGTAGAAAGCCCCCGGGTTCCACCCCCCAGCACCACCAAAAAAAAAAAAAAAAAAAAGTAGGGCACTGGGCATGGTGGCGCCTGCTTGTAATCCCAGCATTCCAGAGGCTGAGACAGGAGGATCACGGTTCACCGACAGCTTCAGCTACTTAGTGAGGCCCTTTGCAACTCAGTGAGATCCTGTTTCAAAATAAAGAATTAAAATAGGGCTGGTGGTATAGGTAGAAGGTAGAATGTCCCTGGGTTCCAGTCCCAGTACCAGAAAAAAAAAAAAAAAATATGGCTGGGTTTAGCTCATAGATAGAGTTCCCTGGGTTGAATCTCTAAACACACACACACACACACACACACACACACACACACACACACACACACTTTTTCCCTATAAAAATGAGAATATTGATGGTGAGAGAAAAAGTTGCCTATATTCTTATTGCCTAAAGAAAACAAAGAAATTATAAATAATCCCCTCCAATTTGGTGTGTGTGTGTGTGTGTGTGTGTGAACTGGGAATGGAACCCAGGGCTCTACTTTAAAAAATTTATATTTATTTATTTATTTATTTATTATTTATTTATTGTGGTACTGGGGATGGAACCCAGGGGCATTCTACTTCTGAGCTACATCCCTAGTCCTATTATTTATTCTTTATTTATGTGAAAACATGATCTCACTGAGTTGCAAAGGGCCTCAGTAAGCAGCTGAGGCTGCCCTTGAACCATGATCCTCCTGTCTCAGCCTCCCAAATGCTGGGATTACAAGAGTGGACCACCACGCCTGGTTTAAGACAGGATTTTTAAATGATGCCCCAGTCATTTTATTTTATTTTTTTCCAATCATTTTACAATAAATTGCATCATTGAAATGAAATACAGAGCAATAAAAATAAATGAACTAGAACTGTGCTTAATTTGGGTTTTCCTAAGAGCAGGGCTGGCACAGGGACCTCTATCAAGTGTTAGAGGTATTTTATTTTGAGAGGTGACCTTAAGAAGCAGAAGGGCAGGAGGAGTGAGAGAGGCAGAGAAGTAGGAAAAACCAATATAAGCATGAACAACCACAGTATGTGTATATACACATAGGGCAGGGTGGGTGCGGGGGGCAACCTGGGAGGCTGAGACAGGTGGATCGCAAATTTGCAGCCAGCCTCAGCTACTTAGTGAGGCCCTCTGCAGCTTAGTGAGACCCTGTTTCAAAATGAAGAATAAAAAAAAAAAAAATAGGGCTGGAGATATATCTCAGAGGAGGAATAGCCCTAGGTTTAATCCCTAGTACTGCAAAAAAAAAAAAAAATTATATTGGCTGAGCCAGATGTGGTGACACACCTGTGCTTGGGAGACTGAGACAGGAGGATTGCCAGGTCAAGGCCAGTTTCCGCAGCTTAGGCCCTCAGTAACCTGCTGAGACTGTTTCAGAATAAAGTAGGGCTAGGGGTATAGCTCAGAGTTAGAATGCCTCTGGGTTCAATTCCCAGTATGAAATAAAAAAGTACTGGCTGGGTATACGCATGCACATCTGTAGTACCAGCTATCTGGGAGGTGGAGGCGGGATGATCCCTTGAGCCTAGAAGTTTAGGGCGAGCTCGGGCATCATAGTGAGAACCTGGGTCCAAAGTAAAGAAAAGAAGACGAGAAAGAAAGGAAGAAGGAAGGAAAGAAAAGAGGCCTGGTGTGGCGGCACACACATGCAATCTAGTACTTGGGAGGTTGAGACAGGAAGAGTGCAGATTTGAGGCCAGCCTCAGCAATTTAGTGGTTTTTAAATAAAAAATAAAATAGGGATGGGGTATAGTTAGGAGGTAGAATATCCTTATGTTCAACCCCTAGCACCACAAACAAAACAAAAGAGCATTTCAGAATAATACATTACTCAGCTTGACCAGAGGAAGGGAAGAATGCCTTGCGATTATTATTTTGTTTGTTTTAAAGACAAGTTTGGACCCAGCTTGCAAGAGAGAATATAGCTCATCCTCGAGATGCCATGATATGATATTACGACAAAAGACATTCGTGCTTAGCTGGATTTCTCCCCCCACCCTCAAATGTGTTGAAACACCTGAGCTAATTACCGTAGAATGTGAGGCTCTCCTGTTGTTTGTGAGAGAGGCAGGCTTGGGATTCTCAGAGACACAGTTTCAAAAGTTTGCCTCTGGGAGCTTCCAGTTATTAGCTTTTTTTTTTTTTTTTTTTTTTTTTTTGGTGGTACTGGGGTTCCTGGAAGCCTTTCTATCTCCAGGCTACACTCCCAGACCTATTTTATATTATTTGGAAACAGGGTCTCTTAAGCCAGCGAGGCTGAGTACGAACCTGTGCGATCCTCCTGTCTCCGCCTCCCAAGCGCGGGGATTACAAGCGTGCGCCGCCATGCCCGGCCAGTTATCAGCTTTTTTGTTCAAGTGAAGGAGATGTTTTTCAAAGAAATATTTCAAGAGTCTGCTGAAATAGTGGCATTGTCTTTAAAAGTAGAAACAGGGTCTTGCTAAGTTGCTGATCTGTGATCCTCTTGTCTCAGCCTCCCAAGTACTTAGAATCACAGGCAGGTGCCACCATGCCTGTTTGTTTTTTTATTTTATTTTATTTTATTTTATTTTTTCAGTACTGCGCATGGAAGCCAGGGATATTCTACCTCTAAGCTATACCTCCAGCCCTATTTTTTTATTCTTTATTTTGAATCAGGTTCTCACTGGGTTGCAAACAGCCTCACTAAGTAGCTGAGGCTATCTGCAAACTGCGATCCTCCTGCCTCAGCCTCCCAAATGCTGGAATTATAAGCATGTGCCACCACGCCTGGCTTATTTTTTAAGTTTAATTTTGTTTTATTTATTTGCTTATTTATTTATCTATTTATTTATTTTTTGTGGTACTGAGGGTGGAACTCGGGGACCTTTCTACTTCTAGGCTATACTCCCAGTCCTATTTTAACTTTATTTGGAAACAGGGTCTCACTAAGTTGCTGAGAGCCTAAGTCGCTGAGGCTGGCTTCGAACCTGCGCGATCCTTCTGTCTCAGCCTCCCAAGCGCTGGGATTAACGTGTGCACTACCAAGCCCAGTTTATTTTTTTATTTTAAAGACAGTATTTTTTTTGTTTTGTTTTTGGTACTGAGGATCGATCCTAGAAGCATTCTATCTCTGAGCTATACTCCTTCCTTCCTTTCTTTTTCCTTCCTCTCTGGCATTGGGGATTGAACCTCCAAGCTATTCCCCAGCCCTATTTTATTTTTTATTTGAAAACAGGGCCTTGCTAACTTGCTGAGGGTCTTAAGTTGCTGAGGCTGGCTTTCAGACTTGTGATCCTCCTGTTTCAGCCTCCCAAGTACTGAGATTACAGGTGTGTGCCATCACACCCAGTAGAAATGTTTTTTTTCCCCCAGGTCTGGGTAAGGAACCCAGGGGCATTCTACCTCCGAGCTACACCCCCTGCCCTATTTTTTTATTCTTTATTTTGAAACCGGGTCTCACTGAGTTGCAGAGGTCCTCACTTAAGTATCTGAGGCTGTCCATGAACCGTGATCCTCTGGTCTCAGCCTCCCCAGTGCTGGGATTACAAGCGTGCACCACCATGCCCAGCAGAAAATGTGTTTTAAACTGTTGAAAGCAGCCGTGGCTTTGGTTCTTTTTTTATTTATCTGTCTTCTATCACAAAGGCTTTTATTTCACTGTCAACAGTTTCTATAACTAACTACAGAGAAAAATCTCCATCATCCTAACACATGACTAACAGAGTAGATGCTTCTTGAAAACAAAACACAACCTTTCGAGGCCGGGCGTGGTGGCACACGCTTGTAATCCCCACGCTTGGGAGGCCAAGACAGGAGGATCGCATAGGTTCGAAGCCAGCCTCAGCTACTGAGTGAGGCTCTCAGCAACTTAGTGAGACCCTGTTTCCAAATAAAGTATAAAATAGGTATGGGAGTATAGTCCAGAGGTAGAAAAGCCCCTGGGTTCCATTCCACTCCCAGTACCACCAAAAAAAACCAAAACCAAAACAAAACAAAACAAAAAAACCAACAACAACAAAACAAAAAACACAACCTCTCTGCCATCATTCAAGGACAGGCAGGTAAACTAATACCTGCTGTGTGCCAGGGACTGTGCCAGCTAGGTTAGTGCTTTACATCATGTACCTGGCTTAATTTTTTTTTTTTTTTTTTTTGGGGGGGTACTGGGAATGGAACCCAGGGACAGTCTAACTCTGAGCTACCCACCCGGCCCTATTTTATTTCATTTTTGTGGTACTGGGGATTGAGTCTAGAGGCATTCTATCTTCAAGTTATACCCCTAGCCTGATTTTATTCTTTATTTTGAAATAGGGTCTTATTAAGTTGCTGAGGGCTTCACAAGTTGCTGAGGGTGGCTGCGAACCTGTGATCCTCCCATCTCGGTGTCCGAAATATTGGGATTAGAAATGTGCGCCATCACACCTGGCTTTTTAGCCCTAATTTATTTTTTTATTTTGAAACAGGGCCTCACTAGGTTGCACATGGCTTCACAAGTTTGCTAAGGCTGGCTGTGAACCTGAGATCTTTCTATATCAGCTTCCCAAGCACTGGGATTACAAGTGTGTGCCACTGTGCCTGGGTGTATCGGGCTTAATTCTTTTTTTTTTTAAATTTAATTAATTAATTAATTTATTATTTTTTGCAGTGCTGGGGATGGAACCCAGGGGCATTCTACCTTTGAGCTACACCTCCAGCCCTATTTTTTATTCCTTATTTTTTTGAAACAAGATCTTACTGAGTTGTAAAAGGCCTAAGTAGCTGAGGCTGCCTGTGAACCGTGATCCTCCTGTCTCAACCTCCCAAATGCTGGGATTACAAGCGTGTGCCACCACGCCTGGCCTTATTTATTTATTCACTCATTTATTATTATTTTTTTATTTCTTTTGTGGTACTGGGGATTGAACCCAGGGACATTCTGCCTCTGAGCTATACCCCCAGCCCTATTTTTTAATTTTTTAAATTTTGAAACAGAATCTCACTAAGTTGCATAGGGCCACTAAGTAGCTGAGGCTGGCCGCGAACCCCGATCCTCCTGTCTCAGCCTCCCAAGTACTGGGATTACAAGTGTGCACCACTATGCCCAGCTTATCCGGCTTAATTCTAACGCTCCTCTCAGATTGGTGTTATCTCCATTTTTACAAATGGGGAAAATGGAGAAACTGAGGCACCAAGATGTTTATGAACTCAGAAAACAGAGATGGACTTTGAATGTAAATGTGTTAAGATGCATATAGTTCCAAGTCATAGGAAACCTAAGAAAATCTGGTTTATCCAATAGGGGAGCTCATTGACTCTAGCAACTGAAAAGCTTGGGAGTTCAGGCAGTTTGACCTGGTGGTTTCTATGTCACCAGAGAGCCTTGGCTACCTTCCTTTATGACTTTCTGTTGTCCCTGAATCAAAGGCTTGTGTAACTTTTCCAGACCTCACAACCACATACCACACCTCCCAGAACAAGAAGGCAGGCCCTGGACCCATCAGTACCAGGAAAGCCATGAGGTTCGCTGTGATTGGTCTAGCCCATGTCACCTGCCCACTCTTCAACCAATCACTGGCTACACTGTTCCACTATTGGGATTGTCTTAACCTGATTATCTGTTCTGCCTTCCAGCCTGACATCTTAGAGAGTATGAGAATGCCAGGCTTTCCACACTAGGTCACTGCTGCATGAACTGCCGCCGCTGCCGCCGCCGCCTCCTCCTCCTCCTCCTCCTCCTCCTCCTCCTCCTCCTCCACCTCCTCCTCCTCTTCCTCCTCCTCCTCCTCCTCCTCCACCTCCTCCTCTTCCTCCTCCTCCTCTTCCTCCTCCTCCTCCTCCTCCTCCTCCTCCTCCTCTTCTTCCTCCACCACCTCCTCCTCCACCACCTCCTCCTCCTCTTCTTTTTTTTCCTTCTCAGGACTGGGAGTGGAACCTTGGGGCATTCTACCTCTGAGCTACACCCCAGCTCTACTTTTTTATTCTTTATTTTGAAGCGGGGTCTCACTGAGTTGCAAAGGGGGCCTCACTAAGTAGCTGAGGTTGCCTGCGAACCACGGTACTCCCGTCTCAGCCTCCCAAATTCTGGGATTACAAGCATGTGCCACCATGCCCGGCTCTCCTTTTTATTCTTTAGAAGCTCCCTTTATTTTATGAAATGCTGGTGCCAATGGCTGTATATTTCTTGACTGGTGACTTAGGATAAGCACCTCTTCCACACCCATGAAGTGAGATTTCCTCTTCACCTCACAGACAGATCAAAGTGGGGGGGGGCAGCATGCACACGTGTGTAAATTGTAGAGTGCTTGAGGTTTCCTTTAAGCTGGCTATATAATTAAATGGTGTTACTTAGACGTGGGTATGGAATAAAATCAGACTTCAGATTTAAGTGGCATAATTTTCGTGCCTTTTAAAATACCAGGTAGTCTGATCTCGCAGACTTGGGTTCCCCAGAACGGGGTGCAGACTGATGGCTTAGTGAGGGCAGCAGTCACCGCTGCCTGCCTCTTAGGAGGAAGAGTTGAAAGGAAGGCTGAATGTGTGAGGAATAAGGGGCTTGATTGCCTTCCAGGGTTTGTGTTGAAGGAGAGGAAAATGTAGCTCAGCCATAGTGATGCTGCCCAATTAAAAACTAAAAAAAGATTGTGGTTATAGGGCTTGGACTTCTGACAAGCCAGCAGCCTCAGTCATTTTGAGTGTTATCCCAGATTGGAAGATTCTGTTAGAAGGAAAAAGCAGAAGCTTTGAGAATTTCTAGTTGAACGGTTAGAGCGGCTCATCAGAGCCCCAGGAAGGAGACAGCCTCGCTCCCTGGACAGCTGAGTTGGCTCTGCTTAGTGGCAACATGGGAAAGGCTCTTGTTGAGACCAGCTGAGTGCAGAGATGTACTTTCACACGAAACCACCTTTCCTCAGTGGTGAGCTCACCAGGGCCCTCATGCCACAAAGCCTAATTGTCTGGACCATAAATGTAAGCTTCTTAATTAATTGACTCAAGTCTTAGAACAGATTTGCTTTTCTTCATAAATAAATCCACGGGCTTAACTGCTTCTGACTCAGATGAAAGAGGATCCTGGAGCACAGAGGAGAAGAAGGACATGGGGAATCAGAAATCCTGGTTCTTTTTCTGATTCTGTTCCTCAGCAGCTCTGAGTCTTTGGGCCCCATTTCTTTATCTGTAAACTTTGAGGACTAAACCGGAATCAGGGTCTGCAGAAAGCGTGCACCCTTGCTCTGTGACAGCATCACTGGTCACTTGAGGTTCTCGCCCATGGATCCCGGCTTGGCATTAGTGCCTTTTTCAATATGATCCTCCCTGGTCCTGGAGGTGAAGGACCTGGTCCTGGTCCCCGCTCCTCTTCTGTTAGAACCCAGGGGCATTCTGCTTCTGAGCTACACCCCAGCCTTGTTTTATTATTTGGTTTGAAACAGGGTCTCCCTTGGTTGCTAAAAGCCTAAGTTGCTGAGGCTGTCCTGGAACTTTTGATCCTGGGGTTTCAGGTGTGTGCCGCCACACCTTGTGCCATTTATTTTTCCTTTTTTTTTGTGGTACTCAGGATTAAACTCAGAGACATTCTACCTCTGAGCTACACCCCTCAGCTCTATTTTTTATATTGAAGTCAAATCCCACTCATTTGCAGAGGCTGACCTTGAACCTGCATAGCCTGTCTCAGCTTCCCAAATACTGAGATTGCAGGTTTGTGCCACCATGCCCAGCTCTCCATTTCTTTTCTTTTCTTTTTTCTTTTTTCTTTTTTCTTTTTTCTTTTTGCAGGTCTGGGGATGGACTCCAGAGGCATTTGACCTCCAAGCTATACCCCTGCCCTAGTTTTTATTCTTTATTTTGAAACTGAGTTTCACTAAGTTGCAGAGGGCCTCACCAAGTAGCTGAGGCTGTCCGCGAACTGTGATCCTCGAGTCTCAGCCTCCAGAATGCTGGGATTACAAGTGTGCGCCACCGCGTCCAGCTAGGTAGACCCTATTTCAAAATAAAAAATTAAAAGGGTTGGGGGTATAGCTCAGGGGAGAATGCTCCTGGGTTCATTCTCCAGTACCACACACACACAAAAGAAGAACTAGCTCACATGTCTCTTCTCTTGCAAAGTCGGCTTCCAGCTCCCCATGTAGAGTTAGTCATTTCTTCCCTGTGTTCCCACAGCACTGTACATATAAATTATAATCATGACATGGCCACGAGACTGTTGGTGACACGATCCTCCAGACCAGCCTCTGAGCCCTTTAGCTTGCGTATATCACCATTGTGATTTCTTGAGATGCCAGTATTGAGTTTTCTTTTTTTTCTTTTCTTTTTTTCCCTTTCTTTTGATACTGGGTATGGAACCTAAGAATATCTACCTTAGAGCCATACCCTGAGCTCCCCCCCCCTCCATACTGGGGATGGAACTCAGAGGCATTCGACCTCCGAGTGACACCCCCAGCCCTATTTTTCATTCTTTATTTTGAAATGGTCTCACTGAGTTGCAAAGGGCCTCACTAAGTAGCTGAGGCTGTCTGTGACTGTGATCCTCCTGTCTCAGCCTCCTGAATGCTGAGATTATAACTGTGTGCCACCACGCCCAGCTCCCATCCCTTTTTATTTAATTTATATTTTTTGTGGTACTGGGAATGAAACCCAGTGGCATTCTACCTCTGAACTACATCCCCAGCCCTATTTTATTCTTTTATTTTGAAATAGGTTCTCACTAAGTTGCGGAGGGCCTTCTAAGGCTGGCCACAACCTGGGATTCTCCTGTCTAGCTTCCCAAGTTTGTGCTACCACGCCTGCCCCCCAGCCCTTCTTTATTCATTCGTTCATTTGTTCATTTATTCATATTTATTATTTATTCACTTATTTATTCATTTTTGTGGCTCTGGGGATTGAGCCCAGAGGCACTCTACCTCTAAATTACACACCCTAACTCAATTTAATTTTTCATTTGGAAACAGGGTCTCACTAAGTTGGGGAGGGCCCTTGCCAAGTTTCTGAGGCTGCCTCGAACCTGGGATTTTCCTGTTTTAGCCCCCCCCAAATACTGGGATTATGGTCCTGCACCACCATGCCTGGCTTGAGTATTTTTTTCTTTATATTTCTTATTTTTATATTTCTTTATTTCAAAAGGAAACTTAGAACCTGATCATAAATAAAACACCAGTGTCACTTTCCAGAAAGAACAGGCAGCTGTTTCTTTAAAAAGATAAAGCCGGGCATGGTGGTGCACACTTGTAATCCCAGCATTTGGGGAGCTGAGACAGGAGGACTGCAGTTCGTGGACAGCCTCAGCTACTACTTAGGGAGGCCCTTTGCAACTCAGTGAGGCCCTGTTTCAAAATAAAGAATAAAAAATAGGGCTGGGGCGTAGCTCAGAGGTAGAAAGCCCCTGGGTTCCATCCCCAGTAACACACACACACACACACACACACACACACACACACACACTCACACACTCACTCACTCACTCACTCACTCACTCACTCACTCACTCAATGAAAGCAACAATGTTAAATTTAAGATGGTTATTGAAGACAGCCTAAGGTTTGCTCCTACTGTTACAAAACAGAAATTAGTATGTGAGCTACCAATGTCTATTTAGCATAATTAAGACTGGCTTTCTTTTTGGCTTAATTTGAGTTTTAGAGAATGGTTGAATTTGAAAGTTCTGTTCTTACCTGCAGGCACCTGCAGGCACCTGCTGTGTCTGTCCTGCCCCTCGTGGTCAGATGGCTCAGCGCCTGGGACAGAGAGTCTCTGTAGATGCTGCTGGACAGCTTGGTGCTGTGATTCCAATCTATGGTGCTTTCCTTTACTGTCAAAAGTAATTGCATAGCAGGGCATGGTGGCGCATGCCTGTAATTGGGAGTCTGAGGTAGAAGGATTCTACAGAAGGTTGAACAGGAACATAGCCAGGCCCTCAGCAACTCAGTGAGACCCTATTTCAAAATAATAAGGGACAGGGATGTCTCTTGGAGGTAGAAACCCCTAGGTTCAATCCTTAGCAACAAAAAGTAATTGCATAAGGATCATAGAGTGGTCTCACTGACGTGGAGGGCTCATTTCTTGCTTTTCTGGGTTAAGATTTGAAAGGTGAAAAAAATCATATAGGAAAATGATTCTACTTTTTCCTTTTTTGGCCACTAGGGATTGAACCCAGGGGTGTTCTCTCTCTGAGCTACAACTCCAATTATTTGTTTTTTCTCTATTTTGAAACAGGTTTTTGTTATGTTGCTGAGACTGGCCTTGAACCTGCGATTGTGGTAATACTCATGAGCAAATTCTTACTGGGATATGGTGTGTTGGTTGTTTTGCAGCTTACATTCAGGAAGGTCAGGCAACGCAGACATTCCATGTCATAGCTAGGGAAAGTGATGCCCAGCTGCTCATAGCTGTCCGGGGCTGGTCTGAACCTAGGTTACCACCCCATGCCTTGTTCCCAGCTCTGTGCATTTCCTACCAGACTTTGCTCTGGTAGGAAATTCAAGTTGCTAGGTAACCAGAAACACAGGGATAGACAGAATAGAACAAGCCTTTTTGAGCTCTGAAGATGGAAATTTATGGGGGTTCTTTTCACTCTTTAGGAATCCAGGTGTGTTCTGATTTGCTCTTGGAAGGACACCAGTTTATGGCCTAGTCTCCTTTTTAACCCAGATTGTTACCTTGATTTATTGGTGGGTGGGGAGCTTCAGAATTTGGCCTCAGTTGTACAACTCTGGTACCTATTTCTGGCCAGGAGGTGAAATCCCATACTGTGAGGAAATGCTGGAACAAAAGCCAGCCTGGGGAGGAATCCCCCAAGGAGGGCAGGAGCTGAAGCAGCAGGGGGGAGCATGAGGACAGTTTCTCCTCCCCCCTAGAGTGGCCTCCATAGCTGTTTACCTCTTATTCTTGTGGAGCCCTTGGCCTTTTCCATAGTTGGGGGAAGGGAGGGCCTTGTGTCCTATGCCTTAAAGACCTCATGGGAAGGGTGTATGGTAGGGCCAGGTCTGAAGACATGTTCTTTAAAACATACTGCCGTCATCCCTTTCATATATTAGGAGTTGACCTTATCTGATCTTTTTTTGTGATACTGGGGATTGAACCCCTGGAGCATTCTACCTCTGAGCTACACCCCCAGCCCTATTTTAGTTTTTGTTTTGAAACTAAAAACTAGAAACCTCCATAAGTTGCTGAGGACCCCAGCGAACCTGTGATCCTCCTGTCTTAGCCTTCTAAGTACTGGGATTACAGGTGTGCGTCATCACACCTGGCTCTCCCCACCCCCCTGGAGTGTTTCATACATCTTTACCATTTTTTGTTGCTTACAAAATATATACGTGCTTGTTTCCAGAAAGTTTGGTTGTTATGGAAACTTAATTAGAATGTCGCATGGGTGCTAACCCTGCAGTTGAACGCTTAGCCTCTGAACTGGGGGCTCAGCTCCTGGCTTCATCCTGGTTATTGCTTGCTCGAGGTCTGAGGTATGGTGCTGACCCAGCTTCACAGAGGAGGAAATCTAGTGTGTGAGCAAGTAGTGAAGCCTGGGCTAGCAGCAGATCTACCTGGACCCCACAGAACAGACCAGTGGTGACTCTGTGGACAGAGGATTTAACTTGATTTATTTTTTTCTTTCTGTATCATTTTATATTGTTACAATAAGCTTGTATGAGTTGTCTCATTTATGAAAGGAGATGTGTAAGCAGGGATTTCCAGCATAGAGTCCTCAGGAGTGTGCGTCCATCCCAGCCAGAGAGGTGTGTAGATTAGGCTGTGAGTCAGAGGACACCTGGCCAGGGCTCCTGGGCTGTCTGATACCTACAGGCCCCGTGGGCTCGTGCCTGCACCCAGAGGTCTTCTTTCTTTTCCTGACCAGTCCTCCTTCAAGTCCACCATCTCATCCCTAAATCAGTTTCCAAGTAGCAGGTAACATATCCACTGGCATGTCCAGAAGCCGGGGGAATTAACATACACTTTGAATTTGCCTTGAGCCAGATGGCCGTGGGATCAGTAGCCCCTTGTTTTAGCAAAGAGGTGAAAGCAGCGTGTGCCTGCCCAGGTTCATCCGGGCTGTGGTTTTGGATTCCTCAGACCCACCTCACAGGTCCTTCCTGGAGCGTGCTTGGCTTCTCTTGGTGGGCTGCCCCTCAGGAGGCCTGCCAGCCAGCTGGGTGGTCCCAGGCACACACCACACTGGGCAAGGGCCTGGTCAGGGGTCCGTGGCCTGGGGATTGCCTGAGCGCCCGCACTGCTTTGAGAGAACTAAGGCTCATTAGAGATTTTAGAGATCTTAGCATTCTTTTGATTCTTTCTGTGGCTGGTTTGGTAAACTGGTTCATTTCTTCCTTATCCCATTTGACCCCATTCCCTCTCCTCCCCTTCAAGGACCAGTTTTGCTTTCTCAGAGCAGCTGTGTTTGGTGCACGTGGGTTTCTGCAGTTGCGGCTGAAGTCTTCTAGAGTCCCGAGCAACTCCGGGTTTGTGCCAGCCTGCTTCCCCGAATTGGCCTGGAGAGGCGGCTTTGGCTATGCGTCCGCTCTGGAAGGGAGAGGGCCTTCCCTGTGCGCCGCTGACGCTTTCCCACCTTTTAGGACCTTTCCTGTGTCCTACAGCGCGGTCCTCAGGTTCTCATCCTATTGGTTATTTTACAGGGGATGTTAACAGCAGTGGGCAGTTGGGCCTGGAGGGAATTAATCCCAGGAGGTCCAAGAGTGAGTCAGGTTGAGCTGTTGACCACAGTCGCTTGACACCTCAAGACTTCTGATGGGCCGGGAGGCAATTGGGAAGCTTCAAGGGCTTTTTCCTGCATTGTTAGATAATTTTGAGAAATAATCTTAAAGCAGCTATAGACTAGATAGGCTATGTTTGTTTGTTTGTTTATTTATTTATTTTTGTGGTCCTGGGGATTGAATTTAAGGGCATTCTGCTTTTTTTTTTTTTCTTCCTGGTATCAGGGACAGAACCCAGGGGCATTGTACCTCCAATCTACACACCCCAGCCCTAGTTTTTAGTCTTTTTATTTTTGAAACAGGGTCTCACTGAGTTGCAAAGGGCCTCACTAAGTAGCTGAGGCTGTCCTTGAACCGTGATCCTCCGGTCTCGGCCCCCAAATTCTACTTCTGAGCTAGACCGCCAACCCTCTTTTTTATTATTATTATTGTTGTTGTTGTTGTTATTATTATTATTATTATTATTATTATTAGTAGTAGTAGTAGTAGTAGTAGTAGTAGTATTGGGAATTGAATGAAGGCATTCAACCTCTCAGCTTCCTCCCAGCCCTATTTTATTTTTATTGTATTTTGAAACAGGGTCTTGTTAGGTTGATGAGAGTCTCACTACTTGCTGTGGCTTTCCTCAAACTTGCAATTTTCCTGTCTTAGCCTCCTAAGTACTGGGATTATACAGTGTTTGCCACCATGCCTGGCTCCTAATTTTATTTATTTATTTTTTAAAATTTTATTTTTGTGGTACTGGGAATTGAACCCAGGGGTGTTCTACCTCTGAATTGCACTCTAAGCCCTATTTTTTTTTCTTTATTTAGAAACAGGGTCTCACTAAGTTGCAGAGGGCCTCACTAAATAGCTGAGGTTGGCTGAGAACCTGCAGTCCTCCTACTTCTGCCTCCAAGTACAGGGATTACAAGTGTGTGCCACCACACCCAGCCTTCCTATTTTATTTTTGAAACAGGGTCTCGCTAAATTGCTGAGGTTGGCCTTAAACCTATGATCCTCCTATCTCAGCCTGTCGAGTACTGGGATTACAGGTATATACACCACCATGCCTTACTTACATAGGTTATTTTGAGATTTATATGGACCTCCCAGTTCTAGGGATAGAATCCAGGGGTGCTTTACTCCTAAACTACATCTCCAGTTCCTTTTTAGTTTTTATATTAAGGCAGTCTCACTAAGTTGTCCAAACTTGTGATCCTCCATTCTTAACTTTCAAAGTAGCTGGTTTACAGGTATGTGCCACTGTGCCCAGCTTAGGCACCATTCTTTGTGAGAAAAATTCACTAGTTTAAGTTAAAAAAAAATCCTTTGTTAGGAGAGCTTTATGATTCTTTTTATTTTTTATTGTGTGTCAAATGGCGGGAACCATTTAAAACTACGTAAAGACAAATGAGGGAGCCATTAGCCTGAGAAGCTGAAGCCCAGGGCAGGACCGCCTAGCCGGTCTCCAAGAGCGGCCACAGTGTGACCTCGCCCCTCATCTCCACAGCGTCGCCTTCAGTCTTGGGCTCCACATGGTGGCACAGTGGTTTCTGGGCTTTTAGGCCTTCCAGACCCAAGCACAGCCAGAAAAAGGGAGAGGGGAAGAGGAGAAAGAGGCGAGCTCAAAGCGTCATTCTTTAACTCCCCTGAAAGCCCAAGGACTCACTGTGGGATCCCTTGAATCATGTGCCTTGCTCTGATCCAGTCCCTGTGCTTGGGGATGTCACATATGCCCACCCGGGTACTAGGCATCAGAAGCAACCATGAATCCCTGCAAGAACTAGATTCACAAACCTGCAGGGAGCCCCGCATTGGACCTTCAGGGAGACGGGTGCCTGAAATCAAAAAGCTATCCAAGGGCCGGGCATGGTGGCACACGCTTGTAATCCTAGCGTTCCTGGGGGCAGAGACCAGAGGATCACCGTCTCAGCCAGCCTCAGCTCTTAGCAATGCCCTTTGCAACTCCGTTTCAAAATAAAAACCACAAAAAAACAAAAAACTATCCAAACTGGACATAGTGGCACATGCCTGTAATCCCAGTATTTGGGAGGCTAAGACAGAGGATCACAGGTTTGAGGCCAACCCCAGCTATTTAGTGAGACCCTTTCAAAATAAAAAGTAAAAAAGCTGGGCATGGTGGCACACATTTGTAATCCCAGCATTGGAGAGACTGAGACAGGAGGATCGTGGTTTGTGGACAATCTCAGCTACTTTAGGCTCTTTGCAACTCAGTGAGACCCCGTTTCAAAATAAAGAATAAAAAAATAGGGCTGGGGGTATAGCTCGGAGATAGAATGCCCCTGGATTCCATCCCTAGTACTGCAAAATAAAATAAAGTAAAATTAAATTAAAACGGCTGATGGTGTAGCTCAGTGGTATAGCGCTCCTGCATTCAGTCCCCATGATTTAAAAGACAAAGATGAAGACCAGGATATAAGCAGATGGCCCGTAGGGACAGAGACATAGATGTGTCTCCTTGTCTGGCTGAGAGGCATTCTCTTAAGTCCAAAATGTTGGATCATAAATAGTACCAAGGGCTTCTCTCCAAGCTAGGAAAATGTCAGATGGAGTTGCTCCCTCGCGACGTGGATGGCTGCTTCCTGCACCTTGGGACAGCTCTGAGCTGGCCTCTCCCCTCCAAGTGTGGGCCCTTCCTTCCTGCAGAGGAGACAGCACCGTCTGAGAGGCATGAATGGGAATTTCTTCCTTCCAGAACCAAGTCAGCATGACTCGGGCTGGCTTTGCCTGGAAAAACTGAATCAAAGAGTCCACTCCGGCCAAGGATTTCCCCAAACGCCGATCAGTGCTCATTACCCAGTGTGCTGCCTTTGGCTCCACGGAGAGTTTTGTCCGTATGGCTCCAGTGTCTGGCTTCTGCTGCCCAGAAGACAAGAAATGAGTTTTAGGGATGAACCCAAGAGAAGGGACGTGCCTCTTCACCATCCTGACCTCTACCACATATGAAAAGCCCCGATGGCCAAATCCGTAGGTCAGCGGCTAGCCTGGCCCCCAGCATTAACATTTGGGGATGGATCATAATGTTGCTTAAGTGAAAGCCCCAAAGTGCCAGGGTCACCTCCATAAAAACCCTCACCAAAGCCGGGTATGTGCACGCTTGTAATCCCAGCATTAGTGAGGCCCTTTGCAGTTCGGCAAGACCCTGTTTCAAAAATAAAGAATAAAAAATAGGGCTGGGGATGTAGATCACTGGTAGAATGCCCCTGGGTCCCATCCCCAGTACCAGAAGAAAAAAAAAAAAGTCCTCACCACAATCAGTGTTAGAAATGAATCTTCTTTCACATCTTTATGAAATTTTTTTTTTTTTTTTTGTACTGAGGATCGAACCCAGCGGCATCCTGCCTTCAAGATACAACTTCAGCCCCTCTCCCCTACCTTTTTGTGGTCCTGGGGATTAAACCTCTGAGCTACACCCCCAGCCCTATTATATTTTTATTTTGAAACAGGGTCTCTCTAGGTTGATGAGAGTCACTACTTGCTGAGGCTGTCCTTGAACCCGGAATCCTTCTGTCAGCCTACAAAGTACTGGGATTACAGTGGTGTGTCACCACACCTGGCTTCTATTTTATTTTTAGCTTGAAATAGGGTTTCACTAAGTTGCAGAGGTTGGTGCAAACCTGTGATTCCCCTGCCATAGCTGCTCAAGTGTTGAGATTACAAGTGTGTGCCACCTCACCTGGCACCCTCAGCCCCTTTTATGTTTTATTTTGAAGCAGGGTCTCACTGGTTGCTCAGAGTCTCACTAATTTTCTGAGGCTGGCCTCAAACCTGTGGTCTTCCTGTCTCATCTTCCTAAGTACTGGGATTATAGGTGTGAGCCACCACGTTTGGCATATTTTAAAACTGGGCAAAGGGAGCCAGGCCCAGCGGTGCAGGCTCTTTTTTATTTTTTATTTCTAAACAGGGTCTCACAAAGTTGGAGGGTGTCTCATTAGGTTGCTGAGGCTGGCCTTGAATCCTGATCCTCCTGTTTTGGCCTCCCCAGTTCTGGGATTACAGGTGTGTTCCCTACCACGCCCGGCTCCCTTTATGATTTTAATTCTTAATTTTTATTTTTTTATAAGTGGAACATATTGAGAGTGCTGTAACCTTTATGATTTTTAAATGAGCGATTGCTGAGTATGAGTTGAGTTTCCCTGTTACTGAGTTCAAGGCCATCTGAAGGAAGGAACTCTGTGCTGTGAACCTGCAATCTGATCTTGGGTAAGCTGATCCAGGTTTGCTTATTCTCTCTGGCTCACCGAAGTTCAGTTAACCGTGTTGTTTAAAACAGAAGTGAAGGGACTGGACATGTAGCTCAGTTGTAGAGCACTTGTCTAATGTGTGCTGGGTTCAGTCTCTAGTGCTGCCCCTCTGCGATCCTCCTACCTCAGCCTTTCAAATACTGGGATTGCAGGTCTGTGCCACCTCGCTAGATAACGTCGGCATTTTTGAAGAAGCTAGGCCAGTTTTGAAGAAGCTAGGCCTTATTTCTCAAACATAAATCCTTTATGTAGATAAGGCCCGCTAACCCGGGGTCTTGGTAAAAATGCATATTCTGATTCTGGAAGCCATTGGGGGCCTGTGAGCCTGCTTTTCTGGTAAGTTTTCAGAGAATGTCCACGCTGCTGGTCTGCTGCCCACACTTGGAGTAGTGATGATGTGGCTTGTTCCATGTTCTAGGTCTGTTTCATCATGAGTAATTCAGGCTAAGTATTTTTGGCAAGTGCCCTTCCAGAAGTCATAGGTACTGTCCCAGGAGGCGAGAGGATTCCCTGAAGGGTCCTGAGTTCCCGTGGAAGAGAGTTGAACTCAAGACTGGTAGGGGCCTTGGCTTACATGAGGGAGAACTAAAGCATGAGTCAGTCAGAGACATAGATAGAGGTTTATTTAGGAAAGCAAGAAACACACATTCAAGGAAGAATGGGGGCCCCCTTCAGAGTGGGGGGTTCATAGCTCTTCTTATATAGGAGACTTGGAGGAGGGTGGGCAGGGGAGGTATGCGGGGACAACATTAGTCTGGTAATCCCAAGATGATTTAGGTGTTTTGGTCATCTTAGGGGCCCTGGGTACTTGTGTTCAAGATAATTATCATTAAGTGAGTGGGTTTCCTGTTTTGGTTGTCAGGTCCTCTGGGTCTCTGTTATCTGCGCAGTGTAGGTGAATGTGTAAAGATATATTTAAATTTCCCAGACACTTGATAGGCCTGGTATAGAGAGTGAGGAACTTTAGCGCAAGGCTTTCATATGAAGGTTACATTTTCTTTCCTTATGTCTCCTTTCTACTTATTTCTTTTATTTCTTCTACCTCCGGCATTTCCCACGCAACACCTCAGCTGGCATGCCGTTCAATTTGTCCTGTTATTAGTGATGCTAAGTGAGATCGTTTGGTCCAAGTGGAGCCTGCCAGCTCTCTATTGAAGGGACACCGTTCTTCCAGTGGAATTATTAAGCAGTCTGTAATTATAATTAATAAGTAATCTTTGAAATAGCATGGATGTCCTATTTCCCAACAGTTTTCACCTATTTTGGGGGAAATAGCATCTTACAATTATAATGCCCCACTGGCAACACACATCTCTTATGTGAAGAGCAATTAATGGGTGTGTCATTTTTTTTAAAGAAAGACGATTGACTTCCATTTCCATTGTAAACAATGGCTTTTATAGCTTACCAAATTTTGATGTTACAGTTATTTTGTATTACTCCTGTGAGAAGTGGCTATATCCCATAACCAGGAATAGTTTGGCGTGTGTGTGTGTGTGTGTGTGTGTGTGTGTGTGTGTGTGTGTGTATATATATATTTTTTTTTTTTTGCAGTACTGGGGATGGAACCCAGGGGCATTCGACCTCGGAGCTATGCCCCCTGCCCTGTTTTTTATTCTTTATTTTGAAACAGGGTCTCACTAATTACGGAGTGTCTCACTAAGTAGCTGAGGCTGTCTGTGAACCGCAATCCTCCGTTCTCAGCCTCCTAAATGCTGGGATTATAATAAGCATGCGCCACCATGCCCAGCAGGTGTATCTTTTAAAAAATAAATTAATTACAAAAATGTTTTGGAGAACCTTCTGAGGTTGCATGCTAGGATTATAATTGGTACCCTTAATATCCAATAGACTTTTAAAAAAAATCACCCTTCTAAGCTAGACAGGCCATTCTCATGTGTTACAAGTTATTCCTTTTGACTGAAATAAAGAGTTAGAGCTGAGCATGATAACACACGTCCGTAATCCCAGGATTTGTGAAGCTGAGATAGGAGGATCACAGGTTAGCCAGACTCTCAACAACCTAGCCAGAGATCCTGTTCCAAAACAAAACAAAACAAAAAAGGGTGGGGGTGTAGTTTAGAGGTAGATGCCCCTGGGTTCAGTCCCCAGTACCACACATGTACATGTGCATCTACACACACACACACACATACATACACACACACATACACATACATACACACACACATACGAGTGATTTGGATGATTAAGAAAAAGAAAATGTTTAAGGATTTACTTTAAGCAAAAGCAAAGTGGATTTGGTGCTCCAGAGAATAACCCATCCTTCCTTATACCCAGCTGCTATGAAGCCGTAGAGGAGATTCCAGGTGAGGAGGCTTCTTTACCTGTAAGAGCTGGGGTATTTGACAGTCTTCTAAACTGATCCACAACCAGGACAGGCTCCTTCTCCTTGCTGGAAGAGAGTACTCCAGCTCACAGAGGGACAGAGCCCGCTCTTAATCCCAGCCACACCTCCCACCAGCAATATAGCCTTGGGCAAGTTTCTGAGCCCCAGTTTCCTCCTCTGTGAAATCTGAATAATAATGGGTCTTGGCTTAGAGTTTGTGAAGTGTGGTTATCTCGAGGTCTGGGTCATAGTGAATGCACAGACAGGTTGGTTGAATGCAGTTCCAGTTCTCTTTTTCTTTTTGGTGCTGGGATCTGAACCTAGGGGGCCTCGCACATACGGATATGCCTGATCTACTTTAGCCAAAAGAGGAGTGGTAGATGAATGGATACTGTTAGTCACTTTCAACAATATTATTGTTCAGGAGATAAAACCTAATTGGGGAGACTCATTCCACAAGGACGACATGCGCTTCTGTTCTGTTCAGGCAGCGCTCCAGCCCAGGGCGTGCCTCTGTGCTCCACACAGTGTTCCTGCTGGTTGATCACCCAGGTTCTCATGGAGGGCCAAGGCATTCTCTCTGACAAACATCGAACTGGCTGGAGGCCAGTGGGTTTTCTTGCATAAATCACACTGAAAAGGCATCCTCTACTTTCTAGTTTTGGCTTCTTTATGTGAACCTAGGATACTTTGGAGCAGTGAGCATGCAGAAACCTTTTGGGATGTTGTTCCACTCCCCTGCCACTGGCTCAGTTTCTTAGAGTGATTTCCCTTACACATTGCTTAGCAGCCTCCTCCCCACCCCTTAATACTGGGGACAGAACTCAGGAGCATCCTACCTCTGGGCTACATACCCAGCTCTTTTTATTTTTATTTTGAAACAGGATCTCATTAAGTTGATGAGAGTCTCACTACTTGGTGAGGCTGTCCTCAGACCTGTGATCTAAGTACTAGGATTACAGGTATGCACCACCACGCCTGGCTGGGACATACTGATACTAAACTTAATTTATTTTTTACCTAAATTCTGTGTGTGTGTGTGTGTGTGTGTGTGTTTATTTTGCAGTATTGGGGATTGAACTCAGGGCATTCTACCTTTGAGCTACACCCCCGGTCCTATTTTTTTTTGGTGGTACTGGGGGTGGAACCCAGGGGCTTTCTACCTCCAGGCTATACCCCCAGACCTTTTTTATACTTTATTTGGAAACAGGGTCTTACTAAGTTGCTGAGAGCCTCACTAAGTAGCTGAGGCTGGCTTTGAACCTGTGCAATCCTCCTGTTTTAGCCTCTCAAGTGCTGGGATTACAAGCCTGCGCCACCACGCCCGGCCCCCAGCCCTATTTTATTCTTTGTTTTTGAAACAGCATCTCACTAAGTTGTGGAGGGCTTCACTAAGTAGCTGAGACTGGCCAAGTGAACCTGTAATCTTCCTGTCTCAGCCTCCCAAGTACTGGGATTACAGGGGTGCACCACCATGCCTGGCTATGTTTTATATTTTCATTTGTAAAATCTGACAACCCTAGGTCCCACCACCTGCTCAGAGATGCCCTCCTTTGTATTTGCTGCTGAACTGCAGAGAGCTCCTTGCTGTGAGGCTTTGGGCACTGGGGTGGGGGCAGATTAGCAATTAGCTAACTGTGACCTCACCCAGGAGGAATGTGCTCTTGCTAGGTATTAGCAGAGGTTCAGGCCCCAGGGAGCCATTGTCAGGAGCTTGTCAGTGACGTCATCAGCTGGAAAAGCCTGCTTCCAGGTCCTAGGAAAAAGCTCCAAAGCCAGGGCTCCAGTTTTGGTAATAAATGGAAATGGAGTTTCACAGGTGGGGTGTGGAGGAATTTATTACAACAGGAAGCCTGTTGGAGCCTCCCCCCTGCGTGCAGCCCCCAGCCCGGCCAGGTTTCTGAGTTCTGGTGAACAATCAGAAGCTTCTGGCAGGGCCTGTGATTACACCGTTGGCCCAAGGCCCTGGAAAAGTTGGCTTGTTTTCCAGCAAATGCTCCAGGAGCTGCAAAGAGGGTGTCAGGACTGTTTTGTAGCCCTGAGTGGGGCCTTTAAATTGGGGAGAAGGGGAGGCGGATATGAAAGTTGTTCATTAGGCTGTTGTAGGGGAGTTCTAGAAGATTCTTACTTTCTGACCATCTGGGTCCCCACCGTCTTTCTCATCCCACCATTTATAGAGGGAGTCACCCATCCCCACCAGGTGGGGCGAGCCCTCTAGATTTAGACACTCACAAAACCCTGTTTAACCTTGTGGTTTGGAAGAAATAGAAAGAGCCTTACAATTTCCCCTAATTTTTAGGGGCCATTTGCTGCACATGAACAGGCTGTCAGACTAGAGGGAGGCCCGGCTTAAATCAAGTGCTGAGCATGGTAACTACAGTCACTTAATTTTATTTGAAATCTCCCATAAAACATTCTGGATAAAGAGGGCCTGGGGGTGTGGGGGTTCTCCTCTTGGACTGGGTTTTACAGTGAGGTTTTTTTAGCCTCTTGGGGTCTCACTAGGCATTGTGTTCAGAAGTCCTCGGCACCTGCAGTTTGCCAGGGGGAACTCCTGGTGCGGGAGGAAGCTCTGAGCTTGTTCTGAAGTTCTGGCCTCTCTCCTTTCTGTCTGGTTTCTTTATCAGATTAGGATTTGGAAGCATTGCCACCAGGTCACCAGGCTGGCACACTGGGCAGCTCCTGAGACCAGCTCCCTTATCTTGTGTGTCCTTCCCGGGCGACTCCTCACTCCTCAGCACAGGGCCCGGGCATACGGTGTAGCCTCTCCAAACCTCTGTTTGTAATCCCAGTACTTGGGAAGCCGAGACAGGAAGATTGCAGGTTCAGATACAGCCTCAGCAAGTAGTGAGACTCATCAACCTAGTGAGATACTGGTTTTTTTTTGGTGGTACTGGGGTTCCTGGAAGCCCTTCTACCTCCGGGATAAACTCCCACGGGCTACACTCCCAGACCTTTTTTTTTGTGTGTGTGTGTGGAAACAGGGTCTCTTAAGCCAGCGAGGCTGGCTCCGAACCAGCGGGATCCTCCTGTCTCCGCCTCCCAAGCAAGGGGATTACAAGCATGTGCCACCACGCCCGGCTGAGATACTGTTTTAAAATTGGGCTGGGGGTATAGCTCAGAGGTAGAATGCTCTTGGGTTCCATCCCCAGTACCAAAAAAAAAAAAAAAAAGAAAAAAAAAGAAAGAAAGAAAAGAAAAGAGAAACTTGAAACAGTGTCCTTCAGCCCACTGTTTACCACCACAGCATATTTATCCTGGGGACTGGCATCCTTTCCTTTCCTGGGATGTGGTTTCCTTGCTTTGGGACAAGGGGCTCCCTCCTTTGCACCAAAGGAGGCCTCCCATGCACACCGGGTCTGGAGCTGCGGTACTCACTTTCTTCCCCCTTATTTTCCTCCTTGGGATCTGCCTTGAGCCTGTTAGCGTAGGAAGAGAAGGCTTCCTCCTGGGTCTTTGTGATTTTGGTGAGGTCCATTTGCAGGCGGCGATTCTATACGTTGGTTGCACTGTAGAACCAACTAGAAAGCTTGTTAGCTACTGACCCCCTGCCCTACCCCAAGAGATAGTCTTTTTCTTTTTTTTTTGTGGGGGGGAGACAGGCGTTGTTAAATTCCCTGATACGTAGCCAGGTTGAGACTCCAGTGATTTCTGTGAGCAACAGAAGCGTCGGGGCTTGAGAAGAACGTTGGACAAGCCATTTCTGAGCTTAGGATCGACCGAGATCATGTGTCAAGTATTGGCACCCAGTAACCCTGGCTGTTTGGGGAGCAGGCTCCGATTGATGGGGTGAGGGCATAGACTCATTGTTACATTCACTCATGGAATAAAATTTATATTGATTGTAGAGGAATATCTTATAATTAGGAAAAATTAATGATGAGGAGAAACCATGCCAAGTACGTCAATACCAATACATGAGGTAACTGGAATTCCTTCAAATTAAGAACTTCTTCAAGCCAGGCTGCCTGGTTGCCAAGCCATCTCATATCTAGCTCTAAAATGGCCCGAGCTGGCCATGTTGGTCCACGCCTACGATCTCAGCCACTTGGGAGGCGACAGAAGGATGATGGGTTGTAGGACAGTTTCAGCAATTTAGCAAGACTCTCTGCAACCTAAGGAGACACTGTTTAAAAAAAAAAAAAAGGGCTGGGGGGATCTATCAGAGGTAGAATGTCCTAGGTTCAGTCCCTAGTACTCCCCCCACCCCCCAAAAAAAACCCAGCATACTGTTTTGAATCCCCTTAGGGGTGGCTGCCTCTCTTCCTTCTCCCAAGCAGGTCTGATAAGAGCAGCCTGGTCATTTGGCTCTCGGCCCAGTGAGTAACACTGTCGGAGGGGAAACAGGGCCTTGGGTCAGGGAGACGGGCTAATGAGTGGCCCATTTTCTTATCTGTTCAAGAGAAGCCAGAAGCCACAAAAAAACCTTCAGCTTCTAGATTGTTTTGAGTGCAGTGACCGTGACTTCAATGTGGATGGCAGGCTGTCATCTGTGAGCCGGGCTGCAGCACGCAGCTGGAGAGCGCACGGCTGAGCCCGCGGTGTGGCCGACCGGTCCCACGTGACCTGGGTGTTGGCGTCAGGTGTAGGAGGAAGTCCTTCCTCGTGGGTGAGTGGTACACTCAGGATGCCATGGAGCCCAGATACTGGGTAAAGGTCATGAGGTAGAGGACTGGCACTTCTGCCCCTCCACGTCTAGTTTTTGTGGCTTTTACATTTTATGTGTTCACAGTGAAATTTGTATGCACAAAAGAGCTGCCATTTAGGTGTCTGTCTGTCTGTCTTTCTATTTTGATTTATTTAGATACTGGGGAATGAACTTAGAGGTGTTCCCAGCCCCTTTGCATTTTTAAATTTGAAACAGAGTCTTGCTAAGTTGCCCAGGTTGGCCTCCAGCTTGAGATCCTCCTACCCCGACCTTCCAAGAAGCTTCCGTTATAGGCTTGAACCACTACAAGCCCGGTTACGAGCTTGCACCACATGCCCGGCTCCCATTTATGTCTCTGGACTGTGCTAAGCATGCCTCATTCTTGGCAGGTGAAGACACTGTCGGCACATGTTAAAGTTGAGGGAAACTGAGGTTTTGGGAGAGTGAGGTCAAGTGGGGAGAATCTGATGTCAACCCAGGTGGTCCAGCCTCTCTGTGCTGTGGGTCTATCAGAGTTTGACTTTACACGTTCATCTAAATTCTGGCCCTTAAAAAATGTAATAAACAAGCCACATTACACCTGGTGCACACCTGTAATCCCAGTACTTGGGAGCTGAGAGAGAGGAGGATCTCAGGTTCAAGGACAGCCTCAGGAAGTAGTGTGAGACTTTCATCAACCTAGAGAGACACTGTTTCTTTCTTTTCTTTTCTTTCTTTCTTTCTCTCTTTTTTGTGGTACTGGGGGTTGAACCCAGGGACTTTTCTACCTCTGGGCTTTACTCCCAGACCTATTTTATACTTTATTTGGAAACAGGGTCTCACTAAGTTACTGAGATCCTCACTAAGTAGTGGAGGCTGGCTTTGAACCTTCGCGATCCTCCGGTCTCAGCCTCCCAAGCACTGGAATTACAAGCATGCGCCACCATGCCCGGCTTTCCTGTTTCAAAATAAAAATAAAAAATAGGGTTGGGGGTGTAGCTTGCAGGTAGAATGTCCTTGGGTTCAATTCCCAGTAACACACACCTCTGGAGGTGGAGCTCAGGCATCAGTACTTTCTAAAAGCCTAACTGTGGCCAGGATCTACTGCTGTTCCACAGTTTATAGTCTCCCTAAAGCAAAATTAATTCATAATCCATCCCCAGTACCACAAAATAAAAATAAAAAATATAAATAATTAAAATTTAGAATTCAGTTCCCTAATCCCATTAGCTACATTTCCATCAGTGGGTAGCCATTTGTAGACTGTGGTTTCTATATTTGTATACATGTAAAGCATTTCCATTGTTATAGAAAGTTCTAGTGAACAGTGGTGCTATTAGACCAGGGTGCACAGGTGGGCTGACCAAGGCCTGGAGGCTAAATCCGGCCCTCTGCTCACTCTTGTAAATAGAGTTTCATTGGAACAGAGGTCACACCTATTCATTTACACATTGTTTATGGCTGTTCTCATGGTAGTGGTAGATTTGAATGGTTGAAAAAAAATATATGGCTCACAAAGTCTAAAGTGTTTACTACTTTCTCCTTTACATGAAAAAATTTCCAGCCTTTGCTGTATGTATTGTGGTGTGGTTAAGGGCTAAGGAGTTCAAGCTGGGGGTAACATAAATGGTTGCATGTATGTATGTATGTATTTATTTTTGGCACTGGAGATCAAAGCCAGGGGCATTCTACTTCTGGCTATACTCACAACCCTGTTTTCCTATTTTATATTTTATTTTGAAACAGGGTTTTAATAGGTTGCAGAGGGCCTCACTACATTGTAGAGCTGGTCTTGAATCTGTGATCTTGCTTGTCTCAGCCTCCCAGAGTGATTCACCCAGCTGAGTGGATTTATGGCTTATCAGATAACTGAGGTGGAGATGAGAGGGCCGGTTGGTGGGGAGAGCCATTACAGTGACCTCCAAGGGTATCCATGAAAGAGACTCACGTCTTGCCCTAACATGACTGTCTCACTCATCGTTGTTCCTTTGGGCAACGTATCCATCCTTGAATTGCACCTCGTAGTTCCAGAAGTTATTAATTGAAGTCACTGTTTATAACTTCATGTGCCTTGAACCCGTTGGGCTGTCTGGAGATGGCACTCTTACTTTATGCATAAAATAACTTATATGGAGGCAGGGTTGGTGGCACATGCTTGTAATCACAGTACTTGGGAGGCAGAGACGGGAGGATCACAGGTTCAAGGATAGCCTCAGCCATGTAGTGAGACTGTCTGCAAGTTAGTGAGACCCTTTCTCAAAATAAAATAGGCCTGGGGGTACAGATCAGAGGTACAGTGCCCCTGTGTTCAATCAAAATAACATATGTATTGGTTACAAAGGAAACTAATATTGAAACAGTTATTACAAATAGAATTTTGTATATAGTCATGAATGTACATCTGTATTAAAATGTTTAATAGGAAAGAGCAGTGAGTCTAATTATTACTATAATTTTTTTTTTCTTTCATAGTGCTGGAGATTGAACCCAAGGGCATTCTACCTCTGAATTATGCCCCCAGCCCTTTTTTTTTTTTTTTTTTTTTTTTGCGCGGGTCTGGGGATGAAACCCAGGGGCATTCGACTTTCGAGCTACACCCCTGCCCTTTTTTTTATTCTTTATTTTGAGACACAGTCTCACTAAGTTGCAGAGGGCCTCACTAAGTAACTGAGGCTGTCCGTAAACCACAATCCTATAGTCTCAGCCTCCCGAATGCTGGGATTACAAGCGTGCACCACCACGCCTGGCCCCCAGCCCTATTTTATTTTTTTATTTTGAAATGGGTCTTGCTAAGTTGAGATGAGTCTCACTGAATTACTGAGACTGTCTTAAAACCTGTGAGTCTCCTGTATCAGCCTCCCAAGTGCTAGTATTATAGGTGTGCACCACCATGCCTGGCTTCATTACTATACTTTTTTTTTTGTGTGGGGAGGTACTGGGGATGGAACCCAGGGGCTTTCTACTGAGATACACTCCCAGCCCTATTTTTTTATTTATTTGAAACAAGGTCTCACTAAGTTGCAGAGGGCCTCACTAAATAGCTGAGGCTGGTCTCAAACCCATGATCCTCCCTTCTCAGCCTCTTAAATACTGGGATTACAAGTGTGTGCCACCACACCTGGCTTTGTTGCCATAATTTTGGTACAACAGTGGGCATGAAGGATTTCAAGCTCTCCCCAGCACTGTGACATGATAGGGAAAGATCTGATTTCATTGATGTTGGAAGCGCAGGTACCGCTTATACACCTGTGTTTTATTGTGTATGTTATGTTTATGGTTTATTGTTCATCATGGAAAGAAATGCTAAAAGCAAAAAGATTTAACTTTGTTTCTTGTTTGGTTCACAGACCCTCACGCCCATCTTGCCTCTGCATGAGTCCTTGAGTCAGAATGGTGGTCCTAGGAAACTGGGGGCTGTTTAGGATGGCTGCTTGTCTTGCTAAATGTAAATGTCTCAGATATTTAGTGTCCCAGTAGATCTTGTGGGAGGCCCCACGTGGGAGTGGGTCACAGATGTCAGAGAAGACTGACTCTTGAGGGAGCAGCCCGTGGGAAGACCTGGAGGGACAAGACTTGGGTCCTCGCAGAAGCTGGGACGCAGGAGAGCAGAGCACAGGATGCAGGGATGTTTAAGGCCCCTGAGCCTTGCATGTCAAATACAACAAAACACAGCCAGAGAGGAAGAGAATGAATGAGTTAGTTTATGTGGATCGCTACAAAGTAATTCGAAAGAATTTTTTTTTTTTTTTTTTTTTTTTGGTGTTAGGGATTGAACCCAGGGGTATTCTACCTCCCCTATCTCTATTTTTATTTTTTATTCGGAAACAGGTCTTGCTATTACTTCTGATTTGAGAACAGAGTTGCTGAGGGCCTCAGGAAGTTACTGAGGCTGGCTTCAAACCTGCAATCCTCCTGTCTTAGCCTCCCAAGTACTGGAATTATAGGCATACACCACCATGCCTGGCTTTAATTGAAGTGTTTTTTTTTTTTTTTTGGTTTGTTTTTGGTGGTACTGGGAATCAAACACAGGGACATTCTACCTCCTAGCTACACAGCCAACCTTTTTTTTTTTAATTTTTTTTTTTTTTTTTTTTTTTTTGCGGTACTGGGGATGGAACCTAGGGGCATTAGACCTCCGAGTGACATCCCCAGGCCTATTTTTTATTCTTTATTTTAAAACACTGAGTTGCAAAAGGGCCTAAGTAGCTGAGACTGGTTGTGAACCCGGATCCTCCTGTCTCTGCATCTCACATGCTGGGATTATAAGTGTGTACCACCACGCACGGCTCTAGAGTCTCACTACTTGCTGAGGCTGTCCTCGAACCTGTGATCCTCCCGTCTCAGCCTTCCAAGTGCTGAGATTATAGGCATGCACCATCATACCTGGCGTGTCTTTTATTCTTAAGCAGCACTAGGGATGCTACCGGGGCACATTACATTTATTATAGAAACAGTTCTTCCTGACTTTTACTAGGTTTTTCCCCTTTCTCCTCCTTGCATGTTAGAGCTAAGTAGTAACTGTGTAGTTGGGTGGAGGTTCTGAAGGTCCTTCCAGCCTCATAATTGGATATGCCATTTGCCCCCATCGGGACAACGCTTTCTGCCCACGTACGTGTGATGCAGATGACGAGGCTCCCTCTCTGCCTCTTCCCACCTGGCAGTATGTTGTCTGTGGTGAAGAGTATGACATCAGAAGTTTTTGGTCTGGGTTCCTCTAAATCACTGCCTGCTGTTTAAAATGACAGTTTGCACTGGAACAATAAGATGTTTCTTAATGTGATTTTCAACTGAGTTGGTTATCACAAGTCTCATAAGCACTGTGGTTGAGGGGTGGGCGCAGGGTGTGCTTCCCTTTAGCACCCTTAATTAGGAATGATACTTTCAGAGCCGGCTTTTTTCTGTTCTTTCTATATAAAACTTGTTTATTCCAAGTAGCAGGGCTCTTTCCCTCCCTCTTCCTTCCTTCCTTCCTTCCTTCCTTTCTCTTCTTCCTTTCTTTCTTTCTTTCTTTCTTTCTTTCTTTCTTTCTTTCTTTCTTTCTTTCTTCTTTCTTTGGGGTCTGGGGATGGAACCCAGGGGCATTCTACCTCTAAGGTACACCCCCAGCCCTATTTTTTATTCTTTATTTTGAGACAGGGTCTCTCTGAGTTGCAAAGGGCCTCACTAAGTAGCTGAGGCTGGCCGCAAACAGCGATCCTCCCGTCTCAGCCTCCCAAATGCTGGGATATGTTCGCCACCACGCCTGGCTTAGGTTCTCATTTCTTAGCCACCTTCCCAGAAACAGTGGTAGATTAGAGCAAGCTGTATTTCTTGTTCCTGTGTTCCTCCTTCATGGCTCTTGCCTGGCTCTCTCTCTCCACCCCTGCCCATTTTATTAAACTGAATCCCCCAGATTCTAGACATGTTTGGGAAAAACGTTTGTGGAGGATCTGAAGAGAAGTTTAAGGTAGAATTCCCCAAAGTGTTTTCTGTATAATGTTACTCTCCTTTGAGACAGAATTTTATAAAGTTCCAATGTCTAGTAATGTTTGAAAATTCCTCATAAAAATTATTCATGCCGGCGTGATGGCGCACGCTTGTAATCCCAGCATTCGGGAGGCTGAGACCTGGAGGATCGCAGTTCGTGGACAGCCTCAGCTACTTAGTGAGGCCCTCTGCAACTCAGTGAGACCTGGTTTCAAAATAAAAGAATAAAAAATAGGGCAGGGGGTGTAGCTTGGAGGTGGAATGTCTTTGGGTTCCATCTCCAGACCCGGGCCAAAAAAAAAAAAAAATTATTCATGATGTTGTAGCCCTTTTTTTGAAGATTATCAGCTTACATATGCATATCAAAGGCTCTGAGAAGTCCTGCAGCAGTTTAAACATTGTTCAGAATCAGGCCTGGGTGCAGGCACCTGTTTGAGTGACTGAGGTAGGAGGACCACTTAAATGAACCTTAAAAAAAAAAAAAAAGCAGTACTAGAGATTGAACCCAGAGGCATTCTACCTCCAAGCTATACCCTCAGCCTTATTTATTTATTTATTTATTTATTTTTATTTAATGGTACTAGATATAGAACTCAGGAGCATTCTGCCTCTTAGCTATATCCCCAGCCCTATTTTGAAACAAGGTTTCACTGAGTTGCAAAGGGCCTCACTAAGTAGCTGAGGCTGTCAGGGAACTGCAATTCTCTGGTCTTAGCCTCCTAAATGCTGGGAATACAAGCATGTACCACCACGCCTGGCTTTGAGTGAGACTTTTTTTTTTTTTTTTTAATGTGGTACTGGGGATGAAACCTAGGGGCATTCTACCTTTAAGCTACACCTCAGCCCTATTTTAAATTCTTTATTTTGAAGCAGGGTCTCACTCAGCTGCAAAGGGCCTCACTAAGTAGCTGAGGCTGTCCTCAAACAGTGATCTTTCTGTCTCAGCCTCCCAAATGCTGGGATTACAAGCATGTGCTACCTACCGTGCCTGGTTTGAGTGAGACTCTTAAAAAAAAAAAAAAAAATTGAGCGGGCATGGTGGTGTGCTGGGAGGCTGAGACAGAAGAATTGCAGGCTTAGGACAGCCTCAGCAAGTACTGAGACTTTCATCAACTTCAGGAGACCCTGTTTTATGTATTAAAAAAAATTTTTTTTGATGGTACTGAGGATTGAACTCTGGAGCATGTTACCTGTAAGCTATACCCCCTGCCTGATTTTATTTATTTATTTATTTATTTATTTATTTATTTATTAAAACAGGGTCTCACTTTAATTACAAAGGGCATCATGAGATCATTGATGTGAGCTGCAAACCTGTGACCCTCCTTTCTCAAACGCCTAAGTACTGGGATTACAAATCTGTGCCACCACACCTGGCTGAGACCCTTTAAAGTAAAAATAAAATAGGGCTGGGGTATAACTTGGAGGTAGAATGCCCCTGGGTTCAATCCCTGGTACATGGTTCAATCCCTGGTACATGTACCTACACACACACATATATATTTGTCTGTTTGGTGTATTGCCAGTTACTTGGCCACAGAAACCCCCCACCCCTTTTTGTTCTTGTACTGGGAACTGAACCCAGGGACATTCTATCTCTGAGCTATGCCCCCAGTTTTTTTTGTTTTTATTTTGAAATGGTCTCAATAGTTGACAAGACTCACTACTTGCTGAGGCTGTCCTTGAACCATGATCCTCCTGTATCAGCCTCCCAAGTAGTGAGATTACGGGTGCGTGCCACCATGCCTGGCTTCGCAGACACCCTTTCTGCGAAGGGTGGAAATGCCAGCAAGCATCTGGTGCAGTCTTTTCTAAGACATGGTGCTTGAGATGATGCCCAGTGTGTGACACAACCAACATGTAACAGGTGTATTTAAAAAATGCAGCCACTGATTCAAACCTGTGATTTCACAGGCACAGTGGCTTAAGGAAAAAAACGAGTTGATTTAAGGAGGTCACTGGGTGATTTAAGGAAAGCACTTGGGATGGGAGGCCTGGTAACGCATGGTCCAGGGACGCAGGGCAGTGCTCCTCTATGCCAAGTTCAGGCAGTGCACTGTGAGCCTGGGCCTGGCACTGGTGTGCACGGGGAGTGCAGGGCCTGGAGGTGAGGCAGCGCCATGGAGAGACGGGGCCTGCACCGCCTGTCTGCAGTCACGCAGCAGCTGCTGGCTGGAGAGGGCTGCTGGCTGGATAGTCATGTGTGTCACTAGCCCGCCCCACGGCTGGACAGTGCACCTCAGGAATGCTAGAACGTGTTTCCCTTTTAGCAGCCAGGCTCTGTGTTTGGTCTGTTTATCTGACTGCCATGACAGGGTATCTCGGGACAGAGTTCAGGGGCACAAAGATACATCTCTTTAAGGAGGGTGATGTTACCTCAGCGTGTCCCGCTCCTCGACTTTTCAGTTTTGAAGCGTTGGCAACACCATCGTGTCCTTGTCTGGGCCTCTTCCTTCACCAGCCTGCCCCAGTCTCCAGGGTGGGATGACGGGTTCAAATCCCTGCGGCCCTGCTTAGGAGCAGCATGACTTTGGGAATACGCATTCATTTTTTTTATTTTAAATCTGGAAAATGGAGCTAACCGTTGTCCCTCTTAAAGCAGTTGTGAGAACTCAGTGGGGGCAATTTCAGGTGGGGCCTCTGCATCGTGGAAAGTGCTCCTAGGGTGCCAGGAAGGGGGTTTCAAGGGGTCAGGAAGGTACATGGTTGACTTTGTTGTTAGCTTGAATACATGGCCTAAAGGCGGGTAATCTTCAGCATCTTCCAGTCCTCAGGCAGTAGAGATGGCAAGGGTCCTCTCTGAGGCTCAGGGCCTGCCTGTCCTGGAGGGGTGTGTCGGTGAGGAGGAATGGGAGGTGTTTGCATAGTGATTGTAAGAAAGTGAGCACAGGAGAGCCTTGGAAAGACAGCCAGGTGAGCCGGCAAAGTCCTGGACATCACAGAGAGCTGGGTGAGGGCCTTGCGCTCCCAGCCCTCCTCACCCCCTGGCCTGCCTCTCCACCCAGAAATAACTGCATGGTTGGCAAACAGTTTCTTATCTCTTTGAGAAAGAGTGTCCACAAGTGAGCCCAGTTACGCAATTTCCCCAGCACGCTTTACTCAAATGCAAATTTCCCAAGCACACTGCTGGATAAAGCCTGTTGATTTCTCTATATTAATACCTACAGCTCCCAACAAGCAACTTTGTTTAAATGAAGTGTTTTCTGGCAGGGCTTGGTGGCGCACACCTGTAATCCCAGTACTTGGGAGGCTGAGGCAAGGAGGATCACAGGTTTGTGGCCAGCCTCAGAAACTTAGAGAGGTTCTTAGCAACTTAATGAAACCGTATTTCCAAATAAAAAAATAAAATAGGGCTGGAGATGTAGCTCAGAGGTAGAATACCTCTGGATTCAGTCTCCACTACCACTACCACCACCAAAAAAGAGAGAGAGAGAGAGAGAGAGAGAGAGAGAGAGAGAGAAGAGCTCCTTAAAATTCTTGAAATTTAAATAACACAGAAGCAGATAATAATATCGACTAATAAAAGTCAGTCTTCCTCTGTTGGCGCCTCCTCACTCTTCTTTCTTAAGGGTGCCAGGAAGGACTGTGTGTGCGTGCTCCTAGCTTTTTTGTTCAGATGTTGAGTCAGGCTTTTTAAAGACAGGATCGCATGATCCATACTTCTCTGCAGCCTTCCCTCTCTTACTTAATACATCACGGATGCCTGTCCCTATTGGAACAAATGTCTCGTTCTTTTTGCAGCAGCCTGTTATTTTCTTGGTCGAATGTAAAGTTTGTTTAACCACTTATTGTCTGGGAGGGATTTAAGTTGTTTTCTGGTTTTCCCCTACCTTCTATTATTAGAAGAAACTGCTTTAATGGCTCAAGATGACTTTCATTCCAAAACCTCTCCCACCCCCCATTAGAAAGAGAGATCACATTATGGAACTTTCTTAAATACTTTGCGCTTCAAATTGAATTTATTGACCTTGCATTTCATTTTCTGTCAGTAGTGGCCTGACCTGGCCCCTGCAGATTGCTCAGGAATCTGCTGGAGGAGTCGGGTGGCCTGCAGATTTTAGCAAACTGCCAGTTCATTCAGCAGCCCCTGGAGCAGAGAACATCTTGATTCTATCAGCATTAATCCTGGCGCCCCTGGGCCTTCGTGGTCGTTTAGGAGATGGAATGTTTGTCTGTGTTGGAAGGCAGATCTGGGGCACTGGGCTTTGAGCAATCTTGAAGCAGAATAGGATGGCACTGAATCTTTTTTACAGTGCTAGTGGAGCACTGTTAGACCTAAACTTAAGTGCATTTATGTTCTGATAGTGTTTACGGTAGGCCCTGTTGACAGGGTTGAACTTCCCTAGGCAGCATGCTACTTCCTTTGCTGCCTGATGTCACAACAGCTTACGAGGTGAACCCAGTGTTACCCTCAGCGTTCTGGGGAGATGGAACACAGGGCATCGACCTGTGTATGGTCCCCTGGCTACCAAGACCTACGCTTGGGAGGTGGTCCAGGTTTCCCAGAGTTCTTTGCAGCCAACACTCTTGTGACTGGGTGAGATGAGTGTCTGTGGGTTGAAAGGTCCATATTTGGAGGTATAAATTCTAGCTGTCAGCTGAGCTAATAAAATCTTGGAAGACTTTAAAGACATCCAAAAAGTGTCCACGAAGGGAAAGCAGGCACAGTGGCCTCTTATCTTTCCTCCAACCGCGTCCTCTTTCTGTTAGTGGTGGTGGGAGCCAGCAGTTATAAATTATTTGGAATTTCCCTCAGCTTGATTCCTATTCAAGGCTTTAAATTGGGAGTTTTGTTCCTTTTATGACTTTACAGTCTTTGGGCAGGCTGCCATCTCTGTAACAGGCTTGCATGAGTTGTGACATGAGGTGAGTTAGGGGAAATACAAACTGATTTTTCCCTTTTCAAACCAAGCGCAACTTTTACAAGCTTGAGTTGAAGGACGAATACCGATCCTATTCATTATTATTTTTTTTTACTTTCAGTCTTAGTTATACAAAGAAAAAAAGAAAAGAAACCATAGCTTAGTATAGGGGTTAGAAAACCAAAGTTTCGAGTCAAGTGTGGTGGTGCATTCTTGTAATCCTGGTACTTGGAAGGCTGAGATGGGAGAATCACAAGTTCAAGGCCAGCCTCAACAATTTAGCAAGACTATTATAAAAAATAAAAAGGCCAAGGCATGGAGGATTGCAGGTTTGCAGCCAGCTTCAGCAACTTGTAAGGCTCTTCGCAACTGAGTGAGTCCCTGTTTCAAAAGAATAAAATAGTGCTGGGGATGTAGCTCAAACCCCAGTACCATAAATTAATTAATTAACTAGTTAATTGATTAAAAATAAAAAAGGGCTGGGGTTATCTTGGAGGTAAATGGCCCTGGGTTTAATCTTTAGTTAAAAAAAAAGTCATGCCGGGTGTGGTGGCACACGCTTGTAATCCCAGTGCTTGGGAGGCTGAGACAGGAGGATCACACAGGTTCGAAGCCAGCCTCAGCTACTGAGTGAGGCTCTCAGCAACTTAGTGAGACCCTGTTTCCAAATAAAGTATAAAATAGTAATAATAAAGGTCTGAGAGTATAGCCTGGAGGTAGAAAAGCCCCTGGGTTCCACCCCCAGTACCACCAAATTAAAAAAAAAAAATAAGCCGGGCGTGGTGGCGCACGCTTGTAATCCCCGCGCTTGGGAGACAGAGACAGGAGGATTGCGCAGGTTCGAAGCCAGCTGCGCGCGCTGGCTTAGGAGACCCTGTTTCCAAATAAAATGTAAAAATAGGTCTGGGAGTGTAGCCCGGAGGTAGAAGGGCTTCCAGGAACCCCAGTACCACCAAATAACAATAACAACAACAATAATAATAATAATAATAATAATAACAAAGAAGTCATCACTGTCTTGTCCTATGGAGACACACCCTTTTTCATTGCCAACTCTTGGTGGAATGTTTTAGAGCCAGGTTAACTTATATATATTATGTATATAGCACAGGGCTTAGCTCTCAGTAGGCAGAACAAATTGGGCTTTTTTTTTTTTTTTGGGGGTGGTGCTGGGATTGAACCTAGGAGCATTCTATCTTTCTGAGGTACGCCCCCAGTCCTATTTTATTTTTTATTTGGAAACAGAGTCTGTCCAAGTTGCAGAAGTTTGCTTCAAATCTGTGATCTTCATGTCTCAGCCTCCCACATATTGGAATTATAGGCATGCACCACCACTCCCTTCTCCCAAATTGGGTTTTGCTCACAAGGGCCTGGCTGCATTTTCTCCCAAGGAGCCAGCAGGGGATGGATGCACGCACGGGGCCCTCCTGGGTGGAAGGACAAGGCCGTGATCATTAGGGTCTCCAATCCCCAAGGCATAGTAGAGGCTGAGATCTTGGTTGAGACAGAAGGACTAAAATAATCCAGCTCTGACTCCTGTCTGTTCCTCTTGTGCCTTGTAATCCCTCTACAAACTACTCTTCTGCCCTTTTTCTCTCAGAGTCTGGTGGGTTAGGGATGAAGGTATGATTTGGGCAGGAACAAATCCAGAGGCCCTGCCTGGGAGTCGGAGAAGGCTCTTCACCTCCCTAGACCAGCAGCTCATTAGTTGTGGGACTGCATCCATCCTTCCTTCCTTCCTTCCTTCCTTTCTTTTTTGTGGAATTGAGGATTGAACCCGGGTGGGGGTGGGTGTATTCTACCTCTGAGCTACATCCCCAGCTTGCTTACTTGCTTGTCCTCTCTCTCTCTCTCTCTCTCTCTCTCTCTCTCTCTCTCTCTTCCTTCCTTTCTTCCTTTCTTCCTTTCTTCCTTTCTTCATTATACTGGGAATGGAACCCAGGGGCTTAGATTCTATCCCCAGGCTACACTCCCAGACCTATTTTATACTTTATTTGGAAACAGGGTCTCACTAAATTGCTGAGAGCCTCGCCTAAGTAGCTGAGGCTGGCTTCGAACCTGAGCAATCCTCCTGTCTCAGCCTCCCAAGTGCTGGGATTACAAGCGTGCACCACCACGCCTGGCTTATGTTTTATTTTGAAACAGGGTCTCACTTAGTTGCTAAGGCTGGCACGAACCTGCGATTCTATTTTCTCGGCCTCCCGAGTGCTGGGATTACCAGCGTGGACCCCACACCCAGCCGGAACCGTAGTCATTCAGACCCAGCTCATCAGCCTGAACTGACACAGTGCAGATTTAGAGAAGCAGCAGATGTAAACATTTCTTCTTTGTGCTCTGGTCACAGCAGGCCAGGGGAGAGGTCTGGTAGAGAGAGAAAGCATGGCTGGCTGTCCTGGTTTTGATGGTATAGACAGAGGACAGATGAGGCTCTCTCTCCTCAGCGGGCTCCCTCCTGCCTCTCTGCTTGTCATGGCATGGGTGGGCCTGGCTCCTCTCCCGGGGGAGCGAGCTGCATGTTAGGTGAGGTGGCCACCAGGCAGGACAGACGGAGCTGGAGTCAGAGGTCACGAGGCTCCATTCACAGCCAGTGCGTGTTATTTCAGCTGGACACGTTCTTGGTCTCAAGAGTGGTGGTAGCTGGAAGCTGAGCCAGGCCCGACGGCCACTGTTGGCGGCCTCGTGGGCTCACCTTTTTCCTTCTTTCTATGGTTTTCTAACAAGGTTATATTACATATATATATATATATATATATATATATATATATATATATATATATCCTTTTTTTTGGTGGTACTGATACACACACTTTATTTTGGGGGTACTGAGGATTGAATTCAGGGTCATTCTACCTTTGTGCTACACCCCCAGCCCATTTTATTTCTTATTTTGAAACAGTCTCACTAAGTTGCTGAGGGCCTTGCTAAACTGCTGAGACTGGTTTTGGACTTGTGATCTTCCTGTCTCAGCCTCCCAAGTACTGGGATCACAGGTGTGTACTAGCATACCTGGATAATAAAAACTTTTCAAAAATGACATTGAAAAGAAAGCCACTGGGTGATGAAAATAGGATTTTTAAGCCGGGTGCAGTGGTGCCCACTTGTAATCCCAGCATGCGGGAGGTGGAGACAGGAGGATCGCAGGTTCGAGGACAGCCTCAGCTACTTAGTGAGGCTCTTTGCAACTCATTGAGACCCTATTTCAAAATAAAGAATAGGCCAGGCGTGGTGGCGCACGCTTGTAATCCCCGTGCTTGGAAGGCGGAGACAGGAGGATCGCGCAGGTTCGAAGTCAGCCTCAGCTACTTAGTGAGGCTCTCAGATCTTGTTTCCAAATAAAATATAAAATAGGTCTGGGAGTATAGCCCGGAGATAGAAGGGTTCCATCCCCAGTACCACCCCCTAAAAAATAAAATAAAAAATCAGGTTGGGGTATACCTCAGAGGTAGAATGCCCCTGGGTTCCATTCCCTGTACTGCAAAAAAAAGTAACTTTTATTTATTTTTGTAGTATTGGGGATTGAATCCAGGGATGGTCTATCTCCAAGCTGTTCTCCCATCCATTTTTATTTATTTTTGTTTTGAAACAGGGCCTCACTAAATTGCCGAGGACCTTGCTAAACTGCTGAGACTGGTCTCGAACCTGCCATTCACTAATCTTAGCCTCCCAAGCACCTGGATTAGAGGGGTGTACCACTGTGCCTGGCTGAAACTGGAATTTCTAAATAAAGCAATGCCTCTTAACCAGTCAGCCTGGTAAGGGTCTTTGAGATAAATTGGAAGGCAACACACCATCATAGGATTTATGATCTGAAAGCTTGCCAAGTTCTCTGTGCCAAAATAAAAATCAAGACGAGTGTGGTGGCGCATGCTTTTAATCCCAGTACTTGGGAGGCTGAGATAGGAGGATCACTGGTTCTCAGCCAGCCTTAGCTAATTCATTAGGCCCTCTACAACTTGGTAAGACTCTCTTTCAAAATAAAGAATAAAAAAATAGTGCTGGGGATGTAGCTCAAAGGTAGAATGTTCCTGGGTTCAATTCCTGATACCACGGAGAAGAAAGAAAGAAAGAAAGAAAGAAAGAAAGAAAGAAAGAAAGAAAGAAAGAAAATCAAGTATTTATGAAATAGCTTGTTCTGTCTCTTTCAGGCAAAAACTATGCAGCATGCGAGAGAGAGCAGAAGGAATAGTCTGAAAAGTAGGAAATTTGAAGTGTGAGGTTAAGCATAAGGAATGTGTTAAGGGCCTATAATAGAAATCTCAAATTGGAGATTTGGGAATAATTCTGTTGCAGAGAATTCCTGGCCCCACTGCCCCCGTGCCAGGCATTGCCAATCTGCATGGTAATCTTCCCCGAGCTTCCACGCTGCATACCATGTTCATGGCACGCGTGGCAAGCCAATTCAGCAGTCGTTCTTGCTGAGTCCAGATGTGGCCTCAGCGGCCTTCTCAGTACAGCCAAAGACTTCACATCCCGTGCCAGCACCAGGCTCTGTTTTATCGTCTCCTTAAAAATTACAAAAGTAAAAGACCTTCTGAATGAACTCTTTATTAGCTAAACCCTGACTTAGTGATATATAAAAATGAATCGAAACAGATCCTTTGCAACCCTGAGCAGTACATGAGCAGGAAAAGAGAACCGGAAACCCAGCTGACCCCAGTGCCCCAGCCGACCCTTACTTTATTGTGCTCTGTATTTTCTCTTTAAGAATTAAAATAGGCCCCACATGACTTCAAGTCTTCCAGAGCCCAGAACATAAAATTGTTATAGTTCACCGGGCATAACAAAGAGGTTTAAAACAACAAGAACACTGGTGGAAAGACCGTGACGTGTGGTATTTTCAGCTCTCACGACTGGCTGGCAGTGGGGAGAGTGCATGGAGGGTCCTTGCCCCCTGCCCTGTGTGGTGAAAGGCGCCTTTCTGCTCACTGCCCATTGGTGAGACAGCTCCACCACCAGAGGCCAGGAAGAGCCATCCAGCTGGGAGCCCATGCGTGGAGGAGGCTTTGAGTGGCCGCAGAGTGGCCTCTGCCACGATGTGCTTCAGTCACCAGGGCTGCAAGTCACCTGGTTGTGAGCTTTTGCCTGTCCCATCAGCCCTCAGAGAGAAACCCTGTGTACAGGAGAGAGACTGGCCTGGTCCCTTCGTCCTGCCCGAGGACCTCAGGGTGCCTCAGCCACGTGCACAGCCCATCATCTGCTATATGAATGGAAGGGCTGTCTCCCTGGCAACATGACCCTGGTTCTGGGCAGCTGACAGATGGGGCCTCTGTAATCTAGGCTCTGAACGGCAGCATCCGCTCTAGGTCTACTCAGGAACCGAGGAGAGTGGTCAGCAGCCTCTTTTTAGTTCAGGCTGTCCTCTTGTTTGGACACCTAAGGATAATTCAATCCATGTTTGTTTGTTTGTTTGGGGGGGCAGAAGACCAAAAGAAGGCAGGAAGGAGAGAAACTGCAAAGCTAATCTGGGATGTCGGGGCAATGGGTCCTGCTTCCTGGGGCGTTGACTGACAGGGTGAGGCTCACCCCAGCTGACAGGGAGCTCCCATAAACCTGCAGGGCTCTGCCTTTTTCCTTTTCATTTCCAGGTTGATAGGAGCCCGTGGAATTGAGTAGTGGTAATTAAGGATGGTAGCAGCACCAACATTTGACGAAAACCAAGCAGCAGGGTGTGTGTGCTGGTCATGTGACCACTGGGCCTTGCAGAAGTCCTGTGCTGGAGGTCCAGCACTGCCCCAGCCCACAGGTGCCCCTTCCCAAGTGTTCCCTGACCTTCCCTGCGGGCCACAGGCTGTGTGCACGCAGGGTGTTCAGCGGGCTAGTCTGGAGCAGTTTGGGTTTCTGCCTGAAGAGCCTTGCATGTGTATTTATTTTGAGATGGGTGTCTCCCTGTGCTGCTGGTCTCCACGTGGCTGGGATCCCAGGTGCGCGCCACCATGCCCAGCCTGCGTCCTGCATGTACAATCTGGAGGTGAGAGGGTAGGGAGCTGAGTGCGTGAGTCCATGCCCTCTCCCGAGCCAGGCAGGAGCATTTGGGAGCAGAACCATCTGGGTCCTTGACGTTGAGGGGCTGTCACCTGGGGCAGATGTGTCACAGTGGGTCACTTCACCACGTTGTGGGAGGTGCCTGGAAGAGGCAGGCGTGTGCCAAGAGGGCGCTTACCGGAGGACCCATGCTTGTTTTGTGAAGTGAGGAGTAGAATAGCCATCGGCCAGGCCTGGAGAGGGGACAGGATGAGAAGGGAGTTCCAGGCCAAGGCCGGAGAGTGAGCTTGGGGCAGTGAAAGGAGTGCTCAACACTGTCCAGCATGGGCGATGGGCTCTGGTAGGGCTGTGTCCTCTCTCAGGAAGGCCAGATACATTGTCAGGAGTTCGGCTCCTGGGTGGCCTCTGGGTGCCTCTCTGGGGGTCTCAGGCCAAAACACTTTGAAACTGCTCACGCAGCTCAGAAGTGTCCTCCTTGCAGGACCGGTGTGTCCCAGGTTCACTGCAGTGTGTGGTAGGTCGCGTCCCCTTGGTACGGGAGAGTGTGGCCTTCCCAGTGAGCTGTTTGGCTCAGAGATTGGCAAATTGAACATCTCAGCTGCGCGTCAACTCACCGTGCACTTATTTTCTTTCTTGCTTGCACACAATACTTGGACTATGCTTTCTTGCCTTCTGGCTCTAGAGAAGAGTATTTGGAACGTCAGGTACTTAAAAATACTAGGTGAATGAGTCCAGGAGGAGAGAGTGGTAATAACTCCTAAGTACCTACTGTGTGCCACACGTTGTGCTGAACTCTTGGCAGCTTCTAGTCTTCCTGTCCCTTACCACAATCCTGTGGCTAGTTTTATTCCTAATTGAGAGAGAAGGAAAAATAAGGCTCAGAGAGGGGGATGGGTCATTCACAGCAACAAGTCAAACTGAGTTGCCGGCTGTTCCAGAGCCTGTTACTGCAACCACCCTTCCCTGCAGCCTTTCCGAGAGTTGTGTAGCTGAGGCCAGAAGCAGAGGGCTGTGTTCTGCTCCCCAGAAGGCCATAGCGTAGTGCAGAGTATGGCCTTGGGGGTCTGTCCCAGCTGCGCACTCTGTTATTCCTTGATTCCTGCAGTCTTTTGTCAGCTGTTTCTGACGTAGCTAGCCATATTGTGGCCAAAGGGTGACCTCTTGTCTCTCTCCTCTTGGATTACCACCCCTGCCACACCGGTAGATTGTTGGCAGCCAAGAAAGAAGATGCTGGAATTGGCTTCCAGGAGCTCTGTGGCCAGGGCAGGGCTGGCCGTAGTAGACATACAGTAGTTGCGTAGATGTGGCCCCCAGTGAGAGCAAGCCAGGGAAAGCTATCATCCCCTCGACTTGGGGGGACCCACCAAGGAGACAGGTCCACGATGCTTCTGCAGGGAGCCTCAAAATAGCCAGCTTCTACCCCGTAAACACCTCCATTTCCATGTATGGAATGTTCTTTAACAAGGACCAAAGAACCGATGTACTGAAACGACGTCAAAACATTCCATCCCAGAATTTGCAGTTGCTCAAATGAACTTGAATAGCCTAAGACAAATAAATAAGAAAGCCGCTGTCCTCACTTTAAAAGCAACACTGGACACGTTTAAGCAGTTCGAGGAAGGGTGTGTGGTTAGCCAGTCGGTGTTGTCCAGAGCCAGGGAAGTTCCGTGGGAGTCAGGGCAGGAACCCGAGGCCGATTCCAGCCCCTGGAATCCACGTGGGGTGGGCCTGCCGTGCTGGCTTATCTTGTTGCTGAAAGAGGCCCTCAAGTCCTCTCAGCTGGAGAGGCTTCCGGCGATCAGCCTCTCCCTCCTGTGACATTTCTGCGGCATGTGTGCAGTCAGTATAAACATTTCAGAGAATACTCTGGTCTGAAACTTCTGCACTCCACAGTGACTGTCAGACACTGATGCTGGGATGCTGGGTAGTGTTTCCTTTCAAACGGGGAGGGGGGTCTCCTATTTCTCCTGGATGGGAACTGGGGAGGCCTTTTGGGCAAGCTGCCATCTTTTCTTTGTTTCTAGAGTTCGGTCAAGCATTTGAACCCTTTACCTGTCAAAATCACTTTTAGAAGGAGGACTTTCTCCCTCCAGCTTCTTAGAAGAGCAGAATTTATCCTCACGAGACTGTAATGGGGCTCTCCTGTTTCTGGACACCCACCTTGAATTCATTGGAAACACAAGTCTGGGCATTGTATTTTTCATAAATTTGGCTCACACTTTATCTGGGTCGTATTTCTCCCAAAATCTTTTTGAAAAGGGCTCTTGTCTCATTCCTTTAGAGCAAAATGTATAAAAATACAATGAATTGGCTCTGTTTTGAGTTACACATTAAATCTGCAGGTTTGCTTTTGAAAAGCACTTAATACATAGCTTGGGGAAGTTTGAGTCTGCTTGGATGAGACTTCCTACTCCTTCTAAAACCTGTGAAATATAAGAGACCAGTCAGTAAGCCAGGCCACCATCATTACTCTGGCTAGACACACACACTCTCCAGTTCATGATAATCTTTATTTGTCCAGTGTAGATGAGCAGTTTTTTTTGTTTTTTTTTTTTGTTTTTTTTTTTTTTTTTTTTGGTGGTATTGAGGATTTAACCAAGGGCATTCAGCCTTGGAACTATACCCCTAGCCCTTTTTATTTTTTGATTTTGAACCTTAGTGACCTCTCATTAGGTTGGTGAGAGGCTTGCTATGTTGCCAGGGTTGGTCTTGAACCTACAGTCCTACTGTCTGGGGAGGCTGACACAAGAGGGTTGTAGGTTCAAGGCCGGCACGCAGCTCAGAGGTAGGATGTCCCTGGGTTCAATTCTCAGTATTGTGAACAATAACAACAGAAAACCTAATTGTAGGCTGGGCGTGGTAGTGCATCTCAGCTACTTGGGAGTCTGAAGCAGGAGGATCGAAAGTTTGAGGCAGCCTCTCAAAATAAAAAGGGCTGGGGATGTAGCTCAGCGGTAGAGCACCCCTGAGCTCAATTCCTAGTAACTACACTCCCCACAAAAAAGATTGTAGGGCTGGAGATATAGCTCAGTAGAGGAGCACTGCCTAGCATGCATGAGGCCCTGGGTTCAATCCCCAACACTTATAAACTATGTTTAAACAAAAACCCACTCCTAAACCCCCAAACTCAACAATCACGTCATAGAATATAAATTCAGGGTGGCAAACACATTGGCATATGTGTAGCATTAGTGGATACATGCAAATATACATATGATCTGGTAGACTTTATACCACCAGGTTAGCAGGTGATTATCTCTGTGATGCAACAACCCGTGTGTGTGTGTGTGTATTTTTTTTTCTTTTTTGTGTGTGGTACTGGGGGTAGAACCTAGGGACCTATAGGCTATTCACCCAGCCTGATTTTATTTCTTATTTGGAAACAGGGTCTTGCTAGGTTGATTAGCTAGGCTGTGATCAGCCTATGATCCTCTTATCTCAGCCTCCCAAGTACTGCGATTACAGGTGTGAGCCACCACGCCTAGCTTATTGTCTATATTTCTCATTTGATTTCTTTAAATTTTAAAAACCGATTTTATTATGGAAAATTCTCAACCTATGTAAAAATAAAGACAATAAGATAACGCGTTGTCACGACCCAGTGACACCAGTAAACCAATACAATGGAGTCGTATCTCATCTGTTCCCAACCTCAGGTGCTATAAGCAGCTTCCGTGTTACTGCCTCCTTTCACCCTTCGCTGTCCCAGTACCGCTCTCTAAGGGATGAGAACATCACTCACCTTTTTACAGAGAGCGTGATTCACGCTTGTGTAACTCAGACGAATGACCAAGCCTGTGCGTCTGTCTCCCCAGACAGCAAAGCCATCGTGGATGGGAACCTGAAGCTCATCTTGGGCCTGGTGTGGACGCTGATTCTCCACTATTCCATCTCCATGCCTGTGTGGGAGGATGAAGGGGACGATGATGCCAAGAAGCAGACGCCCAAGCAGAGGCTGCTGGGATGGATTCAGAACAAGATCCCCTACTTACCTATCACCAACTTCAACCAGAACTGGCAAGACGGCAAAGCCCTGGGAGCCCTGGTAGACAGCTGCGCTCCAGGTAAGCGCCACGGCTGCCCGAACCATCTCTTTGGGGTGGGAGTGTGTGGGCCCTGGACCTCTTGGTTCTCAGTGGGAAAGCTGGCTTTGCTGTGGTTGGTGTGTGTCTCTTTCTTTTAGCCTACTGTATAACAGCTAATAGAACTAAAATCACTATTTACCCTTCCGACAGCAGATCTTTTTTAGGTATGGCCGTAGATGGAATCCACTCATTATCTGAATTCCCAGTGAAGGCTCAGAGCTTGTGCTTGGAGAGGCCTCGGGTCTTACTTACAGACCCCAAAGTCCCATGTCTTTCCACACTGGTGCCTAGTTTCCCATTGGCTTTGGCAAAAACATGTGGCCCTCTTAGGTGGCTTGGCATGAACATCTCAAAACTTCCACTGAGTGGAAAGTTCTCATTTTTATTAACCACTGGCTTGACTATATATGGCTTTCTTTGCCCTTATCTCTCTGCATCACTGTGGAATAGTGCTTGGTGAAGACCCAGTTGGAATCTTTTCCAGCCTTGAGGGGCTCCTTTTGAGTGGTTGAGTGTACACAAGATTGTAATTATCCTCACCGAAAGTTTAGATTAATGGGTAGAGTTTGCTGGTACACAGTCAATAGAAAAACCAGAACTACTGTTTATACATACCCCCTAAAATTGTTTTTAATAAAAAACCTACTCTGATAATTATATTTTCCATTTACCATTTCCTCTCCTCTAATGTCCTGGCACATTAGTGTTTAGTAAGGTAGTGGTTCTTTTTTTTTTTTTTTTTTTTTTGTGGTACTGGGGGTGGAACCCAGGGGTTTTTCTACTTCTGGGCTATACTCCCAGACCTATTTTATACTTTATTTGGAAACAGGGTCTCACTAAGTTGCTGAGAGCCTCATAAGTAGCTGAGGCTGGCTTTGAACCTTGGTGATCCTCTGTGTCAGCCTCCCAAACCCTGGGATTATAAGCGTGCGCCACCATGCCCAGCAAGGTAGTGGTTCTTAACAGGCTCGGAGTCATTTGAATGACTCCGAGTGCCTAGTTTCCCATTGGCTTTGGCAAAAACATATGGCCCTCTTAGGTGGCGATTCAAGGCCTGTTCCTTCCTGGAGAGCTTGTACGATGGTGCCTTCTATGAAAAACTTGAAGCACAGCATTAGTTTATTTTCTAATGTCTTCTTTCTTACTTGAAAGTAAGGGCACAATTGAGCATATCTCTTCCCAGTATAAATCTAAAGATATTTACTCCAGTCCTATACTACTTGTGCTTATAAAGGCTTTTAAAGTAATTCTACCATTATGCTTTTGAGTAAGTAAATATTTGAATTGCATGGAATGCTAGCGCAGTTTTTTTTAGATACACCCAAGAATGGAGTAAAAAGAAAAAACAATCTCTCTTCCAAAACGGCACCTGGCCCAAACAGTTCTATTGGCTCTGTTTGTTATAGCAGACCTTCAAGGAATGGGTAATCCCTGTCTTAATAGAAGAAGGAAGCAGAATAATCGAGATGTCTTTATTAATGTAGAAGAGTTTTAACCCTGGGACACACCTATTTGTGATATTTAAAATATATAATTTAGCTGGGGATGGTGCCACATACCTATAATTCCAGTACTTGGGAAGCTGAGACAGGACCCCAGGATTGAGATCAACCTCCACAACTTAGTGAGACTCTAAGAAACCTAGCAACACCCTGTTTCCAAAAAAGGGCTGGGGGACCGGGCATGGTGGCGCACTTTTGTAATCCCCACGCTTGGGAGGCTGAGACAGGAGGACCGCACAAGTTCAAAGTCAGCCTCAGCTACTGAGTGAGGCTCTCAGCAACTTAGTGAGATCCTGTTTCCAAATAAAGTATAAAATAGGTCTGGGAGTGTAGCCCAGAGGTAGAAAAGCCCCTGGCTTCTGCCCCCAGTACCACCAAAAAAAAAAAAAAAAGGCTGTGGGTATATAGCTCAGATGTAAAACTCCCTGGGCTCACTCCCTAGAACCACAATAAATAAATAAAAAATAAAATAAACAAATACTAAGAAGGACTGGGTGTGTAGCTCAGAAGTAGAATGTCCCTGGCTTCAATCCCCAATGCCAAAACCAAAAACCACACATAATTTACTGAGATTTTGGAGGAAATTGTTCTCTGAGTTAAGAGACCAAGTAGGTTTAATTTCAGGCACATGGCTTCTTTTAATCTCTTTGGTCAGCTAATGCTAACAGTTCCTTTTATATTATGTTAACAGGTCTGTGCCCAGACTGGGAATCCTGGGACCCACGGAAGCCTGTGGATAATGCCCGAGAAGCCATGCAGCAGGCTGACGACTGGCTGGGTGTCCCGCAGGTGCGTACATACCCGCCACGTCCACCCCACTGCTCCTGCCCACGGGCTGGTGTTGGTGCTCTGGATCTCTTTCTGCGTCAGACAGGCAGTCTGACCTTGTCATTCAGCCTTCAAAGAACATTGCCTTTGGCATTTTCCCGTCTTCCTCAGTTTACCCATATTAATATGTCGTCATGGACTTTGGTGCTCGTAGATCATCCAGAAGTCTTAAGTCACTCTTCTTTGACACATGCTTGGAAATTTTCTGTTCTTTCTGCTCCAGATTCCTCTTCCTCCTCCTCCTCCTCCTCCTCCTCCTCCTCCTCCTCCTCCTCCTCCTTCCTTCTTCTTCTTCTTTTCTTTTTCTTTTTCTTTTTTTTTTTTTTACAGGTCTAGGGATGGAACCCAAGGCTATACCTCTGGGTATATTCGACCTTCAAGCTATACCGGCTGCCCTATATTTTTTATTCTTTATTTTGAAACAGGATCTCACTAAGTTGTGGAGGGCCTCACTAAGTAGCTGAGGCTGTCCATGAAATGCAGTCCCTCCTGTCTCAGTCTCCCGAATGCTGGGATTACAAGCATGTACCACCACCCCGGCTTTGCTCCAGATATTTTTAATGTTATCTTTAAACCCCATGTAGCAAATGTGGACCATAACTGTTGTATCGAGCAATTAAAAATTTGCTAGTATTTGATCATTTTTTACCTACATAAAAGTAATTTTAATCTGATATTTTAGGAAAAATTATCGATATTATTTATTTATTTATTTATTTATTTATTTATTTATTTATGCTGAGGGATTAAACCCAGGGATGTTTTGCCTCTAAGCTATACCCTCAGCCTTATTTTATTACTTTTTTTTTTTTTTTTTTTTGATGGTACTGGGGATGGAACCCAGGGGCCTTCTACCTCTAGCCTACACTCCCAGACCTATATTTTATTTGGAAACAGGGTCTCTTAAGCCAGTTGAGGCTGGTTTCAAACCTGTCTCAGCCTCCCAAGCACGGAGATTACAAGCGTGCACCACCACGCCCAGCTTATTACTTATTTTGAAAGAGGGTCTCAAGAGTTGCCGTAGGCCTTGCTAAATAGCTGAGGTTGGTCTTGAACCTGTGATCTGCCTGTCTCAGGCTTCCAAATACTAGGATTATAGGCATGGACTACCATACACAAATGACTTAGAACATTAAAAAATATAAACCATAATAATCCATCATTATTGGAAATTGTAGAGTGATTTGTATTGCCCATACTCTTCTAACAGGAGTAATAAGAGGACTTAGAAAAAGTATTAGATACCATCTATGATAACCACCTTGCTTATTTGAGGTCCATTCTTCCCAGGAGGAAAGAAAATCCAGTATTTTCCGTCTAAAATCTCCCTCTAACAGTTAACCTTGGTCAAAGCCCTGGTCAAAGTTACAGGTAGCCAAAAACGGAGGCTACCTTAACTGAGGCTCTGTTAAGGTCTGGGTTGGTGTTTAGAGCTGAGCGTGGAGAATTTTGTAACAGGATTCCTTGGAAGAGAGACAAACTTGCCTATTTCTTCGGTTTGGTTTTGGAATCATGTCTCTGCTACATGCCCTGTTTCTTGGCTCATCTAACCTCAGGAAGTGGTGTGATATGTTTTCAACTCTCTTAAACCTAAAATGATCTCCTTTTGACGTTCATGTGATGTTAGCACTGTAAAGTTTGTAAAGGAGCTGCTGGGGAGAAATGCCAAAGCTGAGCATGTCCAGCTATTTATATAGAATGGAATGTAGGCAGCTATTCAAACCCAAATCGCTATTTTGTTCTTGCAGACTAATCATCAGAATGCCTTCTGTCGCTTTTTATCTCAGGCAGAGGTCCTTCTGTTTGCTGCATTTGGTTAACCTGGCTCAGGAGACCAAGCCCTCTGTTGCTCCAAGGAGGTGTGGCTTACCTGCTTGGCATCACTGTTTGGAAAGTGAGGACTTTGTGTGCTGTTGGGCTGGGTCATGTGGTGGACCTGAGGCTGCTGACACCATTGCCAGGAAGGCCATTTGTCCAGTGTGGACCTAACTGTGGCCCTTAAGCTGGATGTCAGGAAAAAGCCACCCCTTCCTCATTAAAAAAAACAAAACAAAACAAAAAAACCCCAAAAAACGCTGCTTGGCGTGGTGGCGCACGCTTTGTAATCCCAGCATTTCAGAACAGCCTCAGCTACTTAGGCCCTTTGCAACTCAGTGAGACCCTGTTTCAAAGTAAAAGAATAAAAAATAGGGTTAGGGGTGTAGCTCGGGGGTAGAATTCCCCTGGGTCCTATCCCCAGTACTGGAAAAAAAGAAAAAGAAAGAAAAAAAAAAAGCTCCTGATATATTGAAACCACATAATATGTGTCTGTGTTGTCTCTTATTGGTTTTATTAATTTTTATTACTAATAATAAAGTATAATAATAAAATAATAAATAATAACAGTAGAGATCAGCTGTCTGGTCATCGTGCCCAGAATAGTACAATATGCAGTATTGCAAGTAAACCTAAAACAGCTGTTCTGACACTCGAGTAGCAGGAAGCTTGCTAAGGTGGGTTTGTGGTGAAGGTGTACAGAGAGAGAACTGGAAATTATGTCCCCTTGAAAACCAGGCTCAGAATCTTCATTTCTAGCCCTCTGGGCACAGTACTCAGCATAGCCTAATATATGAGCGAAAGAATAGGCTGGTTTATCTTTTTTTTTTTTTTTTTTTTTTGCAGTACTAGGGATGGAAACCCAGGGCATTCTTACCTCCGAGCTGCATCCCCAGCCCTATTTTTTATTCTTTATCTTAAAACAGGGTCTCCCTGAGTTGCAAAGGGCCACACTCAGTAGCTGAGGCCATTTGCGAACCACGATCCTCCGGTCTCAGCCTCCCAGATGCTGGGACCACCACCCCCGGCTACCTATGTGCTTTTTTTTTATAATATTTTCTAATCCTGAGTGCGCTTGCCCCTTGTTTCTTCTTCCTTCTGACTTGCTGTAGCTTATTCTTCTATCCTTTTTAGAAAGTTTGACTGGAGAAGTGAGTTGAATATTTTAGGGGGGGGAGGAGGAGAATATGAATCTGTGGAAATTTTGTGCAGAACTTTCTGGAAAGGATGCCCTTCCAGAGGGGTTGGTGATACCTCTAAAGATTGAAGAAATGGATCCTGAGGTTTCGGTTGAATGTATTTCACTTACACAAGAAGTTGAGTCAGCTTCGTAATATTTGTAGCATTTGTTTAAGAGGTGATTTGCAGCCCGTGTCAGTGGGGGCTCACCCACCGTGTTGTTCTAGGTCATCACTCCTGAGGAGATTATTCACCCGGATGTGGATGAGCACTCGGTCATGACGTACCTGTCCCAGTTCCCCAAAGCCAAGCTGAAGCCAGGCGCGCCTCTGAAACCCAAGCTCAACCCGAAGAAAGCCAGGGCCTACGGCCGAGGTATGTGCTGGACCTGTTGGGCTCGAGGCCTGGCCTCTGACGTTGGAGCTTGTTAACCTCCTGGCTTCGCGGAGGGTCTTCTCAGAACTGAGAAGACAGGATGGGATTCAAGAATTTTTTTTAACCTAAAGATCTATCTATTTCTACCTTCCCTCTTAATCAGCTTGTCATCCAGTGGTTTAAGACGTGCTTCTGCTTTAATACAATAGAGAATGCAGAGGTTGCTGCTTTGTTGAGTTTGTGCAATAACCCTGGAACCATGAAAGGGCCATTGCTTCCAGTTTTTCAGAAGAGGCGTCGGAGCCTGGGCGGTGGGAGCCAGGGGGCTCTTCCCTGGTGGCCAGGTGGCGACGGGGGCAGGGCAAGCGGCGGGTCATCTGGCTGCCGATTCATTTCTCCTGCTAGGCAAAAGCTGCCTCTGGTTTCCAGGTGCCGTGGGAGCTGTTGTCACCCCTGGTAGACACTTCCTTGCTGAGACATCCTGTTTACGACTCACCCTCAGCCTCGCAGGACACAGTGCTGCTCAGATCAAGAGAGCGGGCTGAAGCCATCCCCCAAACCTTTGGTGTTCTGCTTGGCATCTGACTTCAAGTCAATAATAAAAAAAGCCTCTAGCTTTTATTTTTATTTTGTTGTGGCACTGGGGATTGAACCCAGGGGTGTTCTAGCCCCAAACGACACCATCTAACCCTTTTTATTTTTGGCTTTTGAGACTGGGTCTACTAGATTGCTGAGGGTCTAGTTCAGTTGCCAAGGCTGGCCTTGAAACTACTATCCTCCTATTTCAGCCTCCCAAGTACTGGGATGACAGACACGCGCCACCACGCCCAGCACTAGCTTTTATTTATCATTATTTTTTTTTCTTTTCTGTCCTTTAATTTTTTAATTGGTACATTATGATGATATATAATAATGATATATAACAATGAGATCTCATACATGTGCATAATATAATTTGGTTAATTAGTTCACCAGTACCCCTCAACACCCCCCCCCCCCATTCCCCTTCCTCTGCCCTGCTGGCTTCCTTGCTCTTTTCATGAGACCCCTCTTCCCTTTCCCCCCTTTTTTGTTTTTAGCTTCCACAGATGGAGAAAACATGTAACTCTTGACTTTGAGTTTGGCTTATTTCGCTTAACATAATGTTCTCAAGTTTCATCCATTTTTTTGCAAGTGGCATAATTTGGTTCTTTTTTTTTTTTTTTTTAATAGCTGCTTAAAACTCCATTGTGTTTGGCCGGGTGTGGTGGCGCACGCTTGTAATCCCCGCGCTTGGGAGGCAGAGACAGGAGGATCGTGCAGGTTCGAAGCCAGCCGCGCGCACTGGCTTAGGAGACCCTGTTTCCAAGTAAAAATGTAAAAATAGGTCTGGGAGTGTAGCCCGGAGGTAGAAGGGCTTCCAGGAACCCCAGTACCACCACCACCAAAAAAACAAAAAACAAAAAACAAAAAAACTCCATTGTGAGCCGTGTGTAGTGGCGCACACTTGTAATCCCAGCATTTGGGAGGCTGGAGACAGCCTCTGCTACTTAGTGAGGCCCTCTGCAACTTAGTGAGACCCTGCTTCAAAATAATGAATAATAATAAAAAAAAAAATAGGGCAGGGAGTGTAGCTTGGAGGTCAAATGCCCCTGGGTTCCATCCCCAGCCCTGCAAAAACAAAAAACAAAAAACCAAACTAACTCCATTGTGTGTGGCGCGCACACACACACCACATTCTCTTTATCTCGTCACCTGTGATGGACTTTGGACTTTTAGGCTGGCTCCATAACTTCGCTGTACATGCTGGCTTTTATAAGAACAGCCAACATGGCTGCACATTTGGTTTCTGGTAAAGGTCAGCACAGTGGGTGATGGCTTACTCCTTTTCCTATTGGAAAGAAAAGTGGTGCTATTTTTTTCCCTTAATTTTATAAGAATAGGTGGGATAGATAGTATCTTATGTCCTATCCCAGAATCTACTCTTGTTACCATGCTGACTTTATAGTTTTCTTTAGGCTTTCCTTTTTGTGTTTATATATGTCTGCATGTGTGTGCACACACACTTAACTGAATTACTTGAAGATAAGCTGCGGATATGGTGACGGTAAATGCCTCAATTCATCGGTGAGCCTCTCCTGAGACTAGGTTATCCTCTTATGGAATCAGAGTATTCATTATCACCCATAAGAAAATTGGCAGTAATTTTGCATCATCTAATATCTAGTTTAGATTCAAATTGTCTTGTCCTTTTTTGGGGGGAGGGTACTGGGGATTGAACCCAGGGGCATTCTGTATCTACCTCAGACTACCCCGAGTCTTTATTTTATTTTGAAACAGGGCCTCACTAAGTGCTGAGGCTGGCTGTGAATCTGTGATCCTCCTTTCTCAGCCTCCCTGGTACTAGGATTACAGGTGTGTGCCACCATGCCCGGGCCTGGCTTCGTGCCTCCCTGGTACTAGGATTACAGGTGTGTGTCACCATGCCTGGGCCTGGCTTCGTGTGTCTTTTCTGGCATGTTTCAGCCCACCGGAGATCCTGATGGTGCCGAGCAGCCCCACTTGCCCAGGGAGGCTCTGTGTGGCATTCATGGTGTTTGCAGGGACAGGGGCCTTTGCTGGAAGTCCTCCTCGCCTTTGCAGGCTCAAAGGCTGGCATGACCACCTTTGATTTCTCTGAGTCATAACGCAAAGCGGCGGCTGGAATGAGGAACCTCTGCATTTAAAGAGTCTGCTTTCCTTACGATGCAAAAAGCAACAAACAGCCACATAATGCCCTCGTCAACAAAAACGACCGCAACGCATTGAATCTAATCGAGGCGTGAAATGCTTGTTGGTAACCACCTTATTGCTGGCTGTCCGGTTTCCTCATTGTTAAAGAGAGACGCCTTCCTCTCACACTGCCGTTTTCTAGAAAATGAGCACTCGGCCACGGCTCAGGAATGTGGCTGGTCACTGCCATTTCCTTCTTCTGCCTCTTTGTAAGTGTTGGGGAAGAGACAAGTTTATTTTCTTTCTCATATATATATATGTCTGCAAAGAAATTTTATGTATAATTTTTATCACATATATATAATTTTTTGCAGTTTAAAAATTGTGGTAAAGCATACACAACATCAAGTTCACTATCTTAACTTTCTTTTGGCACTGGGGATTGAACCCAGGGCCATCCCACCTCTGAGCTACACCCCGTGCCCGGCCCCGGGGCACTGTTTTAAAGCGTGCAGCTCTGTGGCGTTTAGTTCATCCACGGTGCCGTGCTGTTATCACCCTCATTCTCTGCCAGAACTGTTTCAACTTCCTAAACTAAAACACCACACTCATTAAACAGTAGCTCTCTATTCTCTTCTCCCTGCACTTCTGCTAGCCCATTTCCTGTTGCTTTGAATTTGTGTAGGTACCTTACAGAAATGGAATCATGTAACATCTCTGCTTTCGTGTCTGGCTTACTTTGCTTAGCCCACATTTTCAGGGTTCATTCCTGTTGTAACATGTATCCGAATTTCATTCCTTTTTTATGGCTGACTAATAATATTTTACCATATGCATTTGTTTATTTGTTTTGTTTTTTTGTTTTTTGTTTGCATTGGTGATTGAACCGAGGGGTATTCTACCTCCAAGCTACGCCCCCAGCTCAATTTTTTTTTCCTATTTGGAGACAGGGTCTCGCCAGGTTGGTGAGCGTCTTACTACTAGCTGAGGCTGTCCTCGAACCTGCCATCCTCCTGTCTCACCCTCCCAAGTACTGGGATTACAGGCATGCGCCGCCACGCCTGGCCCATTCTTCTGTAAATAGACATTTGGGTTGTTTCCAGCTCTTAGCTATTATGTATAATGCTGCTATGAACATGGGTCCCAGCTTTCAATTCTTTGGAGCATATACTTAGAAGTGGAATTGCTGATCATACGGTAATTCTGTATTTAACTTTTTTCCTTTTAAGGAAAGAAGACACAATGGTCATGTTAGGTGACAGGGCCACGGGGAGGCTGTGGGTGGGGCTGGGAGGGCAGTTTTGCGCTTTCTTCTAGATGGCTAATTGATGCATTTCTACCACCTGAACCAGGAGTAGGGACTATACCCGGTAGCTGACAAGGACTGGGAAGGCTGGTTCTATTTTATCGTCTGGATGTTGAATAAATCCCCACTGGCAGCCAGTCAGCACTTGCAGCCCCGTTCCAGGAGCCTCGACTTGCCTAGTCTGAGTGGGTTGAAGGGCCAGAGAGCTGGGGTGAACCGAACCCAGAGCCACAGACAGGTCTTTGTGTGGCAGGCTCCCTTGTGGGCTTGGGTTTGTAGAAAGCATCCACCCATGAGCTAAGCGAACCTTGTCCAGAACTCATGCTCTGTATGAAGTGTTTACTGCACAGCAAGCCGTGAGCAGCCTTCAGTCTGAGCTGCCGAAGGGGCCCGCCATGGTCACCATGGCTCCGCAGTTTACGGAGTGTGGGGATGTGGTTCAGCCTCCTAACCAGCCGTGGTTAGCCAGGGGCCCCGAGCCCAACCCAGCCTTTGACAAGCTGCAGTAAGTTGTTACTCAGGCTATAGGAGTCAGATGGAGTGGATGTTGATCAATATTGTAGGCCACATTTAAGTCTGTTGGATAACCTGATCATTACATACATTTTAGGTAAAAGAAAAATGTAGAGCTGGGTGTTGTGGCACACACCTGTAATCCTGGTACTGGGGAGGCCGAGACAGGAGAATTGCAGGTTCAAGGACAGCCTTAGCAAATAGTGAAATTCTCTGCAACCTAGCAAGATTCTGTTTCAAAAATAAAGACAATAAAAAAGGGCTGTGGGTGTAGCTTAGAGATAGAATGTGTCTGGATTCATTCTCCATTACAGAGAGAGAGAGGGGAAGCCAGGCATGGTGGCACATGCTTGTAATCCCAGCATTTGGGAGGCTGAGACAGGAGGATCACAGGTTCACGGACAGCCTCAGCTACTTAGTGAGGCCCTTTGCAACTCAGTGAGACCTGTTTCAAAATAAAGAATAAAAATAGGGCTGGGAGTATAGCTCAGATGTAGAATGCCTCTGGGTTCCATCCTCAGACCTGAAGACCAAAAAAAAAAAAAAAAAAAAAAAAAAAAGAGAGAGAGAGAGAGAGAGAAATGTAGAAAATAAAACGTGGAAGCCCACTTCCTGGTTGACAGTCTCTTTTATTCTTCAAAGCCTGAGGCATTTTTTAATAGTCTTTTTTTTGCTGGATTGAAATGAACTTTATTCATTTTGCATTTCTCACCTAACTGTATGGGGAATTTATCCAGCATATAGTGAGAGACAAGTCAATGTCCTAAAACAGATTTATGGCAAGGAAGAAGAAACGGAGAGGCACTGTGAGACAAGTAAGATGGATGAGGCGTGGTGGGGATGCTAAGAAAAACGAGTAGGGCAGAGTAGAATTCCCCTGGGTTCTATCCCCAGCAGAGAGAGAGAGAGAGAGAGAGGGAGGGAGAGAGAGGGAGGGAGGGAGAGGAAAGGGGAGAGGGGGGGAGAGAGGGAGAGGGAGAGAGAGAGAGAGAGAAAGAATGGTGGGGGGGGGAGATAAAGAATGGGGGGAGAGAAAGGGAGAGAACCTGGGGGTCATTGGATGGTTCTCTCTAGTTTGTGTAGGTTTGAAATTCTTTATAATAAAAAGCTTTTTTTTTTTTTTTAAAGTAAAACTTGCTGGGCGTGGTGACACACGCTTGTAATCCCCGCACTTGGGAGGCTGAGACAGGAGGATCACACAGGCTCAAAGCCAGCCTCAGCTACTTCGTGAGGCTCTCAGCAACTTAGTGAGACCCTGTTTCCAAATAAAATATAAAAATAGTTCTGGATGGATAGCCCAGAGGTAGAAAGCCCCTGGGTTCCACCTCCAGTACAAAGAAAGAAGAAAGAAAGAAAGGAAGAAAGAAAGAAAGAAAGGGCTGAGAGTGTAGCTCAGAGGTCGAATGCCCCTGGGTTCCAGACCCGCAATAAATAAATAAATAAATAAATAAATAAATAAATAAATAAATAAATAAATAAATGTAAAACTTGAACAATTGCTTGTGGGTGGATGAAGTAGAAGGACATTTTCTAGTTCTTCCTGCTAAGTACCACTAAAACCTCTGGGCATCATATGTAAGACAAACAAGCAGATTGAAAGAAAAGAAGGCAGGCAGCGAAGGACGTGGGACTCAACCAAAGACATAGTAGTGAGTTCCTTGGGTTTTCTCGAGCTTTGCAGATCCAGATTTGAGGCCACGGAGATGACAACCTGGATGATACCAATGGGCACAAGTACCAAGAGCCTCCATGGTAGGCTGCTCTCTCTAGCCAAAAGACCAAGAAAGGGCAGCCTAGCAAGCAGAGCACCTTCAGAGATAACTGGTCTGCTCTAGCCAAACACCACAGGAAGAAAGCTCCCCTGCCCCTCATCCCAGAAAACAAACTGAGAACCTGGGTCTTTACCAATCTGGTAATAAGTAGGCAATGTTATCAGACAAAGCCGTGCAAGGAGCGCTAATGAGGTGCTCCCAGCACTGTGGAGAGCTGATGTCCCTTCACCCACCCACCACAAGCGAGGACCCCCTTCACCTGGCGGTTGGATGGGGATCCTAGACTCCTTCCCTGCTTGGAGGGCATCATTAAAAGGCAGCTCAGCCAGGCATGGTGACACATCCCTGTGATCCCCATACTTGAGAGGCTGAGACAGGAGGATGGCGAGATTGAGGTCAGCCTTGGCAAATTATTGAGACTCTGTTCCAAAATAAAAAGGTCTGGGAGTATAGTTCAGTGGTAGAGTGCCTCTGGCTTTAATTTCTACTCCTGACAGAGCCAGCTAAAGCAGGCAGTTTACATAAGATCCAGAAACTCACAACATATAATACCCCAAATATTCAGATTTTAAATTTAAAAAGCCACTTGTCATACCACGGGCCAGGAAGAGATGAAGCCAAAAAAAAAAAAAAAAAAAAAAGTGCTAAGATGACAGCAAGCTTACAGTCATCAGACAGTTTTAAAGTGGCCATTTTAGAGAAGCCTTTAGGTGGTAGTGGTGGCGCATGCTTGTAATCCAGTTCTTGGGAGGCTGAGACAGGAGGATTGCAGGTTGGTGGCCAGTCCCAGCTACTTAGTGAGGCCCTCTGCAGCTTAGTGAGACCCTGTTTCAAAATAAAGAATAAAAAACAGGGTTGGGACGGTGCAATTTGGAGGTAGAATGCCCCTGGGTTTTATCCCAATACTGGGAAAAAAAAAAAAAAAGCCTTCAATTATGAACACTTGAAACACATAGGAAAAAAAAACATGAACAATATCAAATAGAAAGAGAAGACATAAAGAACAGCAACATGGGAATTGTAGAGCTAAAAATGCAGCAGCTTAAATAAAGGCTCATTGAATATGTTTAATAGCAGAATGGAGGACAGAGGAAAGAACCCAGGAGCTGGGAGATGGGACGATAGAAACCATCCAGACTGAGGAAGAGAGAGTAGACTGAAACCACGAAGAGCCTCAGGACTGGTGGGGCCATCTCAGAACACCTTGTGTATGTAAGAGGAGACCGGAGAAGAAAGGGATGCTAGCTGGAGGCCTGGAATCCCAGGATGTGGAGGCTGGGTCTGGACCATTATGGCCCTAGCCAATTAGCAAGACTCAGCAACCCATTGAGACCCTGTTTCAAAACCAAAAATAAAAAGGTTAGGAGGGTAGCTCAAAGGTAGAATGTCCCTGGGTTCAATCCCAAGTGCCAGAGAGAGAGAGAGAGAGAGAAACTAAAAAATGACTTTGAAGAAAAAATATTTGAAGATTAATTAGGGAAGAAATATAAGTGTAGATTCAAGAAACTAAGCAAAACCTAAACAGAATAAATAAATATCCTCCAACAATAAAACAAAACGACATGTCTTAGATATACTTAAAAAAAAAAGACAATAAAACTTTAAAAGCCACATTCTACAAGGGGAAAAACCCAACAGAGTGATAGTAGATTTTTCATTCAAAAGTATGGAGACCAAAAGGAAATAGCATATTTTTCAAGTGCTGAAAGAAAAGAATTGTCAACCCAGAATCCTGTATCTAGGGAAAATATCTTAGGAATGAAGGAGAAATCACTACATTTTCAGACAAAGGAAAACTAAAAGAATGTGTCAGCATCTACCCTGAAAGGATGGCCTTTTAAAGGAAATTCTTGAGACAGAAAGGAAATTTAAATAAAAGAAGAAATGTTGGAATAACAGGAAGAAAGAACACGGTAAGCACAAATGTGGCTAACTACAGTATACTTCCCTGAAAAACCACAAATTACCAAAATCCAACCAGAATGAAGTAGGCAAGCAGAATGATCCTATAACCACTAAGGAGATTTAATTTGTAAAATTTAAAGCTCCTGAAAAAGAGCTCCAGGCCCAGAGAGTTTTACTGGAGGATTCTACCAAATATGTAGAGAAGAATTAAAACCAACTTTATACAATCTCTTCCAGAAAATGAATGAAGAGAGAACACTTACCAATGCACTTTATCAAACTAATAACAAAACAAAAAGCCATATCAAAAAAGAAAACTACAGACCAATATCCTTCAGAGTATAGAGACAGAAGCCCATCACAAAATACCAGCATATAAAATTTAATAACAAAAAGAAAAAAATTACATATCATGAGCAAGTGTTTTATTCTAGCAATGCAAGGCTGGTTCACTGTTAGAAAATCTGTCAACATGATCTACCATATTATAGTAACAAGCTAATGGAGAAAAATTACATGACCATATCAACCGACGCAGAAAAAGCAGCTGTCTGTGATAAGAACTCAAAAAAGAGGAACAGAAATCCACGCGTGGTGGCACAGGCTTGTAATTCCAGCACTTGGGAGGCTGAAACAGGAGGGTCGCAGGTTTGTGGCCAGCCTCAGCTACTTGTAAGGCCCTCCACAACTTAGACCCTGTTTCAAAATAAAAGAATAAAATAGGGCTGGGGATGTAGCCCAGACAGAATGCCTCTGGGTTCAATCCCCAGTGCCACACGGGGGCGGGGGGGGGGGGAAAGAGGAACAGAGAGGTAACTTCTTCAATTTAATACAGAGTAGCATACCACAGATTTAGAATATTGGTCAGTGTGGGAAATCGCTAACATTATTATAGTGAAAAGACTGAGGTGGCAAGGTGGTGCACACCTATAATCCTGGTACAGGAAGGAGAGGCTGAGACAAGAGGATCCTAGGTTTGAAGCCAGCCTCAGTAACTTAAGACTCTCAGCAACCTAGCAAGACCCTGTTTCAAAATTAAGACATAAAACAGGGCTAGGGTGTAACTTGGAGGCAGACTACCCCTGGGTTCAATTTGCAGTAGCAGAAAAGAAAAAAGAAAAACTAAATGTTTTCCCTAGGATCAGGAACAAGGCAAAGACAGTCATTCTTCCCACTCTTGTTCAACAGGCTGCTGCTGGAAGGTTTCAATAATGAAGTTATTGAAAAGGAGATTGTGTTTTTTTCTTGTCACCATCAGATTCACTTACGATACAAGGGGCTAGGGTTTACTTTTAGAAACTTTCAAACTTTTCTATTTATTTTTATTACTATTAATTTTTTTTTAGCATCACTGAGGATGGAATCCATAGACATTTCTGAGTACATCCCCAGCCCTATTCTTTTATTCTTTATTTTGAAACAGGGTTTCATTGAGATGCAAAGGGCCTCACTAGGAAGCTGAGGCTGTCCTTGAACTGAGATCTTCCTGTTTCAGCCTCCCAAATGCTGGGATTACAAGCATGCACCACCATCCCTGGAAACATTTGTATTTTTTTAGTTTTGAAAAACATTTGAAACAACTTAAAACCTTTTACAGATGAGAGGTGAAAAGACAAGCTGGTAGAAAATACTCGCAAACCACATATCCAGTAAAACGCCTGCATCTCTCACGTCTAAGGAACTCAACAAAATTCTATAGTTGAAAAAAAAACACAATAGTTGAAAAAATAAACAACAAATTAGTAAACAAGCAAAGTATTTACCGAGGTCTTCGAGCCATACCAGCCACTCGTCCTAAGGAGGAGGTCACAGGGACCTCCAATTTGTAGCCAAGCCAAACAAAGGTTGTGAGTAACCAAAAGCCCATCAGACAATCCAATCAGAAAGTAGTCAAAGGACATGCACTGCTTCGCTAAAGGGACTACACAACACAAAGAGGCCTATGGAAAAGCTGTTCTGTACCCCGAGACAGCAGAGAACTATGAATTAAAACCCTACCGGAGTGGCTAAAATAAAAGTGATCACACCAAATGCTGGCAAGGATGCAGAGGATGGAATTGTGGGACTGGGGATTCACTCAGAGGAGATCTACCTCCAAGCCACACCCCAGCCCAATTGTATTCCTTATTTTGAAGCAGAGTCTCGCTGAATTGCTGGAGCTGGGGGGAACCTGGGATCCTCCTGTCTGCCTCTCAAGCACTGGGATTACAAGCACGCACAACCACACTTGGCTCGTGGTCTAGTCACTCTGAGACATAGTTTGGCAGTTGTTTTTATTTTGTTTTGTTTTGTGGAACCGAGGATTGAACCCAGGGGCATTCTACCTCTGAGCTACACTCCCAGCCCTATATTTTGCTTCTTTTTTTGAAGCAAGGTCTAAGTTGCAGAGGACCTCACTAAATAGCTGAAGCTGGCTGTGAACCTGTGATCCTCCTGTCTCAGCCTCCCAAGCACTGGGATTACAAATGTGTGCCATCATGTCCAGCTTGGCAGTTTCTTTAAAAACAAAAAATCGATCCAGGCATGGTGGTGCACACCTGTAATCCCAGTACTTGGGAGGCAGAGACAGGAGGAGCCCAGGGCTAAGGACTTAGCTCAGAGATAAGAAGTCCCTAGGTTTAACCCCAGTACTATAAAAAGCAAAGAAAACACCCAATATAAAAGTGCAACTACAATAATGGCCCAGCAATTATTCTTCTTGGCCTTTGTCCCAGTGGAATGAAAGCTTATTATATAAGAACTGCTATACTCTCACAACCAAAGGAGAAAACTTATTTTAATCCCGCGAACAGCAACGTGGTGCTTTATAATTCCCTTCAGTTCCAGCGCTGTGTCCCTGGAGTTAGGATGGGCGCCGCAGGCGCAGGGCTCAGTCCTTATACTGCCCTGGCTTCTGGTGTGAGTGGCAAGAGATGGGTCCTTAGGTTACTTACAACCTTTGTCTGGCTTGGCTACAAATGGGAGGTCCCTGTGACCTCCTCCTTAGGACCAGTGGCTTGTATGGCCTGAAGACCTCGGTAAATACTTTGCTTGTTTACTAATTTGTGATATAATATAGGATACAAAAGAGCAGCAAATGAAATGGTCTATAGGGTGAGACTTGCAAAGGTCCTGAGAACAGGACTTTCTCCTTCCTTCCTTCCTTCCTTCCTTCTTTCCTTCCTTCCTTCCTTCCTTCCTTCTCGTTCTTTCGTTCTTTCTTTCTTGTGGTGCTGGGGATGGGACCCAAGAGTATTCTATCCCCTAGTTACACTCCCAGACCTTTATTTTGAAACAGGGTCTCACTGAGTTGCAAAGGGCCTCACTCAGTAGCTGAGGCCTGTCGTGGACCTGTGATAATCCTGTCTCAACCTCCCAGATGCTGGGATTACAAGCGTGCGCCACCACGCCCGACTGAGATCAGGAGTTTCTGCTTGCCGGGTCCTACATTTTAGGGCTTTTTTTTTTTTTTTTTCAGTGCTAGGGGCTTGAACGCAGGGGGCCTCTACCATTGAGCTAATTCCCAGTCCTTTTTTATTTTGTAATTTTGAGACAAGGTCTCACTAAATTGCCCAGGCTGGCTTTGAACTTGTGATCTTCCTGCTTCAGCATTTCCACTAGCTGGAATTACAGGTGTACACTACCACCCCTGTATATTATAGGATTTTTATAGGGGTGTGACTGATATCAACTCAATCACCAGCTCCTCTTCTTAAGAGGTTGAGGTTTAGGCTGAAAGTTCACAGGTATTTCTGGTGGCCAGCCCATATTCCAGAGTCCACCAAAAGCTGCCTCATTAGAACAAAAGATTGTATCACCTACAAAATTCCAAGAATATTTGAGAGCTTTGTGTCACAAACTGGGTCAAAGACCAAACATTAGGAGTCGGGCAGGACATGGTGACACAGGCTTGTAATCCTAGCATATGAGAGGCCGAGACAGGAGGATCGTGGTTCCTAGACAGCCTCAGCTACTTAGTGAGGTCCTCCACAACTTAGTGGAGGATTATTATATATATTTTTTTAAATAAAATTCATCAGAAGACAGGTGTGGCGGTGCACCCTTGGTAATCCTAGTACTTGGGAGGCTGAGATAGCATTGCAGGTTTGAGGATGGTCTCAACAGGTAGTGAGACGCTCACCAACCTAGTGAGCTGCTGTTTCAAAGTAAAATGAAATAGGGCTGGGAGTGTAGCTCAGAGGTAGAATGCCACTGGGTTCAATCCTCAACACCACTAAGATAGATAGATAGATAGATATAAATAAATAAATAATCAGAATTTTCTTTTTTCTGAGGTACTGGGAATGGGATTCAGGAGCATTCTACTTTTGGGCTACACCCCCAGCCCTATGTTTTGTTCTTTGTTTTAAAACAAAAAGAAATTTTTTGGGGGTGGCACTGGGGTTCCTGGAAACCCTTCTACCTCTGGGCTACACTCCCAGACCTATTTTATACTTTTTTATTTGGAAACGGGGTCTCTTAAGCCAGCGCAGCTGGCTTCGAACCTGCGCGATCCTCCTGTCTCCGCCTCCCAAGCATGGGGATTACAAGCGTGCGCCACCACGCCTGGCAAAACAAAATTATTTTGAAATTAGAATTTTATTGCTTGAAGAATATAGCATATGAAATCACAAGACTGTTACAGTGAAAAGCCACTAGGCTGCAAACATATAATACTTTATTAGATGCGATAAAATATTAATTAGCCTGAACTCTGCATCAGAAAGAAATAGGTATGGAAAATTATCTAAGTAGTTTACTTGAGAAACAGATACACTCAAAAACAAAAGTATAAGGATGTTACAGTAAAATTATAAAAGCCAACACTTATTAGTATTTTTTTAAACTAGACTACCTTTGGTATCTAGTTTTTTAATTTTCCCAGTACTAGGGATAAAACCCAGGGGCATTCTACCTCTGGGATACACCCCCAGTCCTGTTTTTATTCTTTATTTTGAAACAGGGTCTCACTGAGTTGCAAAGGGCCTCACTAAGTAGCTGAGGCTGGCCCTGAATTGCAGTCCTCCTGTTTCAGCATTCCGAATGCTGGGATTACAAGCGTGTGCCACCATGTCCGACTGGTACTTAAATTAAAAAAAAAAAGTCCTTCTATTTTACTCAAATATGAAGTAAGTTCATTTAAAAATTCAACAAATTATTAACCATTTCTTTGCCGGCAAGAAGTATATTTGAAGGTATATTAATATTCCAACTAGAAATCCTAAAAATTAACAACAATAAAAGCAAACAATAGATAGGTAAAAGACTTAACATCAATAATGAATCTCCACAGATAACTAATCTTAGTTGTCTTTTGGATGGAAAATCTTGTTTCTCTCCCACCCCGTCCCTCCCTCCCTTGCTTGGCTTAGTGATTGACTTTGATATGTTTAAGTACTTTATGTGTTTTAGAGATTTTAGGATTTCTAGTTGGAATATTAATATACCTTCAGATATAGCATTTGGAAATCTTTTATCCCATTCTATCAGTAACTTTTAACTCTGTTTACATTGTCTTTGGATATACAATATTTTTTTTATTTTTTAGGGAGTTCATTTACCCTTCTGTTGCCTGTGCCATTGAAATCATATCCAAGAAATCACTGCCAATTTCAGTGTTGTGAGGTTTATGACCCAGATTTTCTTCTAAAAGTTTATAGTCTTAAGATTTATATTTAGGTCTTTTATCTATTTTGAGTTAATATTTGTATATGGGATTAGGTAAGGGTCCAATTTTATTCTTTTTCATGTAATTCTAATTTTTCAACAATATTTAGTTAAAAGATTATTATTTCCTCCACCAAATGTTCGTGGAAACCTTGTCAAATATAACTTGACAATATATGGAAGAATTTAGCTCTAGGCTTTTATTTAGCTCCAATAGTTTATATATCTGCCTTTAGAACAGTACTACACTGTTTCAATTATTGTAGCTTTATATGGTTTGAAATCAGAAAATATACATCTTCTAACTTTGTTCTTTTTCGAGATCGTTTTGGGTATCTAGAGTCCATATTCCATATTAGGATAGATTTTTTTTCTGAAAAATAAATATATAAATATATGATAGTTTCACCTAAAAAAAAAAAAAAGAAAAAATATTCTCTGGTAAGAAAGAAAGCAAAAAGAAATATTGAAATGTTATCTTTAAGTTATCAAAAGCTTGGTATCAGACAAATGAAACTGTTATGTGAGATTATCATTTTTAATTTTGGATAAATTGCTATAATACTAGATGTCAACCACTAAGCCAAGCATGGGAAGGAGGGATGGGGAGGGAACGGGGTGGGGATCGGGTGGGGGCTGACTGGGTGATGTGTGCATGTATGTCTACAAAAGTTTTCTTTGTATCCCACTATGATGTATGAATACAGTGCACCAATAAAAAATTCAAAAAAATAAAAAATAAAAATGAAAAAAAGAAGTATATTTGACAAATGTATACTATTTTTCTTTTCTAAAACTATATTCTAAAACTTTTTCTAAAACGACATTTACCTGTTCCTTTCTAATCAAAATATGATTAAGAAATCTAGTACTTATAAACTTTACTTATTTAGCTCTCCAATTAAAATTAGAGTTCTGGCAGCTACAATCTATTTTGAGGCCTGGGGAATATAGAAATTTAAATGATTTGGCAATTAACATAGAAATTTAATAACTTCATATTATTTGATAAGTGGCTTTTTCTTTTCTGTTTGCAAAAATACAACGCGCCATTTCTTTAACACACTACATTCCTATAACGACCACTATTGTACTTTATTTATTGGAACCAAATTAAAGCTTCTCCCTTTTTTTTTTTTTTTTTTTTGGTGGTACTGGGGTTCCTGGAAGCCCTTCTACCTCCAGGCTACACTCCCAGACCTCTTTTTACATTTTATATTTGGAAACAGGGTCTCCTAAGCCAGCGCGCGCGGCTGGCTTCGAACCTGCGCGATCCTCCTGTCTCTGCCTCCCAAGCGCGGGGATTACAAGCGTGCGCCACCACGCCTGGCTCAAAGCTTCTCCCTTTTAATGGGCAGGTTGAGACTATTTGTTTCTTATAGAACTGACGAGTTACGGCATACTTTCTGAAACAAAACCCAACTGTTTTAAAAAAGACGATCACTTAATCATGATTAGAGTCACAGTGCCACGGCCAGGTTTCTAATGAGCTGTGTCAACCCATGACAGGGATCGAGCCCATGGGAAACATGGTGAAGCAGCCAGCCAAGTTCACGGTGGACACCATCAGCGCTGGCCAGGGAGACGTGATGGTGTTTGTTGAGGACCCCGAAGGCAACAAGGAGGAGGTACGTAGGAGGATGCTGCCTCGCCTGTCCCGTGTCCCCAGGAGCTCTGGGGGTTTAACAGGGCCAGGAACCTTGCCTCCATTTCCCAACCAAAATGTTCTTGACCAAAAGCACCGTGACAGGGGCTCACAGTGGCTGAAGTAACTTGCCCCAGCGCAGTGCCTTGAAACAGAACACAAATCGATTCCCCAGGACATGGTGTTCAGGTGCTCAAGGGAAGGATGCCGTGGCTCAGGCAAGGCCGGTTGGGAGAGGCGCTGGGGACTGGCGATTCTGGCTCCACACTCTTCCCACACAGACTGGCTTCTGCAGGGCCTTGGCATGGGTTGTTCTTTCTGTTCCTCTTATTTTTGTAGGATCATATTTTATACTTAGCTCATTTTGAAATTCTAAGCTTACTGCTGTGCTGTCTCTTTTACCTCTGGAGTCGGGATCTTGCCCAACTTGCTTACTATTTCATTTTTGGTACCTAACGCTAGGTCTAGCATTTTTTAAGCACTTTTATTTTAATTAATTAATTATAATGTGTGTTTGTGTGTGGTACTGGGGATTAAGCCCAGGGGCATTCTACTTCTGACCTGTACCCCCAGTCTTATTTTATCTTTGAAACAAGTTCTGGCTAGGTTGCCGAGGGCCTCTCTAAGTTGCAGAGGCTGGCTACAAACCTGCAACCCTCCTGTCTCAGCTTCCCAAGTGCTGGAATTATAGGTGTGCGCCACCACACCTGGCAAAGAAGCTCTTAATAACTATGGAGCCAGTAAAGGTGTAAACTACCTATTTGGTATTCTCCCCTCTGGAGTGCCAGCCCTGAGATGGTGAGAGTCTTGCCTCTGCCGTGCCATCGCTGTGACTTTGGGCTGGTCCTCTGCAGGAGTGGCCGGGCAGGGACTGGCCAGTGCCCCAGGGTCCCTCACCTGGCAGCGTGCCGCAGGACTTCCACAGTCTTTACTCTCAGGCACCTTCTCTAACTGTTACTCGTCTTCCCTTCCAGGCACAGGTGACCCCCAACAGTGACAAGAACAAGACATACTCGGTGGAATACCTGCCCAGGGTCACCGGGCTGCACAAAGTAAGATGCACTGTGGCTTGGACTGCTCTCTGGGCTTGTTTTGATACACATAGAAGAAAGAGGTCTCAGGAAGAGGAGTGCTGCCCCCCACCCTCACCCCAGGGCCTCTCGTGCTAGGCAGGCGCTCTACCCCGGGCTATATCCCCAACATAAGAGTGATTTTAAGTTAACTTCTGGTTATTAAAGAACCCATGCTCTTTGTAGGAAATGTGGAATCTCCATGAATCACTTGGGAATATTAACTAATACATCTGCATTGTTTAAATCACAAGGGCAAGTTGTTTGCAATGTTGAACAGCTGATAGCCCCACAGAGGAACTTCGTGGTTGCAGCCCCGTGCCTGGAGTGTACATGATGCAGTGACTAGGCTGCGGGCTACTGTCCTAATGCTTCCCTGACTGCTCCCCTTTGAGGTGGTCTGGAGGGTCTGTCCACACGGGGGCTGGGGACTGAGGAGCCCAGCTGACCATAGTGAAGGGAAAAGGCTGCAGTTGGGCCACAGGCCCTTCCGCTCAGCATCCTCTTGAGTCTGTTTGGGCCGGTACCCAGGTGGGCTGTGGGGCAGGGCTAAGGGGGCCTGTGTTGCAGGAGAGTGGGGTGACCCAGGAGTGTGCTCTGCATTGGAAGAATGTCCTCAACAGCCTGCGAAGGCCCCTGTAGCACACCCAGACCTTGAAACAGACTCTGCTCACTGCCTTGGGCTTTTGTGAACTCACCTGCAGTCTTGGCTTTAGATTTTTCTTATACTCTTAAAACGTCATACATTTGGAAAAAAAAAAAAAGTCCTAATGGTGAACATGTATGATGTAATTAGCTCATTCTAGCCAAGTAAGAGTTTTCACATGAAACCCAACCCAATTCCCTTGAAATATTTCCTCAGTGAAAACAAAGACTCAAGTTTTAGATGGAAATCATTGTACTTTGTCTCAGACCCATGTACCTAAGAATGATATTGGTCCCTTGAAAACCACTTTGCTTCTGGGTTTGAAATCTTGGGGCTATGCATAGTATTGGGGGGGGGCAGGGACCTGTTCTGTAGCCCTCCTAAGGACCTCACGTCTAGAGATTCATGTGTACACAGTTCTTTGTGTCCTGCTAGAAAGGCTAAGATGGTAGTGGATTTTTTTTTTTTTTTTTTTTTTTTGCGGGTCTGGGGATGGAACCCAGAGGCATTTGACCTCCAAGCTACACCCTTTGCCTTGTTTTTTTTGTTTTTTTTTTTGGGGGGGGGGGTTTGGTGGTACTGGGGTTCCTGGAAGCCCTTCTACCTTAGGGCTACACTCCCAGACCTATTATATTTTCTTTTTATTTGGAAACAGGGTCTCTTAAACCAGCATGGCTGGCTTGGAACCTGCGCGATCCTCCTGTCTCCACCTCCCAAGCATGGAGATTACAAGCGTGCGCCACCACACCCAGCCTTTGCCCTGTTTTTTATTCTTTATTTTGAAACAGGGTCTCACTAAGTTGCAGAGGGCCTCACTAAGTAGCTGAGACTGTCTGCGAACTGTGATCCTCCGGTCTCAGCCTCCCAAATGCTGGGATTACAAGCGTGTACCACCACGCCTGGCTTTGGATGTGTTTTTAGTTTGCAAAACACATGATGTTCCGGACAGAGCCTGTGTCCCATATCTCCTGGTGTGAGTTCCATTTGGGAGACTTCACGTGGTTTCATGTGCCTGGTTGCAGCTGTCTGTGTGTGCAGTCCTGAGGGGTGGGAAGAAAACAGTCACTGCACAAGGCTTTAAAATAGTGTCTCGTTAGACACGGAGAGGGAATTGCATCTCACCTCTCTGTCACCTGCAGGTCACAGTCCTCTTTGCAGGACAGCACATCTCCAAGAGCCCATTTGAAGTGAATGTTGACAAGGCCCAGGGAGACGCCAGTAAAGTCACTGCGAAAGGCCCCGGGTTGGAAGTTGCAGGAAACATTGCCAACAAGCCCACCTACTTTGACATCTACACAGCAGGTAAGGTGCCTCTCCTTGGTGGATTGGACCTTGGGAATATAATTCCCAGGAACCAAAGGCTTGAGATACCCAACCTGTTGTCTTTTAAATTGAACAGACAACAGCTGGAGATGGTGGCGCACACTTTTAATCCCAGCATTTGGGAGGCTAAAAGAGGAGAATTGCGGTTCTTCAACAGCCTCAGCTACTTAGTGAGGCCTTCTGCAACTTAGTGAGAACTTGTTTCAAAATAAAGAATAAAGAATAAAGCAGGGCATGGTGGCGCACATTTGTAATTCTCCTAGTACTTGGAAGGGTGAGACAGGAGGATTGCGCAGGTTCGAAGCCAGCCTCAGCTACTGAGTGAGGCTCTCAACAACTTAGTGAGACCCTGTTTCCAAATAAAATATAAAATAGATCTGAGAGTGTAGCCCAGAGGTAGAAAGCCCTGGGTTCCATTCTCAGGACCACACACACACACAAAGAATATAAAAAAATAGGGCTGGTGGTGTATCTCAGAGGTAGAATGCCCCTAGGTTCCATCCCCATTACCACAAATAAATAAATAAATAAAATAAATTGAATAAACAACAAAAATAGTTTTTTTGGGGGGGGTACTGGAGATTAAACTCAGTGGAACTTTAACTCCGAGCTATACTCCCAGTCCTATTTTTTTTTTTTTTTTTTTTTGTGGTACTGGGGTTCCTGGAAACCCTTCTACCTCTGGGCTACACTCCCAGACCCATTTTTTTATACTTTTATTTGGAAACAGGGTCTCTTAAGCCAGCCAGGGAAGCTGGCTTTGAACCTGTGCGATCCTCCTGTCTCCGCCTCCCAAGCGCGGGGATTACAAGTGTGGCCACCGTGCCCGGCATCCTATTTTATTTTTATTTTCAAACAGGGTCCTACTAGGTTGATGAACGTCTATTTCTGAGGCTGTCCTCAAACCTGAGTTCCTCCTGTCTCAGCCTCCCAAGTACTAGTAGTACAGACGTTCACCACCACCTGGCTAGTTAGCTTTATTCCCAACGTTTAAGATGTAGAAAATAGAAAATGTAAAGAAGGAAAAGTTCAGCAATTTCCCCTACCACCCTAAGATAATAGCAATGAACATCCCAGTGACCTTCCTGAGTGCATCTCCCTACTCCATTTTTTCTTTGGTACTGGAGATTGAACCCAGGGCTAGTCTACCTCTGAACAATACTCCTCAACTCTTTATTTTTTATATTTTGTGACAAGGTCTCTCTAAGTTGCTGAGGCTAGCCTTGAACTTGTGATCCTCCTGACTCAGCTCCCAAGTACTGTGATTACAGGCACACCCCCACCTGGGCTTCTGCCGTTCTTGTTTGCACTTTGCACTAGTCTGCAGCAGGCTCTGTGAGAGCAGGACTTGGGCTCACGGGATGCTGTTCTTGAACAGGAGCTGGCGTGGGTGACATCGGCGTCGAAGTGGAAGATCCCCAGGGGAAGAACACAGTGGAATTGCTCGTGGAAGACAAAGGAAACCAGGTGTATCGATGTGTGTACAAACCGGTGCAGCCTGGCCCCCATGTGGTCAAGGTCTCCTTTGCTGGGGACACCATTCCCAAGAGTCCCTTTGTTGTGCAAGTTGGGGAAGGTGAGTGTTGGCATGGCCAATTCTATCGGCTTCTGGCATGAGCACTTACTGTGTGCAGCTGGGCTTTGAGGCCATGGAAGGGATTGGATCCTAACACTGAGTTCTCCTCTGTTCTCTTGAGTGACTTATTTTCCTCAGCATATTAATACTAATATAGGTTGTGTTAGTCAGCTTTCTGTCACTGCCACAAACACCGGAGATAAGCAGATTAACAGGAGGAAAGGTTTATATTGGCTCATGGTTTCAGTCCGTGGTTGGTTGCTCGGCCCCGTTGCCTTTGACCTTGGGGTGCCACGGTACATCATGGCGGAGTGCAGGGCAGTAGAGCTGCTCACCTCTTGGGAGCCAGGAAGCAGAGGGAGAGACAGGAAGGGGCTGCTTTCCCAGTGTCTCCTTCAAGGGCATACCCCTAGTGACCTACTTCCTTCCACTAGACCCAGCCTCTTAAAGGGCCACCACCTCTTAATGGAGCTCTGGCTGGAGACCAAGACTTGAGTTCATGGACCTTTGGGAAATATTTTAGACCCAATCCATAGCACAGGTTAAGCATCCCTAATCCAAAAATCTGAAATTGGAAATGCTTCAAACTCCAGAATTTTTATTGTGTGTGTGTGGTACAGGGGATTGAACCCAAGAGCATTCTACTTCCAACCATACCCCTCAGCACTATTTTATTGTCGTTTTGAAACAGGGTCTTGCTAGGTTGATGAGAGTCTCACTACTTGCTGAGGCTGTCCTTAAATCTGCAATCCTACTGTCTCAGCCTACCAGGTACTGGGATTATAGGAATATGCCACCATGTGTGGCTCAGAATATTTTGAGAACTGATATGATGTTCAATTTCAGATTTTGGTGCATTTCAGATTTTCTGATTAGAAATGTTCAACCAGGCTGGGCATGGTGGCACACGCTTGTAATCCCAGCATTCGAGAGTCTGAGACCAGAAGATTGAGGTTCGTGGAAAACCTCTGCTACTTAGTGAGGCCCTCTGCAACTTAGTGAGACCCTGTTTCAAAATAAAGAATAAAAAATAGGGCAGGGGGTATAGCTCAGAGGTCAAATGCCCCTGGGTTTCATCCCCAGACCCAGCCCCCCCCCAAAAAAAAGTTCCAAAATAAACAAAACAACCCTTTTCCCCCTCCTTTCCAAAAAAGCAACAAAAAACATTAATTCCACGTCCAACAAAAAACAGCAATAATAAAAAAAACCTGAAGTCAGAAACATTTTTGCTTCCAAGCACTTTGGAAAAGAGATGCTCAGTTAGTATCTGAGCCACGCAGAGACCTAAGTATATTAACTTGTGTTAACTCATGTAATGGGTTAGGAGTTGACATCTAATGGCCACACCAGGCTGTGTGTTGCAGGTGCTAATGCTAGCCCCAGTTTGCAGGCGGAGACACTGAGCCGTGGGCAGTACAAGGTATCAGTAAAAGTAGAACTGTGGTCGCTCTTGACCATGTCTTTAACCACCACGCTAAACTCCAAATGCAACCAGGAGGTTGCATTTTCTCTAACATAGACTCTCCCCCTTGTTGCTCTGTTGTTTTGTTTTGTTTGCTTGTTTCCCAACTGTGCTGCCTTTTCTAACCAATACTTGCCTTCCTTTCCTGTTCTGTCCTCCACATCTGCGCCTGCAGACTTGGCTTCCGCTTCCGAATCCTGCCTCTGGGCCAGCCTGGACCCTGAGGCTGTTGGCTTCCGAGTTGTGAGCACTAGGCCAGAGGCTCTTGCTTGGTAAGGGCTTCTCGGGTCGGTGTCTTGGCCAGTTCTTTGTGCTGCTTGTGAATGTCAGCTGAGCCTGTGCTGTCTGTGTGGATTTGTTTCAGGAAATTCCTGTGCAGGTGTTATTACAGCCTGTAGAGCCAGACCCCAGGCCTACTCTCTAATTGCGTTTAAACATATCTAAGGCTTCGCAAGGTGGCAGAGGATCTGGTGGTTTCCTTCAAGCTCTTCAGCTCCACTCGGTGTTTACATGAACCGAGCAGTTACCCTTTTGATGTTGAGACTGTTGCACATATTCAGAATTTCCATGAGTGTGTGTATGTGTTTCAAGACACGTTTAAACCCTCAGAGGAAGTCCTGTCATCCTGTTGTGACTTATTTCTGGTGTGACCAACTTTTCTCTCTTTGACAAGGAAAATACAAACAACCTCAACATTTTCATAAACAAGACCCTTTATATTATAAGGAGAGAATTAGGAACAGCATTCCAATTTGACGTGTTTCCCAGCCCGCTCTCACTTGTAGACTGGGTTTTTCTTTCCTGGCACATTCATCCCATTCATCACTTATAATATGCAGTGGTTAATTAATAGGCCTTTTGATTTTCTACTTCCTACTAAAATGGTTTTCTATTTAAAAAAAACTTAGCTGCCTCCAGTGACACACCCCTGCAATTTGGCTACTTGGGAGGCCAAGGCAAGAGGATCTCAAGTTTGAGGCTAGTCTGGGCAGCTTAATAAGACTCTATCTCAAAATAAAATAAAAATGGGTTGGGGGTATGGCTCAGTGGCAGAATGTTTGCCTAGCATACATGAAGACATGGGTTCAACCCCCACTCTGGAAAAAATAAATTTAAAGAACAACTTAGTATTTGGGTCACAATGGAAAACCAGTGTTGTTTGCCTTAGAGTGCCACCATGATCTTGTGTTCATCCACGAGCCATCTGGTATTTTCTCTAACTCCAGAGCCTCTGTGTGGCTCTTTGGGTAGCAGGTGTTTGCCAAATAGCCAGCAGAAGACATTGCAGGAGAAGAAGCCAGCTGCGGACTTGCTTCTGGGCTGTGGAGTCTCTTCTTCTGGGCCCTGTGACCCCCAGTGTATACAGAGCTGTCTGTTACCTGTGCAGAGTGGGAATTGGAAAGGAAAAGCCACACAGTAAACAAGAGGACTTTTTACTCATTAATTCCCCATTTCTATTTAATAAGCAGTTTGCCTGTACTGGACAAGGAATTCTTAGGGCACAGAGGCGTCTTTTATCAACTTTCTGACTAACCCCATGGGACAGAAGTTTTGTGGACCTCACACACAAAGACTATTAGAAGCTTCCTTAGTCCTTACCTTTCAGACTGGCAACTTTATGTTTTGAAAGTAGACCCAGGAGTCCCGTCAGAAGTGGCGGTCACTGCTCACTTGTGCTTTTGTGGCAGTGAGACTCCAAGGGCCTCGTAACCGCCGGCACGCAGAGGTTGTTCTGCCTTGGCCGGGAGTCTCTTTTTGAACTCTGTTTTTTGCCTGGCTGTTCATGCAGAAGACAGTAACAATGATTAGACTTTTAGAAATGGCTGACCCAGGGTTTGGAACCTTGACAGACATTTTCAAGCACTGTGTTTTCCAAGTAAACTTGAAAAAGCCCAATCTTCCCCATTACTGGGCCCTTGAAGAGGGCAGTGAGGTTTGAATAGTGTCCAGCAGTTTGTCCCAAGCCCCCCCCCCCAAAAAAAAAGGCTGAATGCTGGGGTCAGACACACAGTGTACATTTGCTGTGCTCCTCTGTTTTCCTGGCCTAATCCCCCAGTCCTCTGTGTTGTGGCTGGACAAAGGTACTTACGCTGTGTTCTTATTTGCTGGCCGATTGGCTCCCTGAAGGGCACCCCTGGTCTCAGGCAACTGCTGCCTATTCTTTGTGCAAAGCAAACATTTTCTTGGCGGGTGGCTCCAAACCTTGGCCTTCTCTTCTCCAACTAAAGCATGAAAGGCTGAACTGATGTCAAAACTGTTCTTGTAGCCTGCAGTCCAAATGCCTGCCGGGCCAGCGGCCGAGGCCTACAGCCCAAAGGAGTCCGCATCCGAGAGACTGCAGACTTCAAGGTGGACACCAAATCTGCCGGAAGTGGGGAGCTCAGCGTAACCGTGAAGGGGCCTAGTAAGTGCGCCTTCCTTTCCCCTTCCCAGTGTGACTTTGGCTAACTTTGTAGTCATGCCTTCTAGATTTCATCCCATGGCCACTCCTGATTGATTCATCCCAGAAAGCTCTAAGATTTGAAATGATCTGTCCTCTGTTTGCAAGGGAGCAGGGATTGATAAGTAATGTCTGCGTTGGATGGAGGCTAGAATAGTGGGTGGTTTGACAGCCTCACATTACATCGAGACCTCTGGGAGTGGAGAAAGCAATAGTGTTAAAGGAATTGGGCAAACATTGGTTTGTGAACAACAGCTCAGAGTAGCCCAGTTTTTACTTGAGGAGGAGATCTAGGCTCCAGCTTACATGGCTTGTAGGCACCCTACCCAGAATTCCAGCAAGTCTCCAATGCCAGTGATTTCAGGTTACATTTTATGACTATGAAATTATATCAGGGCAGGGTTGGTGTCTCTTGCCTGTAATCCCAATACTTGGTAGGCGGAGACAGGAGTATCACAGGTTCCAGGACAGCCTCAGCAACGTAGCAAGGCCCTGTTTCAAAACAACAATAAATTTTAAAAAGGGCTGAGTGTAGACCACAGGTAGAATACCCTGGGTTCAATCCCCAGAACCACATACACCAAAAAAAGAAAAAAGAAGAAAAATTAGACCAACTACTATGACCAGTGCTTCTAGAAGGAAAACAAAATTCCCTAAGATGAAACATTCTTTGTAAAAGCAGGTTATACCTAGTAGCCCATTCTTGTTCCTTCCTTAGCAGAAGGAGGAAGCAGACCTGGGGACGAGCATTGCCCACCTTTCTCAGCCTTTACTCTAGAACAGAGAAGCAGCTCCGGCTGTGCGGTCATGCTGGGGCAGTACTGCTTGCTGTTAGTGCCGTGGCTCTTGGAGTTTGAGCTTGCCATGACAGGGCTGCTCTCACCTCTGTGTTGGCGTCAGACTGGGGCAGGAGGGTTCTGAGCTCTAGAAAGTTAACATCTGATCTCACAGCACCATGTTGTGGAGCAGTCTGTGCCCAGAAGGTAGCCAGGGTTCTATACTGCCCAGACCTGGAATTCCAGGGCTATCCTCCCTCCCGGCCTGTTGCAACAGGAGCTGAGAAGGCATCCCCCTCCCACCCTCTCCGACCTTGGAGACTTGCTTGACTCGAGGGCTGTCCTGGCCAAACCTCAGGGCTCAACATAAAACAAGTTCCTGCCTGATGGCTAGGTCTGGAGTTTGTGGCATAGCATCTAAAACCTGTCCTCTCATAGATAGCATACACGAGGGCTTGCTTGCGTTTGGTGTCCAGCTTTAGTGGAAAAAGATATGCTTGGACGCTTAACTCAAGCCAGATATTCATAAGTGTTCCCTCCTTCCCCAGTTTTCATGTGTGTAGGAGGCTGAGTGGGGTGGCTACAATTTGGGGAAATTTTGAGAGGGGATAGATCTCTCAATGTAGATCCAGAAGGCTGAGGATCTCAAAGCTGGGAGAGCTTTCTAAAGCCACTGAGCTGGGAAATCTTCCATTTCTCACACTTTGAAGCAGAGATGGGTCTGCTTTAAGCTTTGAAGTCCTCTCCCAGGTTTTTGGGGGCCCCGTTCTCTGAAGCGCCTTTCTGTTCTTGTCTCCTTGGCTCTCATCGCAAGCCTGGAATTGCATTGTAAAGATTGTGCTTCCTTCCCACAGAGGGCCTGGAGGAGCTGGTGAAGCAGAAAGGCTTTCTGGATGGGGTCTATGCATTTGAATATTACCCCAGTGCCCCAGGGAAATACAGCATCGCCATCACATGGGGGGGACACCACATTCCAAAGAGGTGAGCTGCAGGAGATGCTGGAGATTGTCCTCTTTGGAGCTGTGCTGGGCCCAGGGCTGACTCATGGGCTGCTGCTTCTCAGGCTGCAGAGAGAAAGAGATCTGCTTTGTTGAAAGCTTTTTTTTTTTTTTTCCCCTCCCCTCCTCCAGCGTAGCACACAGACGTTTGGCCCATTCTCAAAAGCAGCAGAAAGTTGCTGTGGTTTCAGCTGCCTTGCTTTAAATCAAACACTGGTGGTTTGGGACTGGTGGGAGGCAGGGAAGCCAGAGGAGAGCAGTCGAGCAAGTGGACTGCATGTCTGTATACCCTCACATAAACCGAGATGCTTTTCAATGAATGCCTCTGTTCGCAAATGCCACAGGGGCACAATCTGCTATGGTTTACATTAAAACCACGTACATGAGTGCCGCCAGGGACCGAGGGACGCCGTCTGCAGCACTGCCTTGTGGGCGGCGCAGCTTCCTCTCTGCTCTCCTGGGGGGAGCTTAACACTCCAACCCATTTAGTCTGCCTTGAGAAATATTTTGAGTGTTACAGTAGCCCCCCCCCCTTATCCAGGAGGGTTACCCCACTGCGGATGCCTGAGACACAGTGCCAAACCCTGTGTATGCTTTGGTTTCTTCCTAGCCATACATACCCATGATTAAGATCGGTTTATGCAATAGGCACAGTACGAGATTAACAACAACTAATAATAAGAGAACAGCGATCACAGCACACTGTAATAAAAGTTAGATGAATACAGTCTTTATGAATGCATCTTACTACACTGGACTTGCTCTTCTCTACGCCATCATGGTGCGATCAAGAGAAGGATGTGGGCATCATGATAGAGCCTTGACTGCTGCTGACCTGCTGCCTGTACTTATTTTGGACTGCATGCAACTGGAGCTTTGGAAAGTGAAACCGAGAATGGGGGCTGGAGGGATACTGTGTAGAGTTCTCATTATTCCTGCAGACTTTTAAAAAACTTCCCACAATAAGCTGGGCAGGGTGGTGCACGCCTTTAATCCCAATACTTGGGAGGCTGAGTGATAGAGGAGGATTCGAGGCCAGCCTCATCAATTTAGTAAGGCCCTCAGCAACTTAGACCCTGTTTCAAAATTTAAAAAAATGGAAAGGGCTGGAAGTTCAATCCCCAGTACTGCAAATAAACAAAAAACTTCTCACAAAGTTTTTTAAGTTAAAGCAAACCCATTTCTGTGTACGATAAAGTCAGTTCAATGTATTTTTCTTAATATGGCGTAAGTAGCTTATGGAGAAGCATGGACTTTCTTGCCCCCTGGGCTCACATTCTGGAGACCCCTGCACACAAAATGTCAGGGAGCAGCAGGCTGGCACAAGGAGTCCCAGCCTAGTGTCCGCTGAGCTCCGGGGCAGCCCCTACCATTATATTGTTGACATAACAATGGCAGTGGGGGGACTTGTGTTGAGGAAGAGCTTGCCTAGAGTTTGATGAAAGGCTCAGGCAAGTAGAAGGAGTTTGTTCGGTAATAGTTTGTGGCTGTCGTTAGCCCTTTCTTTGCTCTTATTTTAATACTTCTTCCATATCCTTCTTTCTAGTCCCTTTGAAGTTCAAGTTGGCCCTGAAGCAGGCATGCAGAAAGTCCGCGCGTGGGGTCCTGGCCTCCATGGTGGGATTGTCGGGCGGTCGGCAGACTTCGTGGTGGAGTCCATCGGCCCTGAAGTGGGGTCTCTGGGTACGTGGCCACAACTGAGCAGCAATCTCTGGAGGGCTGAGTGTTGCAGGGCATGTGTGCCTGAGTCAGGCTGCGTGTTGGGGTCTTGCCCAGCCTCCCCACCCTTAGCCTCCTGGCCTTATGATTGCCTCTGGATGCTGCTAGAGAATCTTATGTCTCGTTTTATTCCTGCCCTTCTCGTTAACTACTGCCTCTGGCACCAACATTCATTTATCCGCTAGGTCTGTATGGGTTTTACATCTAAACAGTGCTTGGAACTTAGTGTGTACTTTGCAAATATTGCTGATTGCCTCTTAGTTTAGATGAAAGAAAGAATGAATTTTGTTGAAATTTGGAATTCCAAGCATAACTTGAACATATTTTATATATATCCATCTGTAACATGTGACTTTATATTATTTTTTATTTTTTGTTTGTGGGTCTGGGGATGGAACCCAGGGGCATTCTACCTCCGAGCTACACCCCTTTCCCTATTTTGTATTCTTTATTTTGAAACAGGGTCTCACCGAGTTGCAGAGGGCCTCACTAAGAAGCTGAGTCTGTCTGTGAACCACGATCCTCCTGTCTCAGCCTCCCGAATGCTGGGATGACAAGCGTGCGCCACCACGCCCGGCTAACATGTGACTTTAGATTAGGAGTCGATAAACTTTTTCCATAAAGGGCCAGATAACAAATATTTGTGGGTCAAATGGTCTCTGTCTCAATTATGTGACTCTGTCACTGTAGCCTGAAAGCATCTGTAGGAAATATGTAAATGAATGCATGTGGCCCTGCTCCAGTAAAACTTTATTTACAAGAACAGACCTTGAGCCAGATTTGGCCCTTATACTATGGTTTAATGACCACTATGCAAAAGAGGGAAAAATAAGAAATTATATTTCATTTTCCCTACTAGAAAGATTAATCATAGTGAAATATTCTTCTGGTCTGGAGATAATATTTAACCTTTTGTTAAATCCTTCTAGACCTCCTTCCTGTACATACATATATGAATGTCAACTTGCCACATAAACTGAACTACTTAGGGGAGTCTTTTATATCTTTATGTGCCGGATAAACGATATGCCTTTATTTTCCATGGCTTCTATGGAATTCCATGGTATAGATAGGTTTATTGTTGTACATTACAGTTATTTCCAGGGTTTTGTTGTATAAACAATGCTGAGTGCCTATTCTCGTTATATCCTTGAGACAAAAGCCCAAACCGGGTGTGGCACATGCCTGTATTCCCAGTACCTCAGAGGCTGAGATAGAAGGATCACAGGTTTGCGGCCAGCCTTAGCAACTTAGTAAGGCCCTCTGCAACTCAGTGAGACCCTATTTCAAAATAAAAAATAAAATAGGGCTGGGGGTATAGCTCAGAGGTAAATACCTCTATGTTCAATTCCCAGTAACACACACACACGCACACGCACACACACACACACACATGCGCACACACACACACATGCGCACACACACATGTGGGTTTGGTTGGGCAAGGAATGGGTCTCTGTTTAAGATTATTGACACATGGTGCCATATTGCCAACACAAAGGTTTGCTGGTTCATCCCCTTCCCTGAGATGATATAAGAAAAAAAGAATCTAATCCAAAATTTCTATTTCTAATGAAGACCCAGAGACTCTGGTTTTATGGAAAAAACACAGATTTTGGTCTTCTGACCAATATTGGCTTCCTGTGAGGCAGAGGGAATGAGCTGGCAGTGTTGTAGAATAGATGCAAACCAGGGGGACTCTTCCACCCCGTCCTCCAGGGTTTGCCATCGAAGGTCCCTCCCAGGCAAAGATTGAGTACGACGACCAGAATGATGGGTCGTGTGATGTCAAATACTGGCCCAAGGAGCCCGGAGAATATGCTGTTCATATCATGTGCGATGACGAGGACATCAAGGACAGCCCATACATGGCCTTCATTCACCCTGCCAGTGGAGACTACAACCCAGATCTGGTGAGTCTTCCCTGGCCCTGGCACCCCTCAGCCCCCACACCTGGACAGTTGCCATAAGCATGGAAAGAGATGGTGGAGAGGAGCCATTTAGCTCTTAGGAAGGAAGTGGTCCTGCATTTGAATCCTGCTAGGAATGTTAACACTTTTATAATGTTGGACAAAAAACTTTCTTGCCTCTTACTATCTTCTCCTATTAAACAGGGATTTTTCTAGACATGGTGGTGCACGCCTGTAATCCCTGCACTTGGGAGGCTTAGACAGGAGGATCGAAGACAGCCTTAGCAAGTAGTGAGATTCAGATCAACCTAGCAAGACCCTATTTCCAAATAAGAAATAAAATTGGGCTGGGGTGTAGCTCATAGATAGAATACCTCTGGATTCAATCCCCAGTACCACACACACAAAACAGGGGGAATTTTAATAGTGTTTTTTCTAGAAGATTCAAGGTCAGATGAGAAAGTCAGCCTTTAGCACAGTGCCTGACCTGTGAAGGGGGCACTATTTTCTTGCAATCTGGCGCATTGAATTTCAGTCTTGCCACTGCCTGTAGCTAATATTTTAAGATGCTCTATTGATAAAGATTGTCTCCCGGCACCCCCATCCCTTCTCTGAGGTTGGCTGTGGAGGCTGATAAAGCATTAAGTCCGAGCCTACCTGGCCAGCAAGAGGTGACCCCGCACCCTCACGTGGGCTTCTGTCGGCCTGCTTGGGCAGCTCTCCAGAGGCTGACATCAATTCCGGCTGCTAGCTACCTTTCTTTGACTAACTGTTAGTCCTTTGCTCTCTGGGCACTGCAAACTTTTGGAATCTTATCTCTGGTTAAAGGTTCTGTGTCTCCTTAAAGTGAGAGCCTTGAGCTAGAGTTTCTTGCCCCACTTTCTAGACCTTCCCTCCATCAGCTGAGAATAAGGCAGAGTGCCTGGGTTAGTTTGGGTCTAGTTTTAGAGTTTTCTCCTTTATAAGAGGTGAATGGCACTATTTGTTTTTAAGTTGCAATCTTCTTAACAACTTGCCTCTCATAGCTGTCCTGTTACAGGGATACTGTCAAACCAGGCACAAGTCGTTTTGTTCTCTGTCTAGTCACTGGTTGCTGGTCTTCTCATAGGGCTTAGTTGGGTGGAGAATGACAGAGAAAGAGAATCATGGCTGCTCTTTTCCCCCAGGTCCAAGCGTACGGGCCGGGTTTGGAGAAATCTGGGTGCATCGTCAACAACCCAGCTGAGTTCACTGTGGATCCTAAGGATGCTGGAAAAGCTCCCTTAAAGATATTTGCGCAGGTAAATTGTGGCGGGAGGAGGGCACACCTGTGCAGGTAACGCTCAGAGCCTGGTGTAACTGCAAGATTCCCAGTGCGCCTGATCTTCAGTGTTCTTGTCCACACATTTGGGATGATGAGAATATTACCTCGTGGGGTTGTGAGAATTAAACGAGGCTGGCATGAAAACAGGGTGGTTTTCATCATTTGTATTCTGTAGAAAGGAGACTTGATTGTTTCAGGTTTACCTTTAATGACTTTTAATATGGCTAACTCTACTTAGGCTTTGATGGAAAGTATGTAAACAAAGTTAAAAAAATGTTTATCTAATTTAATTGAAATTGGACACAGGATTTAAGGACAGGAATTGAAACTAAGAAACGCTAAGTGAGGGCGGGACTGTGGCTCAGTGGTAGAGCACTTGCCTAGCGTGCATGAGGCCCTGGAGTCAATCCCAGTACAAAAAAAAAAAAAAAAAAAAAAAAGAAGAGGCTAAGCTAGGAGGATCGCATTCCTGGGCAATTTAGCAAGACTATCTAAAAAATAAAGTTAAAAAAAAAAAAAAAAAGGCTGGGGCTGTAGTTCCGTGTCAGGGTGCCCCTGCATTCATCTCTAGTACCACAGAAATGACAACAAAAAAGTATTTGAATGGTTTTTCAAAGGGTGGGAACGTTTGCTTTTAATAATTAAAAACAAACGAGCCAGGCAGTGATATATGTGCATGTCGTTCTGGCACTTGAGAGTCAATGTTGAAGCACAATGATTAGTTGAGCTTTAGGAGTTTGAATAAAAATGGACCACACGGTAAGACCCTGTCTCAAAAAAGAAAAAGAAAAAAATAAGCACGGAATAGTTTGCGAGTCATTGTTGTTGAATTGTGAGAGCATGGCACACTGTGGTTGCTCCGTGAAGCAGGTAAGCAGGATAAGTAGGTCGTACTTTGGGCATTTCAGGAGGCCATGGTGGTCCCATTTGGTGGAGACTGTGTGAAGGTCACCTCTGTTCTCTGTTCCTAATTCTGTGTCTTTTTCAGGATGGGGAAGGCCAGCCCATCGACATCCAGATGAAGAGCCGGATGGACGGCACCTACGCCTGCTCATACACTCCGGTTAAGGCCATCAAGCACACCATCGCTGTGGTCTGGGGAGGTGTGAACATCCCACACAGCCCCTACAGGGTAGGTGGGGAGGCCAGTCCCTGCTGTTGTGTGCCAAAGCCTGGTGGTACACCGTGTCTGTACTCCATTCCTGATGGCCAAGGTGGATAAGTGGAGAGAACCCATCCTTGTTGGGCTTTTAGTGGTGGACTGGCCTGAAGTGCAGAGTGCTCTAGACTTCTCTAAAGGAACATTTCTAATAATATTGGCTGAGTCCGTGAGGAAGAGAACTTGATCACTTTCCCCATGTCTTCTCTAGGTCAACATCGGGCAAGGTAGCCATCCCCAGAAGGTCAAAGTATTTGGTCCAGGCGTGGAGAGAAGTGGGCTGAAGGCCAATGAGCCCACTCACTTCACAGTGGACTGTACGGAGGCTGGGGAAGGTGAGAGTGGGCTTCCGATTATTGCTATTTGGAGGAGAAAGTTCTTTTCATAAGGTTTGGAGGGTAGTGAACTTTGAACCAGGAAGTTGTCCATCAGAACATTTAGTTGAATGAGCACTGTGGCAGTTCCTTGGTGGTATATCTTTGCTAATCCTTCATTCCTTTTCTAAAACTCTGATTTATCATCTTCCCTTTCTTAGGCTTGCCTTCCTTCCTTTCTCTTGCTCCCTTTAATGTATACTTTCCTTTCTTGGGTTTTCTATTGGAAATTCTCCTATTGCTTTTTTGGGTGTGAGCCTGAGCTAGAAGTTATTGCACAGGACATGCTGTTTCTTGTAAACTGGTGCTAATAATCTGCCCTTTTCCAGGTGATGTCAGTGTTGGCATTAAGTGCGATGCCCGGGTGTTAAGTGAGGACGAGGAAGACGTGGATTTTGACATTATTCACAATGCCAATGACACATTTACAGTCAAATACGTACCTCCTGCTGCTGGGCGATACACCATCAAAGTTCTGTTCGCATCGCAGGTGTGTGTTGGGCCTGGGAGGGAACAGAGGAGAGCCGACCTGCGTTCTTTTCCGGTCACTTGTGTGCATTCTCCTTTATTGTTTTTTAGCAACAAGGAAGGTGTCTTGAGAACACTGCTCAATAGTTTTCTGGTTTCTTAAAAGCAAGAAGGGAAAACAAAACAAAACAAAACAAACTCAGTACAAAGTTTTTACCACTGTCTAAAAGAAGCAAGGCTGTGTGTTGAATGTTTGAAAGCAGGGTTCTGGAAGGAGACTAACTTCATATTTCTCCCATCAAGCTTTGGATGGAAACCTAAGCAACTTCTAGATATGTCCCACTTTAACCCATTTGAAATAGGTCTAGCCTTCACCCTACAATTTTTTATAGAGAGAAGCATTTTTGAAGTATCAGGTGTGTGATCATGTTGTCAGGGTGAACAATACTCTAAAGAAGGAAATTTTGAAATCTTGATGGTTAAAATTAAGTTACATAAAAACAGGAACCTTGGGAGAATGCTCCGTCCAGTTCACTTGTCTGTCCTGGACAGGTGACAGCTTGACACATTCTGGTGGTCTATAACATTCATTTGAAGAATTATAGTCATTCTGTGGCTTATTACCTCCTGTCATCCCCAACCTTTAGCTCTGAGCTGTCCCTGGAGACTATTTCCGTCCCGCAGACCCTATACATGTTGTTGGTTTGGGTTTTATTCTAGCGAGTAATTTTTCATCTTTGATACCCAATATTTGGTGTTAAAGGCCTCAGGTGTTCAGCTTCGTGTGTGCTGCCCAGCAGCCTCAGGCATAGCGAGTGGCCTGCCCTGGCTTTCCTGATGCTAGAAGATGTGGGGTTTGCCTACAGTAACAAAGTTTGCTTACCACCTGCTGAAGTGCATTGTGTCGGGTTTTTGCTTTTGTGTTTGGGCAGAAGGCTAGGCTCTGGCCATTGCTCAGGGCCTTTCCTTCTGAGACAGTGTCTCTGCTATAGGAAATCCCCGCCAGCCCTTTTAGAGTGAAAGTGGACCCTTCTCACGACGCCAGCAAAGTGAAGGCTGAAGGCCCCGGGCTCAGTAAAGCAGGTAAGAGGGTGCAGGCGAGGCCATCAGGCCCTCTGTGGTCCAGACCTGGAGGGTAGACTTCCCTCCTCCAGGGCTCTGATGTGGCCGTGCTGCTGCTGGCCCTCCGCCATGGTAGATGGGTGCTGGGGAGCCTGTCAGACTGGTTCTAAAGTGAAACCTCTCTGTTGGCCTTGTCTCCTCACTGCCTGGTATGTCCTTCCAGGCGTGGAAAATGGGAAACCGACCCACTTCACTGTCTTCACCAAGGGAGCCGGGAAAGCCCCACTCAACGTGCAGTTCTGCAGTCCCCTTCCGGGCGACGCTGTCAAGGACTTGGATATCATTGATAATTATGACTACTCCCACACCGTGAAGTACACACCCACTCAGCAGGTAGGGTCCTGCCTGGGTCCTGCCTGCCTCTTCCCACACAGTGTCGGGCTTGGACTCCAGGGGTGAGAACTGGGAGGTGCCTCTCAGGCCCCACGTTCTCTCCTTCTGTGGAAGCATTGACCCTCAGAATGGCCTGTGGGATTCTCAGAGAACAGCCTGGAAGCCCTATCTCCATTTTGAGATTTATCAGATAATTGCAGAGTTCTTCCTATTTAGGACCTAACACCTACCCTTTCTCTTAGACGGACTCCCTCCCTCTTCTCTTCCCTCCCCTCCCTTCCGAGCTGCCTCTCAGTCTTTAATTATTCACAGAGAAAGAGCTGCCACACCTGCACTTTTCCTTACCAGTCTTTTTTAGCTTGGCCTACCTTTTTATGAGGTGTTTTAGTGGGGTCTTTTCTCAAAGAGCCAGTGCAGCCTTTAGTCTCCAAGGCCTTCAGGGCTATTAAAGGCAGAAAATGGAACTTACCATCTAGTCTGCTTTACTGTGGTTATTATTGTGATAAGAGCCTAAAAAAACACTCTCTCTGTACAAGTTCACGTTTCTTTTTTTAAAAACTTAAAAATTTCAGCCGGGTGTGGTGGCGCATGCTTGTAATTCCCACACTTGGGAGGTGGAGACAGGAGGATTGTGCAGGTTCGAAGAGACCCTGTTTCCAAATAAAAAAAAAAAGTATAAAAAATAGGTGTGGGTGTGTAGCCCGGAGGTAGAAGGGTTTCCAGGAACCTCAGTACCACCAGACCAAAAAAAAAAAAAAAAAAAAAAAAAAAAAAAAAAAAAAAAAACCTTAAAAATTTATCTTTTTTTTTTTTTTTGAGGGTTTATTTATTTAATTTTATTTTACTTTTTCGGTACTGGGGATGGAATCCAGGGACATTCGACCTCCAAGCGACACTTCCAGCCCTATTTTTTTTTTAATTTTTATTAGTGCATTATATTCATACATCATAATGGGGTAAAAAACTTGTGTGTACAGACATGTACACATCACTGCTTTAACCCCTACCCAATTCCCACCCCATTACCTCCCTGTCCCTCCCTCCCTTGCTGGCTTAGTGGTTGACTTCGATATGTTCAAGTACATTGTGTGTTTTAGAGATTTTCTTCTTCCCCCCTCCTTTCTCCTTCTTTAGGTTATCTTGTTTGCTCCTCTATAGGATTTACTTTTTCATCTAGAGTTCCTCCTATGACCCATTTCTCCCTAAATACATATAACATTTGCCATCTTAATCATGTTAAAGTGTACCATTCAAGCTATGTGCCATTTGTCCCAGAACATGGGAGGCTGAGATAGGAGAATCACAAGTTCAAGGCCAATACAAAGTAATTTAGTGAGACCCTTTTTCAAAATAAAAACAGTAAGCCAGGTGTGATGGTGCACATCTGTAATCCCAGTACTTAGGAAGCCAAGATAGGATTATAGATTTGAGGCCAATTTAGCAAGACCTGTTTCAAAATTAAAAAATTAAAAGGGTTGGGTGCATCTCAGGTGTACAGTGCCCCTGGGTTCAATTCCCCATACTGCAAAAGAAAGAAAGAAAAAAAAAAAAACTCCTAATGAGGTGTTCATTATTGTAAATATAAAACAAATACTTTTATACATAGAATATTATTTTCTCATCAGACTATTCAGTGGAAAGTAGGTAATTAATTTCTTGCTGATGGGTCTGAGGGCTGATGGGATCCTTACCAGCAAGTATAAGAACTGGCCACCTTGACATCATCCGTGTGGCCAGTTATCCACAGTCCTTAGGAGAAGACACCAGAAAGTGGCTCTGCGCACTGACCAAGATTACAAGGTCACAGTTGCTTCTAAAAACATCTTGCAAATTTTGCTTTGTCCTGCACCTATATACTTTCCTGTGTTTAGTCTGAGCCTTTAGAAAATAAGTTGCAGGAGCCAGGCGTGTTGGTACCCACCTGTACTTGGTCCTCCCAAGTCTGAGTGCTTGAAGGGCTGAGATAGGAGGATCGCAGGTTCAAGGACAGCCTCAGCAACTTAGTAAAATCTCAACAACCTAGCAACTACTAAAATAATCAACAACTTAGCAAGACCCCGTTTCAAAATAAATAAAAAGGGCTAGAGTTATAGCTTAGAGCTAGAATGCCCCTGGGATCAATCCCCAGAATCACACATACACAAAGGATAAGAAGTTGAAGGCTTGGGGACAAGGTCAGTTCCCCTGTGCCCTGAAAGGATGGCACCACCCATTGTCTTGGGTGTCCCAGTTGTCAGTCCAGGTAGAGGTCCAGAGCCCAGGTCCAGCCTCGTTGCACTAAGTAATGCTAGAGTAGGAGGCTTCTCTCTTCAGAGTCACCCCAAGGTCAGGCTCCTCCAGTTCTCTGATGGTGGCGGGTTTGGGGACTGCTTGCAGGCTTCCAGCCTCTTGGTGCTGTTTGTCTAAATGCTGGCCAGGACATATCAAGGGGCTTGGCCGAATCCTAGTAGCAGTTGAAGCCTGTAGTGTAAATGGCTCTAAGAGTGCCCCTAAGGCCTTCATGTTCTTTATTTAGAATGAGGTTTATAGTTTCATATTTGGGGCACTTGGAATTCTGCATATTTCTCTGTGGCAAAGAACACGGATGACATCTCTCCTCTCGGATCATGAGTTGCTCGATGACAGGACATCTGACGTGCTTCTTCTCATCCCAGCCCCGAGCCCCGGGCCTGGCGCCATAGTGCTCCATGTGGATTCGTGGCTGAATGAGTGCGTAGACCATGTGGTGCCTTGATTTAGCAGGGATGGCCTAGGAACATTGTAATCTGGTTAAAAAAAAAAATTGGGCTGGCACGGTCTCGTTCTCCTTTGAATTCTCATTCTGGGGAGCAGCTAAAGCCCAAGGTCAGGTGAAGGAGGCATGCCTGTGAGTTACAGTCTTAGATGTGGTTTGGAGGCCTGGGTCAGCCAGAACTCTGCCCCCAACACAGAGGAGGAGACCTGCTTTAAGGGCTGATGCCCATGGGCAAATCCTCTAATGGTATTTTGGAGGAATAACGGGCTAGAACTTTACAGAAGCAAGTGCTTGATAGATACAGAGCAGCATGGGTACTTTCTGGCCTTGGGTTGGTGCTTCCCCCTCAGTACAGACTGTGAGCTGCTGGCGTGAGGAGCCCAGGCCCTGTGGGCTGGCTTTTGCCCCCGACACCTTGACAGCCACAGCCCCTGCAGGGTTCCTGAGGGACAGTTGCGGGTGCCCGCCTGCTGGGTGGACAAGGGAGGCGCATGCACTGGATGTGTTCATCTTTCTCTGGACGCAGTCGTCAGAGCTCTCTGTGCCACTGAGGAGTAGACCTGTGGGTTGGGGTTGAGGAGCCTCCCACAAGTCAGACAAGGGCTGGATTTTATAGGAAGGTAATTATTTTCCCCAGGACTTTGCCTTTGGTTATCTGTGGCCTTAAGTGGCTAACATTTCTCTTCTCAAGCTCCCCAGCTCAGAACAGTTGGAGAGGCTGGTGGCAGCAGCTCTCTTAAATGCTGTCAAGAGCACGAGGAGTCACAGACTCCAAGTGCTGCTTGTGGCACCTTAGGAAGCCCAGCGAGCTCACGGAGCCTCACAGGCTACAGTTCCTACCTTGAAATGTCCTGCCCGCGGTGGCCATGGCTACGGGCTCTGGAGGAGCAGGTGCTGTGGCTGGCTCTCAGTCCTTTCTCTTTGGAGCTGTTGGGTTCGGGTCCTTGTCTACATAGAAGGCTCAGTTCTCAGCCGCTTGTAGCGGATAGATTGAAACTGGCCTGCAGCCAGCAGCATCTTGCTTGAATGCACAGAGCCCTGTGGGATAAAGCATCATCCATTTTCTAGCGGGGCCTCGGGAGAAGCTGACAGTGCTACAGGCACCAGAGGTGTAAATCTCTGCGGGTCCCCCTCCCTTAGGTTGTTTAATATAGTTAATTTCCTATCTGCCTTTTTGTTTTGTTAATGTCTGGTAAAAGAACATACCTGTTTTATGGGCTGAATGGGCTTAGCTGGAAGGGGACTTTTATTTCTTTCCATTAGCACTTCAGAAAAGTGGCCCGAAAACTTACAGGTGTTGGGGAGAAGGTATTTCCAGGACCCCTGGCTAGCCTGGGGCAGGGGGCTTGTGAGCACAATGAAGCTCAGAAAGACCCGACAAATCACTCCTCCCCAGTCGACTCCCAGCCCTGTTGAATTCAACCTGTGCATGTTTTACTGTGAAATATTATACCATTGAAGTATGGGGCCCTGTTGGTTTTGTGTACGGAATTAAAAGTCCTAGAAAATCTATTTTCTCTCTTCATTGATGCAGCTACCCCCCCCCCCAATTTGGCTTTTCCCTCTTTCGTTATCACAAAAGGAATGTGAGAAAGTATTCATAGGCCAAAAGCTAGACCCTTTTAACACTTGATGGATTGGGGACAGCTTTCCGCAGGGCCTGCACGCCGCGAGCCAGCTGGCTGGATCCTGTGTGTGGGGCATCAACTCTCCCGTCTACTCTCTTCTTTTCCTCTCATGTCCCTTACATTAAGGCCGGGCGATTGAGGTGAGGGGTTCTTTATCTATGGAGACTGCGGTGGGCTTCCTCAGAGCCTTGGAGTAGAAGGAGGGGATTTGGCAGACTCTGGAGAGAGGGGAGCCTTCAGGGAGCTGCCAGGATTCCGTGCAAGTAGAACAACAGCAGCACATGTGACCGTCCCTTGCCTCTGTGGCCACTGGGGCCACCAGCGAGGGGACCTGCCAATCCCGTGGCACAGCACGCCTTCACACTTCTAGAAACAGCATTTAAATCCTGTGTACTACTGTAAGCACAGTTCAGGTGAACCAGTTTGCAAATCCCTTCTGCAGCCTAGTGGCTGGCCTGATCCTCATTGCCGGGACATGGGAACGCTGGTTCTGTTTGCTTGGAGGCCCCAGGCCCAGTGGCTGTACCCATGGCCAGGGTTGGCTGTACGTTGGGTGGGGAGGTGGTGTGGCAGAAGAACGAGGGAGCGGGTTTGGGTGTCATGGGTATGAAACCCAGTGGCATGTTTACCAGGGATGTTGTTCCTTAACTTTGCTGAGCCTTATTTTGCTCTCCTGAAAACAATGGGGGAATAATAATAACAACCCTTTAACACTGTGTTGAAGTTAAATCAAGGAAATGCAGAAATGTAGCAAAATGCTTAGCATATTGTAAGGGCTTATTAAGTTGCCCCTGTTGTTATTTGCTGCTCTTATTTTATGTTTTCTCTGTCATTCTTCCCATGTGGTCAAAAGCTTAAAGAAATGTATCTAAGATGCTCTTGAGATCATGGAAGTCAAGCCCTCTGTCTCTGCGAGAAATGATGTCCAGAGGGTTAGTGTATTGGTATCCAGAAGTGCACTCTTTTTCTCTCTCTCTTTCTTGTTCCAGGGCAGCATGCAGGTTTTGGTAACCTATGGTGGTGATCCCATCCCTAAAAGCCCCTTCACCGTGGGCGTCGCTGCTCCGCTGGACCTGAGCAAGATAAAAATCAACGGGCTGGAAAACAGTAAGTGTCGGGTGGAGGGGACATGGGTCCTTGAAGATCAGCAGACATGATTGCCATTAGAGTCCTTGAAAAGAAGGAATTTGCCGGGCGTGGTGGCACAGGCTTGTAATACCCGCGCTTGGGAGGCTGAGACAGGAGGATCGCACAGGTTCCAAGCCAGCCTCAGCTACTTAGTGAGGCTCTCAGCAACTTAGTGAGACCCTGTTTCAAATAAAATATAAAATAGGTCTGGGCGTATAGCCCGAAGTAGAAAGCCTCTGGGTTCCACCCCCCAGTACCACAAAAAAAAAAAAAAAAAAAAAAAGTGAGGGCCCCCGCTTCTCTCTTTAATGCAACGCGCCTATAACAATGTCAGCACTTACTGAGGCCTGACTTCGTGCCAGCCTGATTTATCACAATATCCCCACGAGTCTAAGTGTTCCCTAACCCAGCCCTGCCAGACACAGGAGAACACCGAGGCTTGTGAGGCTCAGAGGCAAGCAGCAGGTCACAGAGCTGAATCACCCCACAGCCCTGGTTCAAACCCTAATCTGTCCCACTGCAAAGCCTCTTAAGAGATCATTTGTTTCTTGGAGAATTCCTTTTTTTTGGGGGGGGGGGGTCTGAGGATGGAACCCAGAGGCATGCAACCTCTGAGCTATTACTCCCAGCCCAGTTTTTTATTCTTTATTTTGAAACAGGGTCTCACTGAGTTGTGGAGGGCCTCACTTAGTAGCTGAGGCTGTCCGCAAACCGCGATCCTCTGGTCTCAGCCTCCCAAGCGCGGGGATTACAAGCGTGCGCCCCCACGCCCGGCTGGGGCCCTCACTTTTGCCTGAGTTTCTGGCTGTGCCATCTCTCTCTGTCATCTGAGTCCACTGTGAGGTCTCTAGTCAGGCACGAACGCCCAGCACTCAGAAACCACGACCACAGTGCACCCCCCCCCCCAGCGATCTATCCCTTCTCAGGGTTCTTATTAGGAGTCTTACTAATATAAGCTTATTTTGTTTATGTTGAGAGTTTCCTTTTTTTTTTATTATGGAAAATTTCAAATGTAAAAAGCAGAGAGCTGTGTAACATGAAGCCAGATAGACCTGCCATGCACTTTCAGACACTTCCCATGTGCTTCTAAAGTCATTTTTTTACACAAGTAATATATAAGTCCACTTTTCATCTAAAAAATAATTACAATTAAGAGTGAATTCCATTTTAACCATGGCGTCTCCCCTTCCCAAGGTTGACCAAAGTTGGTAGTTTGGGTCCTCTCCTTCTACACTGGCAATATTTATCTTGCATTAAAGATTTTCTGACATACCCATATGTCTTTAGCAAGCTTTTCCTTTCTTTTTTTTGCAAGGCTGGGTTTAGAATCCAGGCCTCTGTACATACTTTGCAAGCACTTCACTATTGAGCTATAGCCCCAACCCCAGCCTGCCTTTTGAAATCAGCAGCAGTCTTGGAAATCGTTCACAGCTGGATCCCCTCGTTTGGTTTAACTGCTGGGGCCCATACAGCATGCACCTCGCCGGTGCACATCCACAAGGATGCCGGGGCTCCAACTCAGCTGCACCTCCATCCTCAACCCACCCCAGGCCAGGCCTGCCACGTCCCCATGAGGGTTTCTCTTGGGTCTCGGCAGTGCCTTCAGTGAGCTCCTCCGTTGACCTCTTACCCAGAAGCACAGCCTGTGGACAGGGCCAGCTCCCGCTCTAGAGGCCGCAGGGCAGGAGCTCCATATGCTGGTTTTCGTGGCTGGGGCCGGGCCGGCCAGGGCGCGCATATGCACAGTCTCTGCCCAGCCCTTTCACTTATTTCCTTGCTATTCCTTTCCCCAGGACACATAGAGTTTTGACTCCAGAACAGGAAAAGCATGATGCTGATTAGGAAAAGCTTTTTTCCCCCGGGCACATGGAGTTCCGGGACTCCTTTATTGTGGTCCAGCAGCGGCGGCATGGCAGTCCCTTCCTGCCAGAGTCAAGGCTTCCCTGGGCAGTGGCTAGATCCTGTGTTCCCAGTGCTTTTGTTTTGATTGAAGTCCTTTCCCTGTTGTTGTCAATTGCAACACTTGGGTTTCCTGCGGACTTGCTTTGCAAAGACCTTTGGAAAGCCAGCGGGAGTCAGTTCTCAGGATGTGCTTCAGGGCCTCTGCTTTGCCAGCTCTGAGACTTAGGCCTTCTTGGGAGGAGGTGTGGCTGTAGGATTGAAATTTCTTGCCAAGAATTAGTAAATAAACTATGGATGGACCTATGAGGGTGCTTTGATATAAAATGATCAGCAAAAGTAAGTAAGTAAAAGAGAAACAGTGTTAGGTTATAACTTCCTGATCAACAGAGCAGATTGTAAGGATTAGATAAATTTAGACTTGAGTCTCCATTTTGTGGCCTAGTGGATATGCCACCCTGGACAAGTTACTTAACCTCTCTGAGCCTCGGTTTCCCCATCTGCCAGGACAATTTGTTAATAATAGACACCTCATGGAGTTTGGTGAAAATCAAAAGAGATAGGTGGACATGGTGGCGCATGCTGTAATCCTAGTACTTGGGACGCTGAGATAGGAGGATTGCAGGTTTGCGACCAGCTTCAGCAACTTATTATTGAGACTCTGTTTCAAAAAAAAAAAAAGCTGGGGGTGGGTGTAGCAATGAGGTAAAATGTCCCTGTGTTCAATTGACAATAGCAAAGCAAGCCAAACAAACAAAACAACAAAAAAGAAAAAGGAAATAATGCTTTGTATCTGTGCCTGGACTATAAATAATGGTACCATTAATAAATGGTAGCTGATAGTTCTATTAATCATTATTTTTATGCTAATTGTTATTGAGGCTGAAATGCAGTTATTCTCTGTTTTGGTTCTTTTCCTAGGCATCAGCCATTGCTTCTTGTAGAGGCTGAGGTTAAAGCCTCATGTCCAAATATTCATCACTCTCCACTCATGATGGTTCTTGCTGTTGCAAAGGGGCAGTTCACCTGGGCACAGTGGTGCACACCTGTAATCTCAGTACTTGGGAGGCTGAGGCATGAGGATCATGGGTTTGAGGATAGCCTCAGCAACTTAGTATGACCCTCTTTCTCTCTCTCTCTCTTTCTTTCTTTCTCTCTTTCTTTCTTTTTCTTTCTTTTTCTCCTTCCTTCCTTCCTTCCTTCCTTCTTTCTTTCTTCTTTCTTTCTTTCTTTCTTTTTTTTTGTGGTACTGGGGATGGAACCCAGGGGCATTCTACCTCTGAGCAACACCCCTAGCCCTACTTTTTAGTCTTTTTAGTTTTTGAAACAGGGTCTCACTGAGGTGCAAAGGGCTTTGCTAAGTAGCTGAGGCTGTCCACGAACCATGATCCTCTCGTCTCTGCCTCCCAAATGCTGGGATTGCAAGCGTGTGCCACCACACCCGGCTAGTATGACCCTGTTTCAAAATAAAAAATAACAGGGCTGGGAATGTAGCTCAGGGGTAGAATGCCCCTGTGTTCAAACCCCATTACTAAAAACATAGGGGCAGCTTGTCACTTTGACTTGTTCCTTTTCTCAGGGGTCGAGGTTGGGAAGGATCAGGAGTTCGCCATCGACACCAAGGGGGCAGGAGGCCAAGGGAAGCTGGAGGTGACAATCCTGAGCCCCTCTCGGAAGGTGGTGCCGTGCCTTGTGGCGCCCGTGGCGGGCCGGGAGAGCAGCACAGCCAAGTTCATCCCTCGGGAGGAGGGGCTGTTTGCCATCGACGTCACCTACGATGGACATCCAGTGCCCGGGAGCCCCTACACAGTGGAGGCCTCACTGCCGCCAGATCCCACCAAGGTCAGCTTGAATTTCTGTTCCAGAACTTGTTCCATTGCTGTCAAATATGACACTACAGTCCTTCTCTGGTCCTGCCTGACAGTGACCTTGAAATATCATTTTGTGATGAAACTCAGTTCTCAGAGGCTGACTGTCCACCTCTATGTCCACGTGAAGCATCTCTGGGCAGCTGGGACACGCTCTGCTGTCTGGCTTGGAGACTTTGGCGAGGGATTCCCTGTCCATGTCCCTCTTCCTTCATTTGTTAGTGTAATCATGGTAATTCATGGTCTGAGGACAAGGCCTGACATCTGGCTCACAGACTGAGCCGGCTGTGATTACATGACATAAAAAGGTGCTTCTCTTCAACATTTCTACCTCATAGCCCTCACTCAGGAGTTTTGGAGTTGTTTTTTTTTTTTTTCTGGTGTTCTGAATGGTGTGAGTCTATAGAATTGATCTAAAGCTGGGCCTGGTGGCGCATGCCTGTAATCCCAGTACTTGGGAGGCTGAGATGGGCAGATTGCAGGTTCACAGCCAGCCTCAGCAACTTAGCAACACCCTCCATAATTTAGTGAGTCCTTGTTTTAAAATAAGACAGGACTGGTGTGTTGTTCAAGGGTAGAATGCGCATGGATTCAGTTCTCAGTAAAACATGCATACATGCACACACACACACATACATATTGACTTAGTTGTTTAATCAGACTTGAACGCTTTATCCCTACCTCTTATTAGAAGCAGCTTAACTTTTTGTTATGCAAAATGTATTGAAGGAGGTATAGCAGGCCCTGCCGCCTCCAGTGATAGCCCTTCTGTGAGCCCTCAACCCAGGAAACCCAGAACATAGCTCTCCTTTCCAGCCCTGTGGTTCAGAAGAGCCAGGGATGGTGGAGAGTGGAGTGTTGCGGGAGGGACTGCCATCTCGGCTCCTGCTGCCAAAGGGCCAGGTCTGCCTTTGCCTTCAAGCTGCCGCCGCGTTCCGAGCCTTTGATGGTGTGGCCTGCACTGTGGCTCTGAGTCACTGGGGGTGTGTGTGAAAGTGACGCAGTAGGCCGGAGAAGGACCGCTTACCTGAGGGGCCCTTCGTGCTGGCTCAGCCCTGGGCATAGAAAGCCGGACTGGTTGAGCAGCCATGCCGCTGCCAGGGGAATTTGACTTTTATTCTTCTTCAATAGGTGAAGGCTCACGGTCCCGGCCTTGAAGGTGGCCTGGTGGGCAAGCCCGCCGAGTTCACCATTGACACCAAAGGAGCTGGCACTGGAGGCTTGGGCCTAACCGTGGAAGGTCCATGCGAGGCCAAAATCGAATGCTCTGATAACGGCGATGGAACCTGCTCTGTCTCCTACCTCCCCACGAAGCCTGGGGAGTACTTTGTCAACATTCTCTTTGAAGAGGTCCACATACCCGGGTCCCCCTTCAAAGCGGACATTGAAATGCCATTCGACCCCTCTAAAGTTGTGGTGTCAGGACCAGGCCTGGAGCATGGGAAAGTGGGAGAAGCCGGGGTCCTCAGTGTTGACTGTTCCGAAGCAGGCCCTGGCGCACTGGGCCTGGAAGCCATCTCGGACTCAGGAGCTAAAGCCGAAGTCTGTATCCAGAACAACAAAGACGGCACCTACGCGGTGACCTACGTGCCGCTGACCGCCGGCATGTACACGCTGACCATGAAGTATGGCGGCGAGCTCGTGCCCCACTTCCCCGCCCGGGTCAAGGTGGAGCCCGCTGTGGACACCAGCAGGGTCAAAGCCTTTGGGCCAGGAATAGAAGGAAAAGGTGGGTTTCATTAAAAAGGAGAGAGAGAGAGAGGGGCTGGGTTGTAAGGGCCACCAGAGACTCCCAGGGCAGGGGTGTGAACACAACCACCCACAGGGGCCAGGCAAGGTGCTTAGCTGTGGCCTCTCCCTCGGGGAGTGGTTGTGTGGTGACGGGTGAAGGGGGGAGGGGTGCCCATTGCCTTCCTAGAGGCTGCTCAGCTGCCCGGCCCTGTTTCTCTTTCTCCATGGGGAACAGGGTCCAGCTTTGTCAGTAAGTTTTCCCAGTTTGTGCCAAAGTCAATAATCTTGATTTTTCTATAGAAACAACACATTTCATTGTTGACACTTTGCTGGAAAAAAAAAGTTTAAATTGTGATGGTGCTAGGAACACACGTGTTACACATAGCACAGGTCTGCCTGTGCCCGTAACTTGTCCTGGAGTGAGGGTGTACCATCACAGGCTAAGACCAGACTGGAAGGAGAAGAGATATTTCTGAGTTTGAGGGTCAAAGAGAGTCAAAGAATCCAGTTTTCCGCTGTCACTGAGGTTAGGTTTAATGTGTCCTAGTGCCAGAGAGCCCTTGGGTTTCTGGGGTTTGCTACAGGGTCAGAGGTGTTGGTGACACTCTGATCTCTGGGTGCACTCTGCAGATGTGTTTCGGGAGGCTACCACAGACTTCACGGTGGACTCGAGGCCCCTGACCCAGGTAGGGGGTGAACACATCAAGGCGCACATTGCCAACCCCTCTGGAGCCTCCACGGAGTGCCTTGTCACAGACAACGCTGATGGGACCTACCAGGTGGAGTACACGCCCTTTGAGAAAGGTGAGTCGCCCTCTCTGTGGATATGACCCTGTTCAGAGCTATGCTTGGCCATTTCCTCCTGGTGGCTGGTGTTGACCCCTGACCTCTGTGCTGGCCCTTCTCAGCAAAGGTCACAGGGAAATTTGAAACTGTCCTCCCCAATAAACCACCATTTGCTAAGCGCCTGGCTCATATCCCTTGAAGTGGGCTAGGGCTTAGCCTCCACCTCACCTGAGCAGGTAGGAGGGTGATGTCATGACATATAGGTTCATTTGTGCAGTTTTGTGGTATATTTTTTCCCTGAATGTTATTAGGAATTTTAAAAATTTTCGGTAAAGCAGCATCAAGGAAAAACTAAAGCAACACACATTCCCATTACCTGAGTATATAATCCCTGTAAATATACATATTTTATATATATATACACACACACACACACACACACACACACACACACACATTCATTTTTTTTCCCCTGTAGGTCTGGGGATGGAACCCAGGGGCATTCAACCTCTGAGCTATACCCCCTGCCCTATTTTTAATTCTTCATTTTGAAGCAGGGTCTCACCAAGTTGTGGAGGGCCTCACTAAGTAGCTCGAACTGCGATTGTCCCGTCTCAGCCTCCCAAATGCTGGGATTACAAGTGTGTGCCACCACGCCCGGCTGATTTTTTTTTTTTTTTTTTTTTTTTTTTTTTTTTTGGTGGTGTTGGGGGTGGAATCCAGGAGCATTCTACCTTCAAGCTACAACCCCAGCCCTATTTTTTATTATTTGTTTTGGAACCGGGTCTTAGTTGCAAAGGGCCTCACTAAGTAGCTGAGGCTATTTGCAAACCGTGATCCTCCTGTTTCAGCCTCCCAAATGCTGGGATTACAAGCCTGCACCACCATGCCCAGCTATATTTTCGATTTTTGGTAGATGAATATTGTTTTCCATTTCATGGGCTTCCCATGGTCTATTGGTTGATGCTGGATGGTTTTCTCAAGTTAGGATAGTATGCTTAGAATGACTGACTTGAACATGGCCATACTGATTTTTTCTTGGAGTGTAGTGGTACAATACATTATGTATAAATAGTCTACATTTAAAATTTTTAAATTTATACCAACAATACCATTTTTAACTTGTTCCTTTAATATAACATATTATAGCACACAGACTTTGTCAGATAACCCACTGAAATAGAGCATCATTTTTAACAGGTGATTGTGTACAAATATTTCTTTCTGCTTGTTTTGAATAGGTCTCCATGTTGTGGAGGTGACGTATGATGACGTTCCCATCCCAAACAGTCCCTTCAAAGTCGCTGTAACTGAAGGCTGCCAGCCCTCTCGGGTCCAGGCCCAGGGTCCTGGATTGAAAGAGGCTTTTACCAACAAACCTAATCTCTTCACTGTGGTTACCAGGTGGGCAAGGCCCTCAGTTCCTCTACTGTACCCAACATATGTGTTACGGTCTTCCAGCTTTTGGCGAAATTTATTTTCATGATGTGCAAGAGACATTTTATTCTCTAGAGACTTATGTTACAGAGAAAGACCACATATAATAACTAAAGAATATCAAAAACAGTTTGAAAATAGTCATAAAACTGCTGAGCAAATAAGGAAGAGTAGAAGCACCTTGATTTGAATACAGAAGTGTATGGCTAAGCTCATATATAGATGGGATGTTGGAGCCAGGCGTGGTGGCGCGCGCTTGTAATCCCAGGACTTGGGAGGCTGAGACAGGAGGATCACAGGTTTGCCGCCAGCCTCGGCAACTTAATAAGACCCTTCGCAACTTAGTGAGACTCTGTTTCAAAATAAAGAATAAAAAATAGTGATGAAAGTATAGCTCAGAGGTAGAATACTCTTGGGTTCAATCCTCAGTGTCACAAAAAATAAAGAATAAAATAAATATTCCTAATAAATTTGACTACAAAGGCAGTTTGAGGGGTATAGCTCAGTGGTAAAATACGTGCTCAGCATGTGCAAAGCCCTGGTTACTGTCCTCGGCAAACCAAACACCACAGGCATTTATCTGCATTGTATTTGCAATCTTAACCAATGTAATTAGATAAGAAAAAACAATGACAGATAAGGAGTCAGAGCTGTATCATGGTGTACTATTGAGAAATTCTTTATGTGAGAGGTCTTATCACATTTGTTGAGTGAGTCTGGTTGACTAAATAGGATCATTACTTACAGAGGGGTTTTAAATGAGTTCTGGCAGTCAACAGATTAGGATGGACTCTGCACGTTTCACTTTCCTCCATTCTTTCCAGGGGGGCAGGAATTGGTGGGCTTGGCATAACAGTTGAAGGACCATCAGAGTCGAAGATTAACTGCAGAGACAACAAAGATGGCAGCTGCAGTGCCGAGTACGTCCCCTTTGCTCCAGGAGACTATGATGTCAATATTACTTACGGAGGAGCCCACATCCCTGGTAAGCTATCCCTTAAACGGGAGCTCAAAGAATAACTGACTTTGCATGAAAATAAATTTGATTTTGTTTATCTCTGAGTAGGAAAAATCTGGTACAGCAGCTACAAAGGGAGGATTTTCCTGAGGGCTACATTTATTTCTAAGAATATTCCAATTCCCCGTAGAACCAGCAACATGGACAGCAAGCATTGACTTAGGAGTTTGGGCTGGAAATGGTTGTTCATATGTTGGTGAATCTAGTTCCTGATTGAGGAGAAACCAGTTTTTTAAAAAGTTGAAAATCCACTCTATTTTGTGTTTGGTTCTTGTTCACCTTACATATATGTTCACCCCCCCCACCTCTTTACATTCATTTTCCTGGTAGCCATCAGAAACACACTAATTCAGATTTCTGTATATTCTTTTCCTATCTATTTAGTAATATTGCACACACTCAACCATAAAATAGAATTTCTCATCCTTAGTACTACTGACAATTTGGGCGGGCTAAATGCTTTGTTTTGAGAGAGCTGTCCTGTGCTTTGTGGAATATTTTATCATCATCCCTGGCTTCTACCCACACTAGTTGCCTATAGCAAACTCCTACCACCCCCCTACCCTCATTTGTGGCAACCAAAATGTCACTGTATATTGTCACATATCCTTGGGGGCAAAATCATCCTTGATTGAAAACCATTGCTGTAAAGTTTGAAACCACACAGAAACATGATGTCTGGGCATGGTGGTTCAAAATAGGGCTGGGGATATAGCTTGGAGGTAGAGTTCCCTGGACTTAATCCCCAGTACCTAAAAGAGAGAGAAGCAGGGAGGGAGGGAGAGGAAGAGGAAAAGAAGAAGAAGGAAGAGGAGGAGGAGGAAGAAGAGGAAGAAGGGAGGGAGGGACATAAGTAGAGAAGGACCTCCCTGTAGGCCATAGTTGTGTTTGCTTACTAGAATGATCATTTCCCCCTCTCAAAGAGTGTGCAAGTGTGTGCTGTGGTATGGGCCTGAGCAGCTTATGCCCTGTCTCAGGGGCGGTGAGAAGAGAGCAGAGCCCCATGCCGGTTCTTCAGTTGTGGGAAGAACCTTAGTGGTTCATGTCATTTCCTCCCATAAGCCAGTGTAATGCTAAGAGGGAGCGGGTGGGCTGCAGGACACACCATTGGGTTTCTGGATTGACTCCCAGGAAGCTGTAGTGACCACTGACATACTCTTCTGATTCTGTCCCCTTTCCTTCTTACTACGTGCAAACGTGCATGCAGTTCACGGTTATTCTTTTCTTTCTCATGGATCTGAAAGCATTGACATTCACCTCAAATTAATTCTACTCAGTTGTTCACTTAAGTTATCCAGTGTGACAGCTTTCTCCTCAAGCCTGTGCTGGCAGCCTATTTAGTAGAGATATTTTAAGTTACTCTTCACCCTTCTAGGGGATTTCAGCCATGGGCAAGATAACTCTCTAGCATTTATGCAACTGAAACTTGGGTAAGGAAAATGGATCTCGGTGACAGGATAGAGTCCTGTGTCCCTTTTGGAATTTTGAAAGAGAGCTGAGCAAGCCCCCAAAATGAACTGAAGGCTGTTCCCTGGCGAGATGATGCTGTGGCCCTGACCAGGAGGGCGGCAGTGGAGATGAGCTAGCTGTAGCAATAACAGAGATGTTTTGACTCCGGGGAAATCGCTGGTGCCATGAGCCTCAGGACTCCATTGCAGAGGAATGAGATTGTTTGGACCCCTAGGGCTGACCTTTGAACATGAGGCAAATGGATATTGTTGAGGATGACGACAACAACCACCAAAAAAAAGTCCCAGTTGGAGTTTTCCCTCCAGAAGTAGATGGGGTCTCTTTGTGGTTTGGACGGTTACATGCCAGTTCTGAATCAAGTTTCTCTTGAGCTCCAGAACTGTCCCAGGCAGAGAAATTTAGTATGGTATTCGTTATTATCTGAGTGTCAAGCTCCTTAGCTGAGGTCTCCTAAGATACTGAGACATTTAGTGGCCTTCTAGCTTCTAATCTGGTTTCTTGGGAATTCTGGGTTGTTTAATATGAGCCCAATTTTTCCTGCCCTGGTACAAACCTCTAATGGGGTTTTATTCAAAGTGTCCTGTCTCACTCCTATGGTTTATTGGTTTCCTGTGGTGGTCCCCCTGTGGTCTGTTGGTGGTGGCTGCCTAGACCACTAGATTGACAGGGATTCACAGGGTGTGGAGAAGAAGAGGTGCCGGGATCAATTGGTGATGTCTGCCTGGGGCAGGGAGCAGGAGACTGCCTGACAAATAATGCTTGAAACCTGCCAGCTCCCACCTAAGTTTATCTTCTTTTTGCCTGTTCTTGCTGGGTTCAGACAACTTCCAATTGAGACTCTGACTGTCCTGACATTGAAGTCCTGAACTATCACGTTGTAAAGTAACCAGAGTGGGAGCACTGCTCTGTCTTTGTTAGGGTCAGCCTTTTAGTTCACTTAGCTGGAAAACTGGCTGCTGTTAAAACCCAGGGTCTTGGTGTTTGCTGTGGTCTTTGTTACTTACCACACCTAAATCTCCAAAGTGTAAGCTTTCTAGGGCACCTAACAGAGAGTCTTGGGCTTCTATGGCAGTTTAATACCTGGCTTTGCCAGGTGTCATGGAAGTGGAGGACTCCTGCACAGGGCCAGGGGTGTGTGGAGCCCTTGATAACAGACTTGGCAGCCTGGGGGACGCTGGAGCTCCTGTTTCCAGAGAGATTCCTGTCCTTGGGGAGTCCCATTAGGGTTCCCAGCTCAGCCCTTTTTCCTCTGTTGGTGCTTCTCTCATAAATCCTGATCTCTGTATTCTCCCTGCTCATCAATCTTCTTTTTTTTTTTTTGGTACTAGGGATTGAACCCTGGAATATTCTTCCTTCTAGCTACATCCCCAGTCCTTTATTTTAATTTTGAAACAGAATCTTGCTATGTTGCCAAGGCTGCAGTCCTACTGTGTCAGCCTCCTAAGTGCTGGGATTACAGATGTGGGCCATGGCACCAGGCACCATCAAATAGTCGGGAGCCCTTCGGTTCTCCCTTGGGGTGAGCCATGCAGCAGCACCACACCTTATTCTCAGGGAGAAGCAAGGCTTCACCAGTTGGCGGGAGAACCAAGGAGCCTTGTGTGTTGGGGAGGTGCCAGCTCTGTTGGAGGGAAAGGAGTCCAGGGGGCCCTTGGACCGTTTGTAGGAGAGAGGTCGAGTGTGGCCTTCCAGCCCTGCTACCCTTTCTGGTCCGCTTCACTGTCCTGCCACCGCTCAGCTCCTCCTTCAGTTCCTCTAACAGCTTTTTCTGCACCAGTACACATGCTGGTCACTCTGCTGGAAGCACCTGTCCATCTACTTCCCCTGGGTGATAGCTGTTCTCTTTCTCTTATGTCTCAGCCTGTATATTCCTGGAAAGCTTGTTCTTTTCTCCTGCAAACAAGGTTCATTGTCTCCCATACATGCTACCTCATACATCTCCTAACATATGTGACCTAGGCTGTTAGAGTGACGTGCTTACCTGGTCCTTCTGCACTGTGGTTTCCTTAAGGGCTGTCAACCAGTGCGGGCCATGCACCTGGCACAGTGTCTACATGTCTAGGTGCCCTGCACAATTGTGGACAACAGTGAGTGTGTGCATACACCGAGGAAAGAGGAGCTGCCCCAGGGGAGCAACAGTGCAATTCTGAGGGTGTACAAAGCAGGTCTCCAGGTGCAGCTGCTCAGAACCCCATGACCTCTTTTCCAGGCAGCCCCTTCAGGGTTCCTGTGAAGGATGTGGTGGACCCCAGCAAGGTCAAAATTGCTGGTCCTGGGCTGGGCTCTGGTGTCCGAGCCCGTATCCTGCAGTCCTTCACGGTGGACAGTAGCAAGGCCGGCCTGGCCCCACTGGAAGTAAGGGTCCTGGGCCCACGAGGTGAGTAAGCATCCTGCCTCCCTGATGTTCACCTACCTGGGTATGAATAGCTGTGACCCAGAGCAGGTACTTTGCTTTTGACTATGATCATGAACATAGTATTAAATTTCTTTGCTTTATTGCTCATAATCTAACTAAATAGAAGTTCCTGCTTAAAAGTAGGCAGGCTTGTTATTTCTTCTGGAGTTTGTGTCCCTCCACCCTTAATAACATCTTCCTAAATTTCTTTTTACGATTCACTTTTCAAGTAGCTAGCTGAAGCAAGTCGTGGATGGGCTCTTACACATAAAACTGGTGCTGCTGCTTGAGCATTGCAGCACTTGTGAAGCTGCAGAGTGGTCAGGCTGTGTAGAGGGGTGTGGGTAGGAGGTGATAACTCTCCTTGAGATGCTTCCATGCTCGTGGGGACATGCTAGAACCTTTGAGGATGCCCCATCTACAGCTTTATCATCATCTCAGCACCCTGGAGATGGAGAGTCTCTTAGGAATGAGTTTTGGTCATTGGCCCCTTCCCTGTTGGCAGCCTGGAATTCAGGGTTGGTATTGCCAACTGGTCATTTGGGGACAAAGCCCTGGAGCGTGTGCCTTGTCCTTTTTCCCCAGTGACCACATTTTCTCTCCCAGCATTTATTTGTTTGTTTGTTTTTGTGGTACTGGGGGGTAGAACCCAGGGGCTTTCTACCTCTGGGCTACACTCCCAGCCCTATTTTATAATTTTTTTGGAAACAGGGTCTTACTAAGTTGCTGAGAGCCTCAGTAAGTAGCTAAGGCTGGCTTTGAATCTGTGAGATCCTCCTGTCTCAGCCTCCCAAATGCTGGAATTCTAACCGTGCACTACCATGCCTGGTTCTTCTCCCAGCATTTAAGACATGCCTATCCCCAAGATATGTGGCAGTGCACTTAATTTTTTTTTAAAGAATCTAAATTTCTCCCTGTGGTGTGTTTCTGTCTTGCAGAAGTGCCAATTAGGGCCTTCCTCCTTTGAAGAGGAACCTTCTCCTTAATGGGGTTGAGCGTGAGGTTAGGCCCTTTGAAGGTTAGGGCAGAAGTGGTTTGGGGGAAATGAGGTCATGGGGCTAGATTCTGATTTTGTGAAGTTACTGAGCCTCAAAACTCTGTGTGTGTGTGTGTGTGCGCACGCTTTACTTAGATATCTTATTCTATTATGGAGAACTCCCAAGTAACAGCCTTTCAATTTTAGCTGATGAGGTGGATTCCCAGTCATGGCGCAGCCCCTTGAAAGCCATTTCAGAGTTCTTTAAAGGGGACCCGAAGGGTGACTTTATGGAGACAGGTTTGCATTTTCCCTTTGGCTGCTGCTTTAGATTATGTAACCTTATGCTTCTTGCTGGCCCCACCTCTAAAATTGGCCTGACCTGCCTCGCCTGCTTTACTTAATGAGCATGCCATGCTTTGATTAACCTCCCCTGCTGCTGACCCATCCCTGACTCTCGCACTCAGAGCTGGGACCTGGGATCCATCGCCCAGGTGCATGCCTTGCTTGTGCTTCAGTGTAATCTCTGAGCATCCCCCACAGGCACCCCACCGATGTCCCCTTTCCCCATGAGATTGGCCTCCTCACCTGCTCAGTCCCCACACCCCAGTATGCTGGCACCATGGTGGTCTTTGCTCAAAGATGGCCCCAAGTCTTGACTGGCCACTGGTTAATTTTGGTTGCTCAGGGTTCTGGTCTTGTTGGCACTGTCTCAGCTCTAGAGTAAAATTGCCACATCGCAAGCATGCCTAACCAGCTTGAAAGGGTATAGCATGTCTGCAACATGCACCTTCACCATATGCCCTGCAGCAGCAAGCACGGGCAGTCCTCTTAATTATACTCCAGGACAGACTGAGTGTACTTTAGCCAACACAGAGCTAAAGCTGGCTCTTGGGGTTCACTTCTGTAACCATGAACTGAGATCCTGTGATATCCTAGGCCTGTGATTATGGCCTGCTTGCCTTTGTGTTACTCATCAGTGGAAACCAGTAGCTCTCGGGGATGGATGCGGTTCTGTTTCAGACTCTGTTTCAGGCCGGGGGTGGGTGGGGTCGGGGCAGGCAGCCACTCAGCCCTCTTACCTCCACCTGCAGGTCTGGTGGAGCCGGTGAACGTGGTGGACAATGGGGATGGCACACACACAGTGACCTACACCCCATCCCAGGAGGGGCCCTACATGGTCTCAGTTAAATACGCTGATGAAGAGATCCCTCGGAGGTAAGTGCCGCCCTCGCTTGAGGAATGGCCCTCCAGCCCGAGCCCACCCACCTGCAGGGCTGGCAGGCGCTGCTCTTGTGGCCCAGCCCCTCCAGTCCAACACTCATCCAGTCAGAAAACTTACCCAGAATCTGCATGGTCCAAACACGTGTTATATATTGGGCTTGGCTGTTCTTCCTTTCATCTCTGTTTATTTTATTTATTTATTTATTTATTTATTTATTTATTTATTTATTTATTTTAGTGTTTGTCATACTGGAGGTGGAACCTAGGGGCTTTTCTACCTCCGGGCTATACTCCCAGACCTATTTTTTTTTATTTGGAAACAGGGTCTTACTAAGTTGCTGAGAGCCTCACTAAGTAGCTGAGGCTGGCTTCGAATTTGTGCAATCTTCCTGTCTCAGCCTCCCAAGTACTGGGATTCAAGCATGCACCACCACATTCCAGCTTTTAAAGATGAACTGAAATTAAGAAGTTGAGGATCTTTGGAAAACAAGGAATATATGCGTTTACCAGAGGCTTCCATTTGGGATCCCTGCAAGTAGTTTTCTAATTAAGACAAAGGTAGTTTGCCGCTTCACTTGAGAGTTTGGTTGACAGTAAACGTTCTCAAAGGATTTTGGATAGCTGCCTTGTTCCCTGTTTCTATTAATATTTTAAAAATTAAATAAACTCTTCACCTTTGGCATAACCTTCAAAGTTTAGTTTTGTAAAACTCTTTATATCTGAATAGAATTCCATTGTGTGTATTTCCCATAATTTTGCAATCCATTCATCTGTTGATGGAGACCTGGGTTGGTTCCATATTCTGGCTATTATGAGTTGTGCTGCAATGAACATGGGTATGCATATGTTACTGTAGTTCTGATTTCATCACCTTTGGAAAAATACTCAGAAGTGGAATAGCCCTATCATATGGTGGATCCATTCCCAGTTTTCTAAGGAATCTCCACACTGATCTCCATAGTGGCTGAACTAGTTTGCACTTCCACCAACAGTGTAAAAGAGTTCCTCTTTCCCCATATCCTCGCCAGCATTTGTTGTTATTTGATTTCTTTATGCTTGCCACTCTGATTGGGGTTAGATGGAATCTCAGCATAGTTTCAATTTGCATCTCCCTGATGGCCAATGGTGTAGAACATCTTTTCATGTATCTATTGGCCCTTTGTATCTTTTCTTTTGTGAAGTGTCTATTCAGTTCAGTTGCCCATTTCTTGATTGGGTTGTTTGTTTTGCTAGTGTAGAGTATTTTGAGCTCTTTGTATATTCTGGATATTAGACCCCTATCAGAGTGGTGGCTGGTAAAGATCTTCTCCCATTCTGAATAAAATCATGCCATTCGCAAGAAGATGGAAAGATCTGGAGAACATTATGTTAAGTGAGATCAGCCAAGCACAGAAAGAGAAGGGACATGTGTTTTCTCTAATATGCCCAAACTAGGGAGCACTGGGGATACCAGAGGGACTCCAGATAATATAGGGGAAAACTCATCAAAGCTAGAATGAAGAGGAGAGGAGAGGAAGAAGGCTGAGGTTGATTAAAGGAGGAGCTACACCTGAATATGTTTAAAAGTACGAATGTAGCATGGTTAACCTGGATACTCATTGTTGGAAAGGGCGGGGAGGGCACCAAGCACAGTTCAAATGTATACCATTTTCACTATTTCCACATATAAATAAAAAATAAAAGCTAAAACTTGCAAAGAAAACTCTTAACCCATAAGATAGAAAAATTATACTCATACCCTCCATAAAACCATTATATACAGAGATTAATTACATATAGCTCTAGCTATGTAGAAATACAAAATTTAGCCAGACAGGGTGGTGTGCTCCTGTGGTCCCAATACTTGGGAGGCTAAGCCAGAAAGATTGCAAGTTTGAGGTCAACCTGGCAATTTAGAGAGATGCTGTCTCAAAACTAATGAATGGAAGGAAGAAAAGAAAGAAAAAGAAAGAAAGAAAGAAAGAACAAACTGGGTATAGCTCAGCAGTAGAGTACCCCAATGTTTATACCCCAGTACCAAAAGAAAGAATTACATAATTTATAAATTACATTTGTATATTGCTTTACTAATATACAAGAATTTTGTGCTACAAAAGCATACTAAATACAGGATAGGAATAAATATAAACTGGGTGTGGTGGCAGACGCCTGTAATCTTAGTACTTGGGAGGCTGAGACAAGAGGATTGTAGGTTCATGGCCAGCCTCAGCAATTTAGCAAGGCCCTCCTCTAAACTTAGTGCAACTCTGTTTCCAAGTAAATAAAATAGGTCTGGGGGTGTAGCTTGGAGGTAGAATGCCCCTTGGCTTAATCCCCAGTACCATAGAAAAAGAAAAAGGAAGAAATACAGATATAAAATAAGATAAAATAATTAAAACTGGAGTTTCAATATTCTTTCCATTTTGGTGACTGTCTTAGCCTGATACAAATGGATGGAGTGTGTTTAACCACATGTTTTCCAAACTAACTTGGAAGCCCTTCTTCCCCCAAACTATCTGTTGTATGATGTCTGGTGCCTCATGGTTCTAAATTTCTGCTGGACTGAGGGCACTTTGACTAAACTATCTCAGCTCCTATTGAAATCCTCCTTTCTGTCCAACCACAAGAGAAGTTGGATGTAGCTGGGTTGATCCTTTCTGACCAGGTATGTGTGTATGTGTCTCTTTTAAGTCCCTTTAAGGTCAAGGTCCTCCCCACATATGATGCCAGCAAGGTGACTGCCAGCGGCCCTGGCCTCAGCTCCTATGGCGTGCCAGCCAGCCTGCCTGTAGAGTTTGCTATCGACGCCCGCGATGCTGGGGAGGGACTGCTTGCTGTCCAGATAACGGTAACTCTGAGCCATTTTCTGAAGCCAAACCTTAAACATTTTAAACTACCCATGGGACTCAGTAGGATTAAGTTCTATATATCACAGTAGACCCCCAAATGAGAGTGGGTTAAACACATGGGCTTTCTTACTAAAGAAGCCAGAGCTGAGCCCCTAGGTGCTCCATGGCTCACGAAGGAAGCCATCCTCACCTCTCCTGGGGTATGGCTTCTGTCCTGAGGGTCTCCTCATGGACCACAAGGGTCAGTGGCCATCAGATCTAGGTGGCCGGCCAGAGAGAGGAAGAAAGGCAGCTGGGAAAACGGGGGCCCTCCTGCTCTATCAGCTGTTCTCAGCAGCTTCCTCGGAAGACTTCCAGCCTGTCCATTTGGCAGTAGTTAGTCGTGAGTTACATGGCTGTACCTGGAGGCAAGAGTGCTAGAACGTGGAGCTTCACATCCTCCCTAAGAATGAGGATTCTGTTAGTAAAGCAGAAGGGGAGAGTGGACATGGCAGCCTGCGAACATGAACTTCTCCCTTACTTTCCTGCATTTCAGAGAAACAGGTAATATTAAGCCACTTCTCTCTCCTTCCACTAAAGACATTTAGTGAGCAAAATAGGCCCACGTTTTCCATGACTGGTTTCTACCTGTCAACAGCATCCTAAATAGCATCTCTCTGTGATCCACAGGACCAAGAAGGAAAACCCAAAAGAGCCCTTGTCCACGACAATAAAGACGGCACATATGCCGTCACCTATATCCCGGACAAGACTGGCCGCTACATGATCGGGGTCACCTATGGCGGGGACGACATCCCACTTTCTCCCTACCGTATCCGGGCCATGCAGTCAGGCGATGCCAGCAAGTGCCTGGCCACAGGTGAGTGCGGGGTCGCATCAAGGGCAGGAGTGAGGGCTTTGGAGTCACAAGCCAGGTTCTAGCCCTTCTCTTCCGCTTAGCAGCTGAGTGATCCTGTCACTCTTGGTCTCTCTGAGCTTCAATCATACATAGGTTGAAGATCTGTTTTAGGTTCAAGAAGTTATTCCAAGGGCCAGAGATGGTTAAACAGGGTTACTGCCAAGATCAGATGAGGGTCAGACACGAAGCATGCCGAGCACAGTCCTGAGGCAGGTAGACAGTAGCGATTAGGTCACTTTGAAGTGGGTACATTGGTGGAGGTCTCAGCTATGATGGTCACTGACTCCTATGAGGAAAGCAAATGTCTGCCTTCATGAGTGGAAGGTTTCATTCCAGAGCCAGTCATGGTGGTGTGCACCTGTAATCCTAGTACTTTGGAAGCTAAAACAGGATTACAGGTTTGAGAACAGTCTCAGCAACATAGCAAGAGTCTCAGCAACTTAGACTATTTCTAAACAAAAGGTGAAAATAGCTGGGGGTGTAACTCAGAGCTAGAATGCCCCTGGGTTCAAGCCCCAGTACACCCCCCCCAAAAAAAAAAAAAATCATTCAACACCATTTCAGGTCAGCATCAGAGAAACGCACTAAGGGATCTAGAGTTTTTCTCTCCGTAACGCTCCTTGGATATTGAGGCTCATTTTTCCTTTAGTTTCTTCAGTGAGACTAGCTGATTGTCACAGTTGTTTCAGCGTCTAAGAACCACTCCTGAAGTTCAGGGTTGTTGCTCAGGCAGATTTCAAAACATGAATCTCCATCTCTGAAGCAAAATAGGTTTACTTCTCTTGAAATAAGGACCCTAAACACGGTTCCACCCTGTCCTACCTTCACTACCCACTGTCCTACAGTGTCCTGCAGGACATTTGTGAGGGGAACCATTGAATATTTTTTTCTGTAACTCAGTCCCTGCCATGCATTTCCATTGGCAGGTAGAACTGTCATGCCTAGGCCAGGCGTGGTGGCGCACGCTTGTAATCCCCGCGCTTGGGAGGCTGAGACAGGAGGATCATACAGGTTCGAAGCCAGCCTCAGCTACTTAGTGAGGCTTTCAGCAACTTAGCGAGACCCTGTTTCCAAATAAAATATAAAAAAAGAACTGTCATGCCTAGCATTGGCCTATGGCCTACATCTGCCTTGTTAACTTGTTGGCATTGAGGGGAGGGACTGTGTCTTCCTTCCCTTTACATGTACCTGGCTATTAAGACAATGCTCAACCAGGCGTGCTAGGGCCCACCTTTGGTCCCAGTACTTGGGAAGCTGGGGCTGGCGGATCATAGGTTAAGACCAGCCTCAACTTAGTGAGACCCTCAAGCAACCTATCGAAACTGTTTCAAAACAAAAGGGCTGGGAGTGTAGCTGGGAGAATGCCTCTGGGTTCAATCCCCAGAACTATTTAAAAAAAAAAAAAAAAAAAAAAGAAAGGAAAGAAAGAGAAAAAGAAAATGGCTAAGAAAATGGCTAATTTGTCTGCCACTGAACATTGACCTCCATTTCCATACCCTTGAATGTGGGCACACCAGGGCTCCCCTTCAGCAAAAGCTGAGTAGAGCACTCGGGGCTTGGAGGTCCTCTTACTTACTGAGGAACTGATGGAGCACTGCCTGGAGCCGGGACCCTTCCCAAGTGGTCTTTGGGCTGTCCCTCCATGCAGCAGTGGTTAAAGCTCTAACATTTACAGACACAGGCAGCACAAAAGAGTGTGATTTGTTCTTGGACCTCTGAGTAAGCGTCTGTGGCCGATGCTTCATTATCTTCTCCTAAAATGTTCTCCAGGTCCCGGCATTGCTCCCACCGTGAAAACCGGTGAGGAGGTGGGCTTCGTGGTGGACGCCAAGACCGCCGGGAAGGGGAAAGTGACCTGCACAATTCTGACCCCAGATGGCACTGAGGCTGAGGCTGATGTCATCGAAAATGAGGATGGCACCTATGACATTTTCTACACAGCCGCCAAGCCGGGCACCTACGTGATCTACGTGCGCTTCGGTGGCGTTGATATTCCCAACAGCCCCTTCACTGTGATGGTGAGCAGATTTCATCCTCTGGAGCATGCAGTTTTTAGTAGATGTAATAACAGCAGCCATTTGTTGAACCTTGCCGGGGCATCCCCTTCATGACCTTGGAGAGGCCTGCCATAACCTCCAGGAATGCAGAGGACTTTTGGCTCTGAGGGATTTTTGGAAAATCTCATGAGCCATTAAAATATCTTATCATGCTGATGGGCTTAGGCAGTTCCCTGACCCAAGTCCAGTTTAGAAAACAATGCTCTCCAGGAAAACATACTTTTTACAAAACAGTAGGGTAAACATGACCATTTTTACTTTGCAAGTTTTTCCTACATCCCCTCCCTCCATTTCCATGGTTGGAGGAGAGTGAGTCCTGAGGGCCTTCTGTCTGCAGACCTGACTCTCAGATCACAGGACTCCAAGTATCTGTGGTTGTGTGTTAGAATGATTCACACTTTACTTACATGGGGAAATACCTTGTCTTTTGAAGTGAGGAACATCTGGGAGAGAAGAAAACCATCATGTGAACATCTGGGCTAGCATATAATTAGGGTCTTTAGTCTTTAGTTTTTCTTCCTTTTTTGTGGTATTGGGGATTGAATCCTCTATCTCTGAGCTATACCCCTACCCCCATTTTTTTTTATTTCTTATTTTGAAACAGAGTCTCACTAAGTTGCTTCGAACCATCAGTCCTCCTGTCTCAGTCTCCCAGATATTGGGATTACAAGCATGTGTTATTTAATTTTCTTCTTCTTCTTCTTTTTTTTTTTTTTTTTTTGGTGGTACTGGGGGTAGAACCCAGGGGCTTTCTACCTCTGGGCTATACTCCCAGACCTATTTTATACATTATTTGGAAACAGGGTCTCACTATGTTGCTGAGAGCCTCACTAAGTAGCTGAGACTGACCACAAACCTGCAATCTTCCTGTCTCAGCCTCCCAAGTACTGGGATTACAAGGGTACACTGCTACACCCAGATTTCTTATTTTTTATTTGTAATAGGGTCTCACAAAGTTCCCAGAGTCTTGATATTTTACCGAGGATGCCCTTGACCTACAGTTCTCCTATCTCAGCCTTCCAAGGCTATTCTCTGATTATGAAGCTTCTTCCACCAGGAGGGGGCTAGAATCTCAGGAGAATTACCTCATGTAACCTCAGAACCAAGCCCTGCTGGCCCTTTTACAAATGAGGTGTGCCTGGTGGAGACAGACACCAGGTGCCTTGTTGTGTCCCTCCTCGTGTCCTTTGATGCACAGAGCAGCCTCCATCGACCACAGGTTCATAGACCCTGATGACCCGGCCTTGCCCGCAGCCTTCAAAGTGCCTTCTAATTATGTCGTGCACTGATGGAGAAGGATATGAAGGTTCCATTCCAAACAGAAGCCTAAAAACATTCTGGCAAACAGTCTATAATCTGTTGTAGCATTTCTCCTCTCCCTTGACATTTGTTTATCTGTAAACACCGTGCCAGAGGCCTGAAGGCTCTTTAATATCTCCAGCATGTAAACACTTGTCAACTTTGGACGATGTCCGTTTGGGAGTGTTTTTCTCCTGCAGAGGAGAAAGCCCTGCAGCTTGACAGTTTATGTTCTTGTTTACACAGAAAGATCCCAGTTGCAGTTTTAAGAATTTGTTTTCCTCTCATAGCAAGTTTTTTCTTTGGCTAGAATTGGGTAGGATGGAAGAACAACCACAGGGCAGAAGTCACGATTCCTGCTGGTGCAAAGGGCTAGGGGTAAGAGACTCAGACCCTCCGAGTTAGAAAATCATGGTGAATTACTGTGGATCATTTTAGCAGGTGGGCCAGAGGCCTCAAGTAGAGGCTTCCAGACTCAGTAGGAATAAGTTGAGTACATGCCAAATAAGGCTACTTTGTGGACATTCACTGGTTCCTGATTGCTGGTCAAGGCAGAAAGGGTTAATCCCCCACGGAACCCGGTTTGGGACTTGGTTCTCCCATTTCATGATGTCCCCAGCCTTTTCTAGATGGATTAACTTCCTCTTCATTGGCTTCTGTTGGGTAGATTCTCCGCCTCTCCTTAGAGTTTTCTTGTCTTTGATGCTGAGGATTAAACCCATTGTCTTCATTCTACCTCCTAGCTATATCTTTAGTCCTTTTTAAAATTAATTAATTGATTAATTTTGTGGTACCTTTGAGCTACACCCCCCAGCCCTGTTTTATTTTTTATTTTGGAACAGAGTCTCATTAAGTTGCAGATGGCCTCCACTACGTTGCTGAGACTGGCTATAAACCTGTGATCCCTTTTTCTCAGCCTCCCAAGCGCTATGATTATGTGTGTGTACTACCACACCCGGCTTCGTTTTTATTTTTGAAGCCGCGTCTTTCTAAGTTGCTGAGGGTCGTACTAAGTTGCCATGGCCAGCCTCATACCTACAATCCTCCTGTCTCTTAAGTACTGGGATTAGAGGTGTGCACCACTGTACCCAGCTCCTTATCGGTTTAAGGCCAAAAGGACGTGAATACCTGGCCTTGCATTGTTGTACATGTCTCAAGAAGCCCCACATGCTGGTTCAGTTAAGTGTGTTAGTTGTGGACAAGCAGCTAACTGCCTGTTGCTTTTGAGACGTCCTGAATCAAAGGCCATAGCCTTGCCCTTGAACGATCTTTCTCTGGCTGATGTGAGCCTGCATCAGCCCTAGTCTGAACAGACCACAGAAGGGCTATTTCTAACAATAGCAACTCATGAAACTGCTGTTTAATCAAAGCCTTTCCTGCAAAGTCTGTAGTGTACACACACACACACACACACACACACACACACACTCACACTCTCTCTTCTCTCTCTCTCTCTCTCTCTCTCTCACACACACACACACACACACACAAAAGTGAACCTGAGCACAGAAACATTCGTAGCGGGAGATTCTTGCCTTTTGATATGGCAGAAGGAGTTGAATCTAAAGCATGAAGTCTAAGTAGTTTGATTTTGCTTTTTTTCCCCCCCAGTACTGGGAATGGAACCCAGGAGCATTCTACCTCCAAGCTACACCCACCCCCAGCCTTTTTTTTTTCTTTTCTTTTTTTTGTGGTACTGGGGATGGAATCCTTCTACCTCCAGGCTACACTCCCAGACCTATTTTATATTTTATTTAAAAACAGGGTCTCTTAAACCAGCAAGGCTGGTTTCGAACCTGTGTGATCCTCCTAACTCTGCCTCCCAAGCACGGGGATTACAAGCGTGCGCCACCACGCCCAGCTCCCAGCCCTATTTTTAAATTCTTTTTTGAAACAGGGCCTCACTGAGTTGCAAAGGGCCTAAGTAGCTGAGGCTGTTCATGAATTGCAATCCTTTAATCTTAGCCTACTGAATGCTGGGATTACAAGTGTGTGCCACTACGCCTGGCTGTTTTTTGTGTGTGTGTGACTGTGTGTGTGAATTTTTTAAAACTTTAGGTTTTTTTTTTTTTTAAGGGATTCTTTTTTTTTTCTTTTCTTTCTTTTCTTTTTTTTTTTTTTTTTTCGTCTTTTTTGGAACTGGGGATCAAACCCAGAGCGCTACACCTGCAAAGCAGGCGCTTTGCCACTGAGCTACATCCCAGCCCCTGAATTTTTTTAAAACTTTAAAAACATTAACCCCAGGAGACGAACATGGAGTACTTTGCTGACTCCATGCTGCAGAGGTGACTAGTCACTTTTTCTCCTCTTATACAAAAGACTCCTAAGTTTCATGCATGGAATTATAATGCCCATGTTGCTTTGCAACTTGCGTCCTTCCCTCATTATGTCATAGATACCTTTCCTTATTAAGTCATCAAACATGGCCAATTGGTTTCCTTGAAGGTGCTGTCATAATTTATTTGACCGAGCCCCTCACCAACAGACATTAGTCTTGCTTCAGTCTGTCACAGATGGCTCTAATAAAAGCCCTTGCACACACCACTTAAGGAGTCTTCTGCCAGTACAGACCTGCTTACTAAGAGTGGAGTTGAGGGTTCTAAGGATATGTGGATTTGGGATTTGAAATGAAGACACCCCTGCAAAATGGTAGTACCACCTACCCTCTCCCTAGAGCGTGTGCCTCCCTGCAAGGTGGAGCCATGGGCAGGAGTCAGCTCTCACTCAGGTTGTTGAATCTATTGAGTTACAATATCCCTACAATGTGATTCCCAACTAATCTCCATTTGCCACTGACCAGGCCACGGATGGGGAAGTCACAGCCATGGAGGAGGCACCGGTAAATGCATGTTCCCCTGGATTCAGGCCCTGGGTACACCTTTGTTTTTTTTTTGTTGTTGTTTGTTTTGTTTTTGTTTTTCCTTTGTGTGTTTGTGTTTATTCAGCCTTCATTTCAGAAAAGCTGCCACCTGCTTCTGGGGTTGCTTAAGCCCTCTGGTGTCCTGGTCATGGGTGTGTCCCTCCCACTGATCAGCCCATCACGATGATCCTGCTTTTTTTCTAAGAGCCACCTTCGCGTCACCCATGTGCGCTCCACGAATCACCAGCCGTCATGTCTGTGATCACGCTCGGTGCAGTTTGTCTCCGTGTTTTAAGACAAGATGGACAGCTGTCTGCAGGCCTTCTGCTGCCTCAGCTGCCTCTTACACATGTGTTTTCTATTCAGGGGCAAAGCCACCACTGCTATTCTCTGCCACTTAAAATGCACCTTCCTTTCCAGGCTACAGCCACTAAACCTCTCCAGGTGGACCCTCTTGGGACTCAGACATGGCTGTCTCTCACTTTTCCACTTCTCCCATGGGCACTGTTGGGAATTTTACAAGCAGCCTGCTGAGGGACTTCTAGTAATTGGTCATTGGGAGCTCTCCAATCCTTCAGGGTCTGCTCTGGATCAGGGGCTAGTTAGACAAAGCCCACGTTGCATGAGCAGCCATCTCCCCCAATCCTGGCCTCGCTGGCTTGCAGAATTCCCAGCAACCCTGCCCCCCACCCGCCCCACTGGCCCGTGCTGTTGTGCCCTTGACCCAGTGAGTGACCACTGCTTCCTGTTTTTAGGTGACTGAAGAGGCCTATGTCCCAGTGAGCGACATGAATGGACTAGGGTTTAAGCCTTTTGACTTGGTCATTCCATTTGCAGTCAGGAAAGGAGAAATCACGGGTAAGCCCTTAAAAAGTCATCTGGCTTATGTTTGCTTGTACTCGCAGCCCAAAGCTATGCTGGGGAGTGGCTTCACTGTCCCCCGGGGCTCCTCTCAGACCTACTGCCCTGGTTCCTGCTCTGGACAGTTGGTCCATGAGCCCCTGAGATTGCGAAATGTGTTTCTCTGAAAAGACCCACTTTTCACCGGCATTCCGTTCTTGAGAGAGCTGGGATTCCCTGGAGTCAAGAACTGCTGTGGTTAGCCTCCTGATGGCCGTCGGGTGTCCACTCGCGCCCTTTCCCTGCCTTCCCTCGCTCGCCCACCTTCCCGCCTGCCGTCTGATCTTGTCACCGAGGTCTTGCACAAGAGCTCCTTTCTCTCCACAGCCTTTTTTTGGTGGCCTGCTTCTCTTGGAGTGCATGTTCTATTTATCCTGCCGGTTTCATAGTCCTCTCAAGTCCTGTTTGAGCTTCTAATTTGCCAGTTGTAAGAAACCCTTTACTTAAGAGTTGCCTGCTGTGTTTTGTGGAAGCCCAGGGGAACCAAAAAAAGCAAATAGGTGCCTATGTTCCAGCTGCGGGACTTGGTGTTTTAGGCAGCCCGCGTCGTCTCCAGTCTGTAAATCTTTGTTCTGAGGACATCTGTGGATCGTGCTCGGCTTCTTGGGGAAAGTTACCGGCAGGCTTATGGCCCCGTGTCCCTGTGCTCCACAGGAGAGGTCCACATGCCTTCCGGGAAGACAGCCACACCTGAGATTGTGGACAACAAGGACGGAACGGTCACCGTCAGATACGCCCCCACCGAGGTCGGGCTCCACGAGATGCACATCAAATACATGGGCAGCCACATCCCGGGTGAGTGGGGCTGAGCGGCTGGGCTGGCCAGCCCAGCAGGGCCCCGTGGTTCCAGGACCCCGCGGTTCCAGGGCCCCACGGTCCAGGAGGCAGGCGGCATCCACTCAGCATGTGTACTACGTGGCCCTCGGCGGCAAGTGCTAGCGTCCCCGTGAAACCCAACAGCCCGGGACCCCAGCGCAGCCAGCCAGTGCACCCTGAGGTGATGCGCTCAGCGTGCTGGGTCACAGTGCAGGCCCGTGGGTTCCTGGTTGTTTTTCTTTGTCACTACACGGAATATGGCCAGCAGTCAAGCTGGGAGAAAAATCTGAGGTGCAGCGAGGGGCTTTCCAGTCTGGCCCTCGGGAGCCTGTGTGGCGTGTGGGGCAGGGTCAGAGCTGGAGAAGAGCCGTGAGGGAGGAGCGTCAGCCCTCAAGGGGGAAGCCAGCTCGAGTTCACCGTTGTCAGCACAGTGCTAGTCTTGCTCTTTTTTTTTTCTTTTTGTGATTTAGATTTTATTTTTCAGTACTGGGGATTGCACGCAGGGACATTCTACATTCAGGCTACATACCTTGCCCTATTTTTTACTCCTTATTTCAAAACCAGGGTCTCACTAAAGTTGCAAATGGCCTCACTAAGTAATCAAGGCTGGCCACACCTGCGATCCTCCTGTCTCAGCTTCCCAAGTACTGGGATTACAATTGTGTACCACCACGCCCAGCTTTTTTTTTTTTTTTTTTTTGGTGGTACTGGAGTTCCTGGAAATCCTTCTACCTCTGGGCTACACTCCCAGACCTATTTTATACTTTTTTTTTAAATTTGAAAACAGGGTCTCTTAAGCCAGCACAGCTGGCTTTGAACCTGCACGATCCTCCTATCTCTGCCTCTCAAGAGCGAGGATTACAAGCGTGCACCACCATGCCCGGCCACGCCCAGCTTTTTTGGATATTTTTAAACTTAGTATTTTGAGGCTTTCCTCAAACCTATGATCCTCCTGTCTCAGCCTTCCAAGTGCTCACTTTACAGGCATGCATCACCATTCCTAGCTCCAAATATTTTTAAGACTACTGCAAATGGAAATGTGGATTTTTCATCCCACTTTCCTTTTAACACCAACAGCAGGTACTCTACACACCCACCTGTCCCTGCTGCTTTCACTGACAGTACGTGCATCGTGGCCTCACCAGGTCTGCACAAATTTTCACAGCCGTCCGCCACTTGGTTGCACCCGATATGTTTTGGCCCTTCCCACAGTCTGCTGCAGCGAGCAGCCTTCAGCATCCATTATCTCAGCACGTGTGGACCATATTGTACCTATGGGGCTGAGTCCCTGGAGCGATTGTGTGGGGCACAGGTGCAGGACTCTGTGGTTTGGACAGGTCTTGTCTAATCCCGCTTCTCGGGCTGCTCTGTCCACACGCCTACCGGCCGTGGAGGAGAGCACCTGCCATCTCCAAGCTTGGCCAGGGAGTGTGTTGTCAGATTTTTGGATCTTTGCCAGTCTGAGAACTGAGAGAAATAGAACCTCGGTGTTTATTTGCATTTCTCTTGTGAATGAGATCAGCAACTTTCCCTGTATTTAAGTGCTACTCAGATTCTTCTTCTGAGAAATGAGCATTTTTATCCTTGATCTGTTTCACTACTCAGTTATCCGCTCCTTTGTCATCTCAGTTTCTAAGTGCAACTTAAATATTAGGGAAATTACGCCTTGGGATGGGAGTTGCAAATACTATGCTGAGTTTGGCATGGACTTTAGTTTACATTGATATTTATACATGGTACGTGTTTAAAGCAAAACCTGTAAATATTCTAAAGATAGAGGCCGGGCGTGGTGGCGCACGCTTGTAATCCCCGCACTCGGGAGGCGGAGACAGGAGGATCGCAGGTTCGAAGCCAGCCGCGCTGGCTTAAGAGACTCTGTTTCAAAATTATAAAATAGGTCTGGGAGTGTAGCCCAGAGGTAGGAGGACTTCCAGGAACTCCAGTACCACCAAAAATAAAATAAAATAAAATAAAAATAAAATAAATATTCTAAAGATACAGATGTAGGGAGAGTAAAACCACATCTTTCTGGCTCTCCTCTTCCACTGCAGCCTTGAATATGCGTCTTTCCAGATGTTTCTCTCTGTACTTACTAACATGCATACGATTGTGTTCCACTTTTTTTTTTTTAGAACTGGCATAACGGTATTAACATGATATAGCAACTTGTTTTTTATCCTTTTAATGTAATACATTATGAATAATCTCAGTACACACAGATCCGCTTTATCTTTTAAATGGCCTGCAGCCCTGTCATATTGAACACTGGAGTCTTTTCCTGGTTTGCATGTGGGCACCGCGGTATTAAAGTGTCTGGACAGGGAGGGTCCTGGTGGAGTTCATTGCTAGGGGTGGACTCCCTCAGCTGCTAAGGCCTCGCATTTTGAATGGCATAGTCAAGTGCACTTTGTCTTCTGCCTCTGCTCAGGAGGTGCAGAACCTGCCTGCGATTGGGGAACATTAAAATGCCTTTTCCTCAGGGTATTCATCCAGCAAGATACCTGTCCTTCAAGGTATTCATGATGAATCCCAATTTTGTTTCTTTCCTTGGCAAACCCAGAGAGCCCGCTCCAGTTCTACGTGAATTACCCCAACAGCGGGAGTGTTTCGGCATATGGTCCAGGCCTGGTATATGGAGTGGCCAACAAGACCGCTACCTTCACCATCGTCACTGAGGATGCAGGAGAAGGTACCGTGTGGTTTACATGTTTATATGCTTCTGGTCTTCTGTTTGCAGTGTTGACGGGATATGTTTTCAGGGCAGCTTTTTAAAAATGAAATTATTGAGCCAGGCATGGTGGTGCACGCTTGTAATCCCAGCATTTGGGAGGCTGAGACAGGAGGATCGTGGTTTGCAGCCAGCCACAGCCACTTAGTGAGGCCCTTTGCAACTCAACCTGGGGATGTAGCTTGAAGGTAGAATGCCCCTGGGTTCCATCCCCAGTACTGCAAAAAAAGAAGAAGGAGGAGGAGGAGGAGGAGGAGGAGGAGGAGGAGGAGGAGGAGGAGGAGGAGGAAACAAAAGAATTATTGCCAGGCACCATCGCCACCCCCGTAGTCCTAGAACTTGAGTGGCTGAGACAGGAGAAATGCTTGAGTCCAGGCCCTTAAGACCAGCCTGGGCAACACAGTGAGACCCATCTCAAAGAAAGAAAAGAGAAAGAGAAACTGAGTGGTAGCATTTGTTTTATCTTTTCCTCATACAAATCTATCTCTTCTGTAGAGCTGCTCAGTGCAGAATTAATTAGTTTATTTATTTACCATGCTCAGAAATATTTAAGTCTTGTGTTTTGATTGAAGTCTAATCTGTGCTGGGAAATATTTTATGCAGTTCACCTGAGATTTTGTGTTCTGTTGAGGGTTTTACTTACGTTCTTTTTGCACATGTAGCCATAGAACCTCCCATGGCTGGCTTGCTTGCTTGCTTGCTTGTTTGTTTGTTTGTTTGTTTTGGTGGTACTGGGGTGGAACCCAGAGGCTTTCTACCTCTGGGCTATACTCCCAGCCCTATTTTATATTTTATTTGGAAACAGGGTCTCACTAAGTTGCTGAGAGCCTCACTAAGTAGCTGAGGCTGGCTTCAAACCCGTGTGATCCTCCCGTCTCTGCCTCCCAAGCGTGGGGATTACAAGCGTGCGCCACCACGCCCGGCTCATGGCTTGCTTATTGGTTCATTTCCGTGAAAGTTGTATCATCTGTCCATTGTATTCTTGGAGATTTCTGGACGTGTGGCATTCCACGATGGCATTAGGGACCGTCTGGGTTTGTCCCTGTCTGTGTGGCTGGCTTGCAGGGCTCTGTCTCACCCTTGTCTCACACATCTGAGCAATTCAGATGGTGGGGTGTCTGCCCAGTGGACATCCCCCCTTCTCTTACAGATGCCTCACAGGAGAGTGTTGATCTCTTGTCCTAGCGTCGGGGCTGCCCTGAATGAGTCATTGTCTCTGTGGAGATGAGGAAACTCCCTGACTGTCCTCTTTCTCTGCTCCCACTCACAGGCGGTCTTGACTTGGCCATCGAGGGACCCTCGAAGGCAGAAATCAGCTGCATTGACAACAAAGATGGGACGTGCACGGTGACCTACCTGCCCACACTGCCGGGCGACTACAGCATTCTGGTCAAGTACAATGACAAGCACATCCCTGGCAGCCCCTTCACGGCCAAGATCACAGGTAGAGCCACCCAGCTTGCCAAGGCCTTCCTTGTGGTACCGTGGCCCCAATAGCTGCTCTTGGTGTCAAGCTAGGCATGCATTTGAGTGTAGGTTTTACACAGACTCTAAGGAGGAGCCAGGGTGCGGGTCCACCTTCAGGCTGACTAAACTCAGCTGTAACCCTGGGGAAAAAAAAGGGCTGCCATCTACAGAGTGTTTACTTTATGCCAGGATAACTTTATTGTGAAAAGACTGGCCCCTTGGATGGAGGCATGCAGGTAATATTTACCGCCTGAGCCTACGAGCTCAGAGAAGGCTTTTGGCATCACTGCCAGATAGGCTTCCTGTGCTCCACTTATAGGCAAGAAAGCCGAGCCTCGGTGTGGTGGGAGCCTAGTCACATCCACACCGGGTGTTCTGGGATTCATTCCCATTCCTGCCCTCTGTTCTGCCTGCTGGGTTTGGATCATGATCTCAGTGGGCTGTGAGGACTATGCACAAGGCGAGGTTCCTGCCCCAAGGTGCTTAGACCTGTCCGAAGCAGCCTGCAGCAGTGTGTGGAACATGACCAGTGCTTACCTAGAAATGCCAGGGGCGCGGCGGCAGGTAGGAGGTGCCTTCCACTGCCAAAGAATCCTTTCAAAGTGGGCCACGAAGATTCACATCTCCAGCTCCTGCGAGCTCCTCCTTTTCCCTTGAGCCGGGTATATTTATTGTCAGAGGCACATTTTGTCACTTAACTGTGGGTACTTAATTCCCCTTTAAATGAATTGTGGGTACCTATTCACAACATGTGGAATATATAAACATAAATGGCATGTGAAAGCTGGGCATGCTGGCCCATGCCTATAGTCCCAAGGTTCAAGGACAGCTTCAATCATGTAGCAACTCTCTCAGCAGTGAAGCAAGACTGTCAGCAACCTAGCTAGCAAGACTCTGTTTCAAAACAAAAAATTGAAAAAAGGGGCCGGGAATGTAGCTCAGAGGTAGCTTGCCCCTAGGTTACACACACACACACACACACACACACACACACACACACACACACACACGTAAATAAACAGCACGTGGAGCGAGGTGGAGCACCCGGGTAAGCTCTCATAACCAGAGCTGTTGGGGACTCTTTCCCAGATGACAGCAGACGGTGCTCCCAGGTGAAGTTGGGCTCAGCTGCTGACTTCCTGCTTGACATCAGCGAGACTGACCTCAGCACCCTGACGGCCAGCATCAAGGCCCCGTCTGGCCGAGACGAGCCCTGTCTCCTGAAGAGGCTGCCCAACAACCATATCGGTGAGCTCGGGCTGCCTTCATCACGGGTGGGAGATGGGCTCCTGAGGACATTTTTGGTAAAATGGCGGTATACTGAGTGTGATATGTTAAGCCTGCTGGGTCATACACCCAAAGTCTGCATTTCAATATTGATATCCTGGGACACTGATTTGTTGGGACTTTAGGAAAGAAGCCATAGTTTCCATTTTTGAGAGTTTGCCATCCCCCATCCCTGCTTCCTCTCCTCCATCCCCTCTCCTCCTTACAAATCTCCTCCTAATCTGTTCTGGTCCAGGCATCTCCTTCATCCCCCGGGAGGTGGGCGAACACCTGGTCAGTATCAAGAAGAATGGCAACCATGTGGCCAACAGCCCCGTGTCCATTATGGTGGTCCAGTCCGAAATCGGTGACGCGCGCCGAGCCAAAGTCTACGGCCGAGGGCTGTCGGAGGGCCGGACGTTCGAGATGTCCGACTTCATCGTGGACACCAGGGATGCAGGTCTGTGGCGAGGTTCCAGCTCGTACCCACAGCTGTGGGAACTGGCTTCTTTGTTCTCAGACTGCTTCATCTTTTCAACCTACCAACTTCTTTTTCTCTCTGAGTATCTTTGAAGCCATAGCTCCTTTTACCTCTGTTACCATCTTAGTCTCATGACCATGGGGAAAGTGGGTATTTGTTGTATAGATGAAGAAACTGAAGCTCACAGGGCTCATGGTCCCATTTGAGCCAGGAGCCCCAAGAGCTCAGAACAGCTGTTGTATTATCTACACCCATTGTTCTCAGCTTCCCAGGGTCTCCTCGACTCAACCCATGGGGTTGAATGTTGGGCCAGGTTATGCTCTGCTGAGCAGTATTTTCATGTGTCGTCTCCCTATTTCTCTTTGAGATGGTCTGAGTTCACCCAATTACACCACATTCTAGTATCTTCACCTTCATTGGTGAATTTTAGACAAGCCACATTCACAGGGGAGAGGGCTTGAGACTTTCTGGTCCCAACGGGCAGATGTTCTCTGCAGAGTCTTCTTGTTAAACCTTCAGATTTGAGGTGGCTGGAAAATCACATTCCAGGTGGTTTAAATCATCACATTCTCAGGACCATGGTCGGCATAAGCTTCGAGGGCAGTGAGTGCTATTCTTGGAGACATGTGGTTGTAGAATATATCTTCAAGGAAAGGCTTCTCTGATGAACACCGAGTTCAGAAGTTACACCACTCCCTGACTTCTCAGAGCCTTTGACTGTCTGAACAGGAGCTGCTGGTGCTTTTTTCCTGCTATCTGGAAAGAGTTTGCATTTCAAGGGTCAGAGGTCCCCCTTACATTCTTTGAGCTCGACTTGCTAGGATCTTGCTATCAGAACAACCGGGGGCTGCCGTGTTGCAGGGTACGGTGGCATATCCTTGGCTGTGGAAGGCCCCAGCAAGGTGGACATCCAGACAGAGGACTTGGAAGATGGCACCTGCAAGGTCTCCTACTTTCCTACTGTGCCTGGTGTTTATATCGTCTCCACCAAATTTGCTGATGAGCATGTGCCTGGTATGTGTCCCCTCCACCCTCTCTCTATGATGCTTGGGTTTTCTGCAAGTACCCCACCTCTGCGCTGCTCACAGGGCCTTCTCGGTCTTGCAGGGAGCCCCTTTACTGTGAAGATCAGTGGCGAGGGAAGGGTCAAGGAGAGCATCACCCGGACGAGCCGGGCCCCCTCTGTGGCCACTGTCGGGAGCATCTGTGACCTGAACCTGAAAATCCCAGGTAGGTACAAGGGCTTGTGGGGCAGGGCTGCTGGCTCTTTGGGGAACTGGCTACAAGTGTGACCCAGAACACGCTAACCAAGTCGCCTCTGCTGACCATTGTACTTCATTTCACTTTCTTTTATGTTTCCTTTCATAGAGACCTAGTTTGCAAAAAGGAAATAAATAAATTCGTTTACCTCTTACCTTTTTTCTTCCTCCATTTGAAAATATCTTTATTGTATTACATGGGAGAAACATGGATATGTCTCTTGATTTACTATTTGTCAAAGAGAATAAATAACACCAGTGAGAGCGCTGATCCTGCCCATGCCAGTATCTGGAAGTATTTAAGAGGTGGCCGCTCAGCAGCGGCCTTCTAACATTTCCACTCCTCTCTTTCATGCCTAAAATTAGGATGAGGGCCGCGCCGCAGAACTGGGTGGGCCACATCCAGCCTTACGATGAAGAACTGTTTCTCTTGCGGCCACTGAGCAATTAATAGGCCACACAGTCTGTCTGAATCGTTGCCCAAGTTCTTTCTATAAAGAATCCTCCAAAGAGAATTCATGGTGTCGGTGAGGGGCTTTGAGCTCCTCTGCCTGTTGGCTTAGGAGTTGTATGAATTCTGCAGAGAAGGAAAATCTAAGCAGTCTTAAATGCAGCTCATGTGTCGTCTGTTGGAGGGGCTGTCTTCTCTACACCATGCCCCCTGTCTCTCCTATGACTTTGCCTTCGCAGACTTGGGTTCTTCTTGTGTGGATACACCAATGTGGGTCATGTGTGAACATGGCAAAAACCTCATTCCTAGAGGGTCAAGACAAGATCACTTTATTAATTTTTCTCTTTTTTTTTTTTTTGTGGTACTGGGAGTTGAAGCCAGGCATATAGTCTACCTCTGAAGCTACACCCCTGGCCCTATTTTATTTTTTATTTTTAAACAGAATCTTGCTAAATTGCTGAGGCTGGTCTCAAACCTGAGATCCTTCTGTCTTCGCCTCCCAAGTACTAGGATTACAGACATGTACCACCACGCCCAGCTAAGACAGGATCACTTTAAAAGCTGCACTGATTGCTTATGATCATAAGTTCCTGTACCCCACATTGGAGGGAGGATGGGTAGCCAGGAGGAGGGGAGTACTGGGCATTGCACTTCATATACAGCAGCACCTTGGCAGAACCAACAGATGCCCAGAATGAATTAGTGCCCCTTTCTACCTCTTCTGCACCAGGACTGGGCACCGTCCTTTCTTTCTCACTTTGGTCAATCTCCTGGAAAAATATGGTGTTGAGTTTTGTTTCACTTTTTGGATTATTAGTGACATGAACTATGTTTTTGTTTGCTTTGCTTATTTGTTTCCTAGGGAACTAGCAATTATCTTTGTGCGTTGAGGGCACTGGCTCTTTGACTTACATCTCTTCTGACTTCACTTCTGTTATTCTTTCAGTTACTTGGTAGCAGATTCTCTGGGGGAGACACATTTCCCCTCATTATCCAGATGGTACTTTCTCTTTGGGGGGCTTATCAGCTTCCACATGTCCTCAGGACTCAGGCTTAGTCAGTTTACATAAAATGAGGTGCAACCTACTGACACTTATTTCTTGCCGTTGTGGCGGTTGGAATCGTATCAGGAGGCGGACATGGTCGGGTTCTGGAGAGGGCCCTTTGCTGGGTTGAAAATGGCTGATTTCGTGTGTCCTCGCAGGGTGGGCAGCAGAGAGAAGCAAGCTCCCTCGGGACTCTTCTAAGGGCACTAGTCCCCGCCTGAGGGCTCTGCCTTCATGAGGCCTCATCTAATCCTGCTCCCCTCCCAATGTCCCCACCTTTTAAGACTACCACACTGGAGGGTAGTGCTGGACATAGGGGTTTTGGAGGGGCACAGACATTCAACCTGGAACATGGTGTGACCGTTCTCACCTCCTTCCCTTTCTCTGTCCTCAGGGCTCAGAGTCATGAACTGCTCAACCCACATCCTGTAGGGCTGGAGGGTGCAGTTTCATACTGGCTCTAGGTGATGGCGATGCTCTCTGTCCTGCGTGCCGCCCGCCTGTCTCCTCCATGTCCGCGTGGCACAGTTGTTAGCATGATGCGTGCTGTTCACGGCGTATGTGCGGGCTGTGTCCTGGTGCTAGTGAGCCCAGGCGTCACTGGACATCACTCTGAAAGAGTGGTTTCTGGCCTCCAGTTTGCTGAAAGCTTTTGCTCACGCATGGTTTCCCCTTGGCCCTCGGGACTGACTCGTGTTCACCTTTGTCTCTAAGTGCATCTTGTCTTGTTGCCTCAAAGAAGTCCCAGCACGTCTTAACCCCAAGGGATGAGGACTCTTGTCTTCTCCACCCATGGAAAAGAGCCCATCTAAGCATGATAGATGGCCACGTGAGCTTCGTCCTGGTAGCACTGAGCACCTGTGGTTTTTATATACATGCTCTGCCAGCTCAGGCTCTGGTTTGAAACTGCCATGTGCAGTTACCTCCACTCCAGCCAGAAAGCTGATAAAATACTCAGGGGGAGGGGAGGGGAGGGGCCAGGAGTGTCAGTGTTCCTTGAATGCTGTGTGCACTGGAGGGCAGGAGCCTGAGTACCCCACGTGCACCAGGCTGCACCTGCCCAGCCCTGCACTGCTTGCCTGCACGTCCTGCCTGCCTGGGCCCGCACCCTAACCCTCCTCTTTCTCCCAACCTTCTGCCCCTTGCAGAAATCGACAGCAGCGACATGTCAGCCCATGTCACCAGCCCCTCTGGCCGTGTGACTGAGGCAGAGATTGTACCCATGGGGAAGAACTCCCACTGTGTCCGCTTTGTGCCCCAGGAGATGGGTGTGCACACGGTCAGCGTCAAGTACCGCGGGCAGCACGTGACCGGCAGCCCCTTCCAGTTCACTGTGGGTCCGCTGGGCGAAGGGGGCGCCCACAAGGTGCGTGCAGGGGGCCCCGGCCTGGAGAGAGGAGAAGCAGGAGTCCCAGGTGAGTGTTCCGGCGGGTTGGAGAATGAGTGTTGAGGTCGATGATGTGGGCATTTTTACCCTTTGCTCTAAATATAGACATCTGATGGGGGGTGAGACCCACTCCTTATTCAAGGCTCCTGTGGTTTGAGAATTACTCATTTACCCAAAGCTGAGCAGGCTTATGGGGACTTCTTAGGGCCTGAAACTTACTAGTGTGTGTCTGAGTCTCTAAGATGTGAGGGGAATAGCGCTGATGTTTTGTGGAAACTGCTAAAGTGCTGCAAACCCAACAGTAACAAGGGTCCCTACCTGTAGTGGCTGCTGGTAGGAAGGTCTGAACATGCTCATTCTCTTCTGACCTGGTCTGGGATGTTGCAAAGACTCCCGATTTCCTGTGGACTTGGTGATCGTGGACGATGCTTAGGAAGCCACAGGGGTTCCCTGCCGGGCTTGGTGCAAGGTTAGAGAAAGGGGCTGACGGGGCCACACCTGACCCTCAGGTTTGAGTAAGAGGAGGGGCGGTGGCTCACCTGGGCTCAGTCACTAAATGGGTGTTTCTTTCTTCTCAGCTGAGTTTAGTATCTGGACCCGGGAAGCAGGCGCTGGAGGCCTCTCCATTGCTGTCGAGGGCCCCAGTAAGGCTGAGATCACATTTGATGACCATAAAAATGGGTCCTGCGGTGTGTCTTATATTGCCCAAGAACCTGGTATGTACACAAGGATTGACCAAGCACATTTTCCTTGTCAGGGATGGCTAGGTTGCCAGGAAGAGAAACTCATCAATCTACATCAAGTACCAAAGGCATTTGTGTGTGGGGGTCACACATGGGACAGCCTTCTAGGAATCCAGTTGCTGGGCCTTGAGGGGTGGGAATTCTTGTTAGCATTACATCCTGTCTTTCTCTGTTGGCCTCTCTGCTTCTGTCTTTCAAATGCTTTGTTCTCTGACCTTGATGCTCTGTCTACCCATGGCCCATGGCTGGTATGGCTGTCCAGGACAGCGTCTCGGTCCTAAAGCTGAGGCCTAAAGCTGCCTTTCTTCACCTTTTATGTGCCAGGGACCCTTTTGGCACCCAGTAAAGCCTATGGGACTATTCTTTGAATAATATTTATTTATTTATTTATTTATTTATTTATTTATTTATTATTTTGTGGTACTGGGGATGGAACCCAGGGGCATTTGTACTCTCAAGCTACACCCCTAGCCCTATTTTTTAGTCTTTTCATTTTTTGAAACAGGGTCTCACTGAGTTGCAAAGGGCCTCACTAAGTAGCTGAGGCTGTCCATGCCCAGGAGAATAATATTTTAGAACATAAAAAACACATCAGATTATTAAGGAAATCTACTGAAATTAGTTATCAAAATGTTATTAATACAACTGTGTTAAAATATAGTTAGCAGAACTGGCCGTGGTGGCGCACACTTGTAATCCCAGCACTTGGGAGGCTGCGATAGGAGGATTGCACAGGTTCAAAGCCAGCCTCAGCTATTTAGTGAGGCTCTCAGCAATTTAGTGAGACCCTGTTTCCAAATAAAAATATAAAAGATCTGGGAGTACAGCCCAGAGTTAGAAAAACCCCTGGGTTTCACCCCTAGTATCCCCCACACAATATATATATATATATATATATATATATATATATATATATTTAATTATGACCCTAATTTCAAAGTAATGTTACGTATAAAATGACATATCAAGATACCTATAAAACTTAAAATGGTATAAAAATCCCTCTGATTTTTTTATGGTGATAATAGTCATGTGTACTTATTCTATACTGTCATTATTATTATTATTATTATTATTATTGTCAGCACTTTCAACCTTTTTTTTTTTTTTTTTTTTTTTGCGGTACTAGGGATGGAACCCAGGAGCATTCTACCTCCGAGCCACACCCCCAGCCCGAGTTTTTGTTCTATTTTTTGAAACAGGGTCTCACTGAGTTGCAAAGGGCCTCACTAAGTAGCTGAGCCTGTCTGCGAACCAGTATCCTCCTATCTCAGCCTCTCAAGTACTGGGATTACAAGCATGCACCACCATGCCCAGCTGTTCAACACTTTTAAAGAAAAAGCAATGCTAAATTTTAGTTAGAGGTTAGTGGAAGTAAAGATATATTTTATTTTGTTTCTTTTTCCTATTTAATTCTACAGATCTCCTGGATTCTATAGGCAGATTGTTTGGGTCCCCCATAGACTCAGGGTAAAGGTTCCTTACCTAGCTAAGAAAATCATATTGGAGCCGGACGTGGTGGCGCACGCTCGTAATCCCAGCATTTGAGAGACTGAGACCGGAGGATTGCGGTTCGCGGCCAGCCTCAGCTACCTAGTGAGGCCCTTTGCAACTCAGTGAGACATGGATTCAAAATAAAGAATAAAAAGTAGGGTTGGAGGTGTAGCTCAGAGGTGGAATGCCCCTGGGTTCCACCCCCAGTACCGCAAAGAAAGGAAAAAAAGAAGAAGAAGAAAGAAAACCATATTGGCTCTTTCAACCAATCAGCTATGGCCATGGAGGAGGGCTGGATCTCCCCCTCTGCTTTCCCCCTCAACACTTTATCCCTAGGTAAGATGCAGGATGCCACTCTGGAAGCATCTTTCCAAACTCTCTGAAATAATGGGGCTCTCCTGTCCCAACAGGTAACTACGAGGTGTCTATCAAGTTCAACGATGAGCACATTCCTGAGAGCCCCTACCTGGTGCCCGTCATCGCGCCCTCCGACGACGCCCGCCGCCTCACTGTTATGAGTCTTCAGGTGAGACGCAAGGAAGCATCCGTCTCCTTGGCCACCGGCTGACCAGTGAGACCCCTGGACTCCTGAGGCCACTTCAACCTTCGGTGCCCAGGCGCCTGGCCACGTTTCAGCTGTGGCAGGGCCAACTTCCAGCAAACTAACGGAAGTCAGTTGGGGCACATGAAAATAGTCAGGTCACCTCAGTGTTTGAGTTCATGTTTGCTGTTAAGTATTTAAGAGAAACAAAGGAAGCCTGTTAAGAAGGAAAGCTTTCACAACAAAACAGGAAACTTAACAGGCCCGCGATGCTCAGCCTATCGTTGTTGGCTTCCTTAAGATAGTTATTTTCTTTCAGGATGATTTTTTTAATAGTAAATATACAAGGAACTATGCTGAGTGCTCTGTCAATGCCCCCTTAGTAAATCCTTGCAGCAGCCCGGCTAGTGAGTTCTCCTGAGCTCATTTTTAGGGTGGCTATGGCAGCCAAGAGCCATCTAGTTTGAAGCCGCAGAGTAAGGTCTCTGTGGCTCCATCCTGTGCTATTGACTGAAGCTGCCTCAGTTTCCACCCTGACCTGGGGACAGAGGTTGCATAGACCAACCTACTGGAGATGCAAAACTCAGCCGCATCTCAGTACAGCTCACCTAACTCCAGATGGCACGAGCACCTTTAACCAAAGTAGGAGCTACCAGGTGCTTTTTTTTTTTTTATTATCCTCAGAGTCTTTTGCTGAGGATACATACAGAAAAATAATTCATTGTCTGATGCAGGAGTAGCAGTTAAGTTGTGGAATAATAACAGAATCCCTAAATATGATTTCTGAATCAGGCGGTTTCTAAGTAGCCTTCAGCTGCCTCCAGCTCTTCAAAATACTAGATCGATGAACATCCAGTCTGGTATTTCAGATTAGCGATACTGCAGTGAGTTCCATACATCAGTTCTCCGCTGAGATTCTAATCTCACTCTGGGGGAATGGCGACACTGCTAGTTGTTCCAAACATTAGTCTTACTGGGTTCTCAGACACAACCCAAAGCAGAATCCAGTCCACCGATTGAAGAGGCCTCGTTTGGAGTGTACCAGGGGTACTGACTTGGTCGCCGTGGGCTAGATGTTTTTCTTGTGTTTCATTTAAAGGCTTGTTAACAGAAGCTTCTTTTTTGGCCAACTTAACTAAAGCCTACGGAGGGAGATGAACTTAGCATTTGTTGAGGGCAAAGCGCTCCTTTGTGCATCTCGAAGATTTCTTTGGGGTCTTCTGAGACATAATTATCTCCCTCTTGAGGATTTAGTGGCCACCTGGATTCAGGTAACATGAATGGTTCTGTCCAAACTGAGCTGATTTGGAGAAAGCCTCTCCAGAAAACTCTGCTGTCCTATCACAGTCTGGTCGTAAATATTTCAGTAAGTGTATAGTGAGCTGTTTATCAAGCTTTTGCAACCAACAGCTACAGCTCGAGGGACCTGTGGCTCCACCCCATCCTCTGGGTCATTTGATTCTGAGGGATATGTAAATTATTTATCAGATCCTTAACGGAGGTCCCCACAGCAACATCTGGTGCTGGTTAGGCAAGAAAGGCCCATATAGTTTTGTCTTGCCTTTGAAACTTTGTAGAAATTGAAGTGGCTGGCATTTTGAGGGGAGGGAAAGCATGGGATGATCTGGAGATCAAAGAGTCCTTAATTTTGGGTTGTGTCATCCCTCCCGGGCTATGGCCTCGGGCAGCACAGTCCAACAGCACAGTCTAAGCATTTCTTATCATTACTGTACAGTATGATGGTCACTAGGCACATGTGGCTACTGAGAAACTGGATTTTTTACCTCTGAGCTACATCTCTACCACTTATTTTGAAACAGGATCTTGCTAAGTTGCTGAGGCTGGCCTCACACCTGCGATCCTTCTGTCTTAGCCTCCCAAGTACTAGGATTACAAATGTATCTACCATGCCTCACTTTGACAATGTCTTTTATTTTATTTTATTTTATTTTTTTTTTTTTTGGTACTGGGGATTGAAGCCAGAGGTATTTTCTCCTCTTGAGCAAAATTCCCAGCCTTTTACTATTTTGTTTTGAAACAGAGAACAGAGTGCCTCTAAATTGCTGAGGCTGGCCTCAAACCTCCTGTGCTCAGCTTCCAAAGCACTGGGATCACAGGTGTGTGCCACCATGCCCAGCTAAGTGCTTTTAAATTTGAAAATGTAATTTGTAGCCCATATACAGGTACATGAATGTATAGGCTACATGTTTTTGTATTTATTATTTGTATATTAATATGTGTTTGTGTACATGTAGCTAGTGACCGCCCAATTGGACAATGCAGGCTTAGGGCCTCGCTTGCTAGTAAGATGTGCTCCTTGGACCAGCATCCTTGGCACCACCTGGAGTTTACTAGAAATATAGGAGCCCAGGTCCTCGCCTAAACCACTGGATCAGAATCTGCATTTTTATGAGATCACCAGGTGATTCGCCTGCACAGGACGTGTGAACCTGCTGCTTCCTTTATGGTCCTAGGTGTGTGGCTGTCCAACCAAAGTTAAACCACAGGAGCGGAGGTGTGAGATTTGCTGCTGTGGATTGGCCAGTCTTATATAAAACGTTGCTCTTCAGCTTTCTTCTTCCTAAGTACTTAAAGGCCTAGGCGTATCCTCCCAGGAGAGAATAGCGTCCAAAACAAAGCTTTGGGGGTGAAACTGACCCAGAGAAGAGCAAAAGCTACACTTGATTGCTAGTTTTTTTTTTCTCTTTTAGAAGTTACAGGCAATTTCTAAAAGCATATTAATATTTAATAATAAGCTGATGCTTTGGAGCCTTTCTACATATGTGCTATGCTCTGTGATGAATGTTTCACACATATAACTTTATGTGGTCCTCAGAGCAGATCTCTGAAATAGAACAGTTGATTATGTCCATTTTACAGATGAGGAAACAGACCCAAAGAGGTTTAATATTGTATTTATGTTGCTAGGAAACAGTAGTAAATATAGGACCAGGTGATTCTTAATTATTGCACAGTACTATCTGTCTTGCCTGGATAGCCCTTTACGATTTTATTGGAAACTAATGCACAGAACTGCCTATCCTACATGAATCGCTCTTTATGATTTTATTGTAAGTTCTCTTTGTTCTACTCTTAAGATATAAAAGAGCAATGACCTAAGACTATGTTAGTGAGCACACAATTATGTTACTGCCAGGCTCCTCGTACAAGGGAGTCCTTATTATTTTGCCTTGGAAGATACAGGGTTTTCTGCCGTATCCAGGTCTTACTTGGGATGCGCAGTCTATTATCCATTTGACCAGAATGTCCCCCAAGTCTCCAACTCCAGGATCCAACTCTTCTGGCCTGGATTAAGACGGTTTGGGTACCCAACCAGGCAGATGTGTGTGTCTCTGTTTTCTTATATTTTATACTAGAAATATGGAACATAACCTGCTGACTCTTCTCTTGTCACATGTTATATAGAAATCTATTCTGCGCTTATTTGCATGAGAACTGTCATCCGGAGTCCTGTGTCGGGTCAGTGTCTGCCACTGAGCAGGGATGCCAAGGGCCATAACCTGTCCAATATATTAAATTCTCAGGAATCGGGACTAAAAGTTAACCAGCCAGCATCCTTTGCTATAAGGTTGAATGGTGCAAAAGGCAAGATCGATGCAAAGGTGCATAGCCCCTCGGGAGCTGTGGAGGAATGCCACGTGTCTGAGCTGGAGCCAGGTAAGCATGAAGCCGTCGGGACGCTGCTGCAAATGCGCAGCCCCAGGAGGACTAGCCAGTGTCCTCCCTGCCAGACAGCATTTCTAAATTAGATATAAACATGTACCGGGAACGTGGAGACTCTTTACTTTGGCATGTTTTGTTGTTGTTGTTGTTGTTGTTGTTGTTGTTGTTGTTGTTCTTATTATTATTATTATTATTATTATTATCATCATCATTATTATCTTCTTCTTCCTCCTCCTCCTTCCTTCACTCTTTTCTCCTCCTTTATTTTTCCATCTTCTCTTTTTTTAAATTTTCTGTTCATTTTTCAGATTCCTCCCACTTGACATTGTGATTTTTCTCTCATTTTAACAAAACCTTAGAGATTGTCATTAGACCTTATGGCATGAGTAAGTATACTTAGATCTCACTTTGCTCTGAGGGAAAGGGAGATCAGTGTTCATCTGTAAAGTTAAAAAAGAGCACCGAGGTTCTGGGGGCTTACTACCCCAAGATTTTCTTGTCTGTGTCTTGGTAGATGGAATTCTCTGCTACCAATCGACTAACAAGATCATTTCTCCCGTGAATATTTATTAAGCGTCAGACTTGGCAGAAGGGTGAGGCTGAGGATCACATGATCCCTGCCCTCAAAGAGCAGCTCAGGGCTAGTGAGAATGAGGCTGAGCCCGCAGCTCCCTGGGGGTGATCCCAGGCGGCCACCAGGACTGCAGAGAGCCGAGAAGCAGATGGCAAAGAGGTCCGAGCAGGAGAGAGGAGCAGCCTGGCAACCTCGGGGCACCTTCTCAGAGGAAATGTCATATAACGTGGGCTTTGATGCGTGAGGAGGAGACCTGCCCCCATTGGGCATTTGCTGTGTACACGGTTCTGTGGCCTGTGGGGTAGAAATCGAGGTTCTGTGTTCACCTTCATGTCTTTTTCTCCCACTGGGCAGGAAGGGCTGTGAGGAGCTCAGAAGGGACAAACATGAGGGTGGTGGTGTCCTCCTCAGATATTGGTTAGAGTCTGGCCCCATCACAGACCGTGTTAGGACAGCAAAAAGGTAGAGTTGCAAGCTTTGATCCCTGGGTAGTCCATCCAAGAGAGCTGAATTAATCTGAGGCGCTGGAAATAGAGGGGGAGACCGAGGCCAGAGAACTGCAGCACCTGTGCTCAGCTGGCGTAGGAAGTGAGAGAGTGAATTCATAGAGGCAATACGTAGCTGAAGAAGAGGATACTAGATTTCACAGAACTAGGGACAGCCGACCGACCGGGCAAGCACGGTCAGGGCCTTAATGTTCACTGTTGACCTTGAGATGGCTTTTGAAATCTCTCCCAGTGCCCGAGTAGTGATATTTATTAGATCACTGTAGCATCAAGCTCAGCAGCAAGTGAAGTTTGGTGTCCTCGAGCCCTGGACGGTGTCTGATGCCCTGGGGGCATCTGAGATCATCGGAGTGCCAAAGGATGCTGCTGGTTGCAAATTACAGCATCCTCAACTCAGACCAGTTCATAAAGGGGTCCAGTTCACAGAGCTGGAGGCTCAGGATTTGAAGTGGGTGTTAACTACAGTTTGACTTTGTCATTCGCCCATGGTCACCGAGGCCCCAGAGATCTTATACTTTCTTCTGCCTCGTGGGCCTCATTTTGAGGCTGGTGTTCCTTTTGGTGGCAGTATGTCCACAGCAAAATCAAATTTCCAATCTTCACGCCACCATGGTGGTGCATGCCTATAATCCCAGTACTTGGGAGGCTGAGACAAGAGGGCTGCAGGTGTGAGGATAGCTCAGCAATTTATTGAGACTTTCATTGACCTGTTTCAAAATAAAGTTATAAAGGGCTGGGGCCAGGTGTGGTGGCACACGCGTATGATGCCAGTACTTGGGAGACTGAGACAGGATTGCTTGCTCGTGGCCAACCTCAGTATCATGAGGCCCTCTGCAACTTAGTGAGATCCTGTTTCAACATTTAAAAAATAAATAAAATAGGGCTGGAGGTAGCTCAGAGGTAGAATACTCCGTGGACCAATCCCCAGTACCACACACATGCAGGCACACATGGAGGGCTGGTGTATAACTCTGAGGCAGAATACCTCTGTATTCAATCTCCAGTATGAGAGACAGAGACAGAGACAGAGACAGAGAGAGAGAGAGAGAGAGAGAGAGAGAGAGAGAGAGAGAGAGAGGTTCTTGTCAGGATTCTTTCTCAGAAGCCTGAGAGGTAGCATCTCCAGAGGTCTCCAGCAAGCCTCCCCTTCCATGGGGACACATGCCCATGCCCATGACCACGTCACATCCCATGGCTAATGGCCGTGTGCCAATTGGCTGGGGACAGAAGGGTCTTTTGCCTCCAGTTAGGGACTACACCTGGGCATGGGCGTGAAAGCGTCACTTCCCCTGGAGCACAGTGGCTTAGGGGCCAGGGTCCCCAGCTGGGAGCTGGCTGGTCAAAGTGCAGTGATGAAGGTTGAGGGGTCGGCAGCTCCGTCAATGTTCATCTGTAGGCACCATACTCTCCTCTGGTATGGTGTTACCAGAGGAGGGAGAGGGTTTGGGTGGAGCTGTGGGAAATGTGGATTCTGAAGGAGATGAGGGTGCAGGAGCCAGGAGAGGTGCGGAAGGAGCGAGAGGAAGGGGCAAGCGGGTGCTCAGCATCCAGACTGCTGCACCACGGATGGATTCTAGGTGCCCGCTTGGGTTAACAAAGCCTGACTGCTGCCCTGCAGGATGGTTGCTGGCCTCGAGCTTAATTAAGTAGTGCTAATGCCAGTTGGAACCATTTTCTCCCCTTGGAGTGGCAAGTAGCAAAATCTTGTGAGCAATGAGCTTTTCGTAAAGGATATGTCCCAGCTGGGGCCAGAGTGTGAAACTGAATGTGAAACTTGGGCGCATTTCACACAGGGCTGACTGGGGACACACAGATCGGCCCGTGTGGTTTCAAGCTCTACTGCGTTAGGCGCCAGGGTCCCAGTGGAACTGCATCTTTAAATGACAGTGTTGGCAGCTCAGGTTAGGCCCTGGTTCTGTGTCCTCACCCAACTCCAGGGTGTTCATCTGCCCCGTTCACCCTGTGCCTCTGCTCTTCTCCTAGATAAGTACGCTGTCCGCTTCATCCCCCACGAGAACGGCGTCCACACGATCGATGTCAAATTCAACGGGAGCCACGTGGTCGGAAGCCCCTTCAAAGTGCGTGTCGGGGAGCCCGGACAAGTGGGGAATCCTGCCCTGGTGTCTGCCTACGGTGCAGGGCTCGAGGGGGGCACCACAGGTAAACACTGCTGCCTTCCCATCCTAACTGGGCCAGCTCCGGGGCAGAGCCAGGTGGAAAGCTCCAAGGCCTGGAGAAGCTTCCAGCTTTTGCACACGCTGCAGCGAAACCGGAGCTCACGTCTGAGTGGCTCCTCCCAGCCACGCTTGTTTTGGGAGATGTGGTTTGACCCCCGATAGCTCCAGAGTGAGAGCTGTGGCCGTGTTATCACACCTCATTACTGGGCGTTGGGGCCCAAATGCCTTCCTTTGCCAAGTTCCTTGACCCTGGGGACAAGATGCTGTTAGTCGGGAAGCAGCCCAGGGTCATCAGTTCTGAGGAGTCTTTGCCTGCACAGAATCGATGGTGCATCTCACACGCCTCCCAGGAGCTGCCTCTCTGTCACTTCTCTAGTTGTAGGGTTCTCAGAAATACCTCAGAGCAGCGAGGATCTGTCACGGCCTTTTATTCTATGACCCTAAAAGAATCCAAGGGCTCCGAAGCCTCCTGGACCCTTTACAACTTATTTGTAATCTTTGCCACAGATGAGACCACAAGGGAGGAGATAAAGTAGGACTCACCCCCCCACACACAACCCAGGACCAGGCGTGAACTGCTCCAGCTCAGAGGCCCTCCACGCCCTTGGCCTGTCCTCGGCTGTCTTCATGCTTGTGGGCTAGGTTGGTTACCTGGCTGCTTCGCTAGACAGGCAAACACAGTTTTAACAGAAGTGATCTTACTGCACAGATGGTGAGCAGCATGCTGTTTTTCCTTGACATCCTCCAGATCTCTCCATGTCAAGACATACAGCTCCATCCCCCTCTTGGTGGCTACTGCTAATATTTGCACTCTGAGCTCAAAGCTGTTTGTACAGTCAGCTAAGGGTGGGCGTCACTGTTTAGGAAGGTGCTGGGCCCGGGAGCTGACTCTCAGGCACCTCTGCAGAGCAAGTCCACAGTGTGGGCTGTTTTGCATTTGGTGTTCCCCGGGGCCCTCTTGGGAAAGCTGTCCCCTGGCTTCTCAAGTCCCCTTTTGGCTCCCACGGCCAAGCCCACCTTGCCATGATTATCCTCCCTGTGGGCTGATGGGTGACTGGCCATGGTTACACAACATCTAGTCCTACAAAGCAGCTCTCCTAAGTGCCTGCCGTGTTCAGCAGTGTCTGACGGCTGCACACTGCCAGGGATGCTAGCCACAGCAGCAGTCCCAGCGAGGCCGCCTGGGGGAGGTGCTAGTGCTACTGTATTCCCCAGGCCATCCCTGGCTCCCTGCAAGACTCTGGGCCACACCTTGCCCTTTGTGAGGGGCCTTAGGTGATGTCCGTGTTATAGTTGAAGAAAGAGAACCATGGCGAGGTTCTTTCATGCCTCAGACCACTCAGCCAAGAGCACACAGGACCAGGACTCGGGACTTTGCCATCACCCTAGGTATCTGCTAACCTAGGGGCACCCACGTAGCCCCAGCCTGTTTTGTGAGGTGTCCTAAACTAGGACCCCTGTCCTCCCAGCTGCCCAGCAATGATTTACAGGCAGCAGTGCAGGCGTTTGGCCTTTGGCAAGCCACCCAGGGAAGGCTGGAGCAGGGGCCTCCTGAGTCCTGATGGTCCAGGTCCCAGAGCAGTTGCAGGGTCTCCGGCACCAGGAGCCATCGCCCCTCCCTTTGGCTCAGGCCAGCTGTGCCCAGGCCCTCCCGCACACCTTCCCGGGAGCTCCGGTTTCAGGCTGTGCTCTGCGCTGCTGGGGGAAGGCATCTTGGAGAGAAGCTGTTCCCAGCCTGGAGGGGAGGCGGACAGAGCACGCCTGTTTCAAACCCTGTGTAAATATTGCTCTTGTCAAGGGGAAGGTGTCTTGTTTTTCTAGCCCTCCTGCTCCCAAGCCTTTCCCCAAATATCCATCCAGAGATTACACAGCTGTGGTGTGAATGGAACGCAAAGGTATCTGCTGTGCTGCCGAAGGGCCCGGCGTTCTGACCTTCGGAACAAAGCAAACATCCCTTGTTTTTATTGGGCGGCTTTGCTGTATCTTTTGGCTGGAGCTTTAAATGGTCCATTCTGCAGATTGAAGAGCAGGGAATGAGGAGAATTTGGGGCAGGACTCTCCGCTCAGGCCTGGAGGTCATGCGTCAGACTGGGGAGGTCTAGGCGTGGAGCAGCCGAGTGATTTTCCTGATCGAATGGTCCAGGGCCCAGTGTGCACCATGAGCTCTTTTCGCTTCCTCGACTCTCTGCTCCCTCAAGATTGAGTTGCAGTGTTCAGCCTGTGCCACATTCCCAGGAACTCGGCCACCCTGGGGCGTGGGGGGAGACGCCATGCCCAGCACACCTTCCCATGTCAGATACCGGCGAGAGCCGGAGGTGGTGGTGACTTCCGCATGTGGGCTTTTTCTCTCTTGTCTTCTCTCAGGCAAGTGTCTTAGCTGCAGGTTGGAAAAAAACCTAGGTCGAGTCCTAGACCTGCTGGTCCAGCTGTGAAACCCTGGACGAGTTCGTTGACCTCTCTGTGCCTCCACGTCTGTTCCTGAAGAGTGGGAATAATCAGGGAACCCAGAAAATAAGTTTGTTCTGAGCACCAAAGGCACTGACACCAGGCAGCTCCTGTCCCGTCACCCCCGGGTTTCCTTTTCCATCTCCTCTTCCCTGCCTTTTGGGGTTCTCATAGTCAGAATGAACTGATTTTTCTCAGGAATTAAGCAGCTTGTTAAAAAGGGCGGAGCTTCTTTCTTCTCACAGCCCAGTCTTTTCAATTTCACTTTAAAAATATCTTTCATTATCAATGCCTCCCAGGCACTTCCTGGACACACCCCTTCCCCACAAGGCCCCTCGAAGCCGCTGCTTAAGGGGCTTCTTAGCTGTACCAGCTAGAGCATGGTGGGGCTGGAGGGACATGGGAGGGGCCTCAGGAGCTTCCAGAAACAGCTAGGTTATGGGGTTTTTTGGGGGGGAGGGGCACACACAATAGCAACTCCTTTGTTTTATTGATAACTAGAACAATAATTCCTTCTCTGGCCCAGGAGCTATAATTAAAGCAAAATATTTCCCAGCTGTAGGGTGATATCTGCTCTGGCAAAAACCCGGTGTGGTGCCAGAGCCTCCCTGTAGAGGGCACTGTTGGGGGCATGGGGCTGGTGTCCTGACACCCTGGCAGCCCCCCTCCCCCCCCCACCCAGAAAGGGCTGAGGAGGGGGGCTCCGTGAAGGGGGCTGGGGCAGGAGAACCTCTGGGGTCATCAGAGACAGTCCTTTTGGTCTTTGTCACAAGCAGGATGTCTGTGCCAGACAGTCCAGGACAACCCAGAGCTCAGGTGTCTCCAGGTTGTAGTTGGGCCTCTGAGGCCGCCCCACTTTCCATCCAGTGACCGGATGGGCCTGGCACTGGAGCCGTGCAGACTTGTTCAGTGTAGCTCACCACTGCCTGGTGACACCGTGATGGCAGATGCTCAAAGTTCCCTTAGTTAGCCCCAGGGCCAGACGTGAACCCAGAACCACCAGGGAAGGGCCCCCAAATGTGCTTGTAAAACAATCCCAGCACAGGGTCTGCTGCCTGCACAGGGCCTTGGCGCTCAGTGAGCAGGAGCTGCTGTCTTGTTGTGGGTATTCATGGCAAAGTGAGTGGGCTGGCGGTCACAGCCACCGCCCAGGAATTCGGCATAGTGCCTGGGTTGAGGAGCCTTGAGGAACGGGAGGGGAGGGACACTAGGCTCCTGGCTTTTCCAAGTCCACCCAGAGGAGAAAGGAGAGGTCAGAGGGCCCATGCCTCGCCTTCCCACCTAGAGCAGAGTGAGCCTGGAACTTGGAGTAGCCCTTCAGGCTCATAAAGACGCCACGGCTCATTCCCAGAGGAGAGAACAGGATGTCCAGGCAGTGGGCGAAATGTCGGCCTCACACCTCCCTCTCCCTGGGTAAGGGAGTTACCACCTCCCAGGGCCTGACGTTCTCTGTGCCAGAGCTTAGAGCTCAGGCCAGTGGTTTCCCCTGCACCAAGGTGAGCCCTCTGTGCAAACCACCATTGCTTTACCTCTCCTAGGAAGCCCCCAAACTGCCACCCTCATCCCTCCAAACCATCCATGTGCATTTTCGTTTTCTCCCAGGCATCCAGTCCGAATTCTTCATCAACACTACCCGAGCAGGCCCAGGGACATTGTCTGTCACCATTGAAGGCCCCTCTAAGGTTAAAATGGATTGCCAAGAAACCCCAGAGGGCTACAAAGTTATGTACACACCTATGGCTCCAGGAAACTATCTGATTGGCGTCAAATATGGCGGGCCCAACCACATCGTGGGCAGTCCATTCAAGGCTAAGGTGACAGGTAATGTCAAATCCTCCCTTGGGGTTACTCTTCCGCCCTGTGGCATGGGTCTTGTCAGACTAAGAATCTTGAAAGTAATGAAATCGTTTGGCATGTCAGAGGCCAGGGTGTCCAAAACTTAGGAAAGTGAGTCCTTAGGGTGAGGGAGCGAGGACGTAGAGCATGCGATGTGAGTTTCTGTGTCTAACAGCAGAGAAGAAATGCTTACATGCTTCAGGCCCTTCGGTATTTGTTTAATCAAGGCCTGAAAAATCTTCTTATTTCTAACCTTCATCTTTGCTATAACCTATTGAATTTATGAAAATAGTCCTTCAAAACATTGGGAAGCTGGACATGATGGTACATGATTGTAATCTCAGTTCTTGAGAGCCTGAGACAGGAGGATCACAGGTTTGAGAACAGACTTAGCAAGTAGTGAGATTCTCAGCAACTTAATGAGACCTTTTTTCAAAGTAAAAATAGGGCTGTGGTTATAGCTCAAAGGTAGAATGCCCCTGAGTTCAGTCCTCAGTGACACACACACACACACACACACACACACACACACACACGGAAAAATTGTTAGTGAAAACAACTTCATAATCCATCACCCAGAGGTAACCACCATAAATATTTTGTTAAACCCCCTCTAAGGGTCAGAATTTTTCATTATATAAATATATAGATTTATTACAGAAAAATTAGAATACTCACATAGAAAATTATTCTCCTTCATATATACAATCAATTTTGGTTATTTGTTTATGTCCTCCCAATATTCCCTACTACTTGTACACAGAGTATTTTATTTGAATAGAAACATGTACATTGAACAAGATGACATGTCTTTATGTGGGAGGGATTTCTCGGCCTTGTCAGCCGAGGCAAGACTGATCTATTTGCTTAGAATGCCAGATCCTGGTTTTAAGTTTAGAAGACACCATGGAAGCCTGGTGTGGTGGCGCGAACTTGTAATCCCAGCATTTGGGAGGCTGAGACAGAAGGATCATGGTTCAAGGACAGCCTCACCTACTTAGGCCCTTTGCAGCTCAGTGAGACCCTGTTTCAAAATAAAGAATAAAAAATAGGGCGAGGGTGTAGCTCAGAGGTAGAATGCACCTGGGTTCCATCCCTAGAACCACAAAAGAAAAAGAAAGAAAAAAGACACTGTGGGTATGAGATGCGAGTATAGTCTCTTTTGTATCCAGGTGTTGGGGTCTGTGTGCTCTGGGGACTTCTGCATGGGGCACCTGCCTGTCCTCTAGCCGTTCCCATCTCTCTCCTCCTCTCCTCGTCTAGGTCAGCGCCTGGTCAGCTCAGGCTCAGCCAGTGAGACCTCATCCATCCTGGTGGAGTCAGTGACCAGGTCCTCAACAGAGACCTGCTACAGTGCCATCCCCAAGTCATCCTCAGACGCCAGCAAGGTGACCTCCAAGGGAGCAGGACTCTCGAAGGCCTTCGTGGGCCAGAAGAGCTCCTTCTTGGTGGACTGCAGCAAAGCCGGTAGGCAGCCTGGGTCCGCTGGGGTGGCTGCGGCAGGGGCCAGGGCAGGCTGAGCCCAGGTACACTTTGGCCTCCCCTGCTGAGACCCACCATTTGCAAGCAACCATGTTTTTTGTCCTGTTCTGCACTTAATATTTTGCCCCTTTATTTTTTTGCATGGCCCCAGGTGGATAGGAAAGGTGGTGGTGTTCCTGGTATAGACAAGCAAACTGATTTAGTTATCTGGCTCCTTCTGCCACTTGGGTGTTTATTTGGGGGTCAGTTGCCTGGGTCTGGCATCCAGCGCCAGGGCCAGAAACCCAGCTCTGCTTCTTCATTGGCCCATTGGCTCACTCACAAAGCTTATTAGCTGGTGACCCTGCACAAAGTACTAATTCACTTGGAAAAGTCAAGGCTCCTCTTCTCTCGAGTGGGAATCATAATAGCTCCTTAAGGTTCCTGTGAGAATTAGCAAGAAGATCCTAACAGTTAACACCTATGTAGGGCTTCCTGTGTGCTAAGTGTTTGACTCTGAATATCCTGTGAATTAGCACAACCCGCTCATGAGATGGGTGCTGTTGTGCCTAGTGTGCAGATGGGGAAGGTAAGGTGGGGAGAGGTGGAGTCCACCCAGGCAGGACTTTGAATCCACAGACGATGTCTCTGATGGTATCACTGCACACTCCCACCTGTCTAGGGGCCCGGCATCATTATAGAGGCTCCGCAGGCAGCCCCCGGGCTCTGGCCCTCGGCCCTCCATCCTCCTCTCTCCTCCCACTCAGGGTAACTACCTTCTTTCGCCTCCAGGTTCCAATATGCTGCTGATTGGGGTGCATGGGCCCACCACCCCCTGTGAGGAGGTCTCCATGAAACATGTGGGTAACCAGCAGTACAACGTCACGTACGTCGTCAAGGAGAGGGGAGAGTACGTCCTGGCTGTTAAGTGGGGGGAAGAGCACATCCCCGGCAGCCCCTTCCATGTCACGGTGCCTTAGGACAGCTCGCATCAAATCCGGGAGGAGTTCTTAACAGTTGCTTTTGTCGCTTGTTTGTAATTCATTTTATACAATGTCCTCCAGCCTGTGGGGGGTCCGAAACCCCGTCCCCACACGCTGCCGTTCTCAAGTGCCTTCAGAAACAGTCCTCCTCTTGACCTTTGAGGGATGCATTGGGAAACATGGAATGCAGACTCGTCCAGTGGGCCGAGAAGATCCAGAGCGCACTCTGTTCCCATCGGGACCAGCAACCATGGGCAAGACTGACCCAAAAAAAAAAAACCAAACTGACCAGCCGACACTGCAGGATTGCTCTCCAGCATCTATGCAACAGGACGGGGGCAGGGGGATGCTAAGAGGAGACCTAGTTTAGGTTGTCATTTAGCGAAGGAAGTGGCTTAAAAATCAGCATGATCTCCTCCAGCGCCAGAACTCCATAGGGAAAGGCTGTTTGATGGCTGCCACCGTTTGACACTGCGTCTTACCAATCCCCCACGCTCTGCGGCCTCCTGCCGTCCTTCCAGGGCAGAAGGGACTGGTGGCCAGTGGCTTCCTGGTGCCTCTGCCCTCGGGTGGCTGTTTCCTTATGAAAGTCAGAAAACGTGACCCTCTTGGCAGCCGTGGGTCAGCTTTAGCTTCCAGTCACTTGCTGGAGGAAAGTGCAGTGGCCGGCCGCACCCCACTCTCCAAAGAGCCCTCTAACCATGCTAGCCCTTGTTTCTAACATGTGCTCCGGCTGCTCGTCAGCCTGGTCGGTCTTACCAAAGCCTTTCAGGTGACCTGTCACGTGGTGTAACACCCACATGCCCCAGCCAGCCCCACGGGTCACTCTGTGAAACAACTAACAGGAAAGAATGAAGCTCCTGCAACCTTCGGCCTGCACCTGGGGGGTTGTTGAGGGGCAGAGACGGGCAGCAGCTCCTCCAGGGTCTCTGCCATTTGGCAGAAGCAACTGAAAGCCGTGTAGCGGGTGGTGGCCACACTTGGCCATGACCCCATGTCTTCTGACGCCATTTGTAAAGCGATAGGCAGGTGCAGAATTCAGCATATCAGGGGTAGAGCATTCTGCACGCCCCCTTTAGTTAGACCTGAGTTGGTTTTGTGACTGAGTTAAAGCAATCCTGGGCAGGACGCAGTGGCGGGGCCCAGCGGCACAGTTTGGTCTGGGCGGCAGACTTCCTGGTTTGCTGCTAGTCCTGAGGAAGCAGCCATTGCCTCGGGGATGGCGGGGAAGGCAGGAGCTCCGCACCCCAGGGAGCTGGTGCGACATGGAGACAGCCCACCCGGCAGAAACTGGAGCAGCCCGAAGCCTGATGTGAAGGGGCCACAGGCCCCGTAAACTTGGACATGAAGCCAAACTGGAATCAGATGCTGACTGTAAAGTGTATCTCATAACTTATTAATTAAAAGCATTCGCTCTGGAAATCCCCCTAGTGTCCTGGGGCGATGGCTTTTCTTCGAGTTTCTGACCAGCTCTCCGGATCCCCGGCTGAGGGGACGGGAGGAGCAGCTTGTTTTGACAGTCAGCCTGACCTGGCTTTGCAGGGGAGTGGCTCCTTCTCCTGGGAGGCCAGGCGGCCCCACAGGGCTCAGGACCTGAGAAGAGGGTAGGCGGCCCACACCAGCCTGACCCCCTGGGGAGACTGGCTTGCGGAGTCCTCCCAGGCACAGGCTGTGCATGTAGGGCTGGGGATTGAACCCAGGGCATCCTACCTCTAACCTTCACCCCCAGCCCTATTTCTTATTTCAAAACAGGGTCTCAATAAGTTATGGAGGGCCTCATGTAAGTTGCTGAGGCTGGTCACCAACCTGCAGTCCTCCTGTCTCAGCTTCCCAAGGCCTGGAATTACAGGCATTTCACCATGTCCAACTAAGGAAGCAGTTTTTAAATCTGCTTTGGGGGAGGGAAAGCCTTTTTTCCTGATTACTTTGGAATCTTTTATTTTTCTGGAATGTTCCCAAACAAGAATCTGTCACCTGTCACCCCACTGCCCTAGGTAAACAAGGCTAGTCTTTGGTGTCACCATCTCCCCTTCCTCCTCTTTCTTTTTTCTGCCAGGAAGAGAGCTTCTGGTTGAATGCCTGGGATGTGCCTGGTGGTTGCCTCCTACTGAGCCTCCATTTTAGGGATAACAAGGCTAACTTGGTTAGAGCTTACATTCTATGTTTACAGGCTCAGAGCTCACTTGGCTGTGTGTGTGTGTGTGTGTGTGTGTGTGTGTGTGTGTGTGTGTTTACTGGTGATTGAACCCAGGGGCATGCCACCCTCAGCCCTATTTTATATCTTATTTTGAAACAGGGTCTTGCTAAGTTGCTGAGGGTCTATGTACGTTGCTGAGGCTGCCTGAGAACCTGTGATCCTCCTACTCAGCCTCCCAGTGCTGGGATTACAGGGGTGCACCACCACACCTGGCCACTTGGCCTTTCTGGCCCCAAGTGGGAACTCTGCCCACGGGGAGGCGCAGAGGAGGAAGGTGCCCCCTGCAGAGGCCCTGGTGATAGGAAGTCACTGTTAGGCCCCAGACTTGTACCGGGGCTGGGTACAAGTCTAACACCTGGCTATGGGTCAGAATGGTGGTGTGTTTACCTCCGACAGGAGGGAGGCAGGGAGGCTTACCCTCCCCTGCGCCTGCGCCCTGAAGGGCTGGCCAGGACTCCCAGCCCAAGTGGGTCTGTGGGCTGGGGGAGCCCACTCAGGTTCTGCTGCAGGACTTTTCTTTCTTTGCCCACAGAGGAGCACTAGAGCACGCCTATTGATTCCCTGCCTCCTTGAAGCCTGGCTGGGTTTTGGGGGACACGGGCATTTGTAAGTTCACAGCGTGGACTGGCAGGTTCTTGTTTAAACATTTCCATGTCCCAGAGTTTAAACACTAGGTCTGTCACTCGCTGGTCACCTCTGCAAGGTGGTGAGGATCCAGGGAAATCCCACTGGGAGCTGCTAGGACAGTCCTCCGCCTCAGGCTCTGTGACCAGCACCCCTGAAGGCCATGCTCCTGTGGTAGCCCCGCTGTAAGGGGCCTATGGTGGTGTTACCAGGCACACTTCCTCTCAAAGCCAAGACTGCCTGCCTGTTGCTTCGAGGGAGGTATCCGTGGAGGTCTGCACACCTCTCTACTGGTCAATGGCTACTAGACCCAGAGGGCAGCTCTTATCTGCACCTGGACTCTGCTGCCATGGAAACAGGTTGTTGTTTTGCAAACACCTTGAAAACTTTGAAACTTGACCCCTGAACTGGCCAGGTGCCCGGTCTTTGTGACTTTCACTGGTTGACTTTGCCTGTTGTTATCAGGAGCCGGCAGGGTGTTGCTCTTATGCCAAAATCAGGCGGCCATCCTGCAGAGACCCTGAACAGGAGAGGCCTCACAGGCTGCAGGCGCCTCCTCCCCACCAGCCCCCACCAAGAAGGAAACCTTCAATTAACCTGTGCTCCTTTCCATGCACTTAGAGACAGGGGCTCATGACCACTTGTCTAGTTCAGGACTTCAAAAGGCCTGAAAAGCCATATTTTGAGGGTTTGGTGTAAAATGAGTTGGGCACATAGGGATTTAATTTCTCTTGAAAATTGCTCAGCCTTAAAAATGAGCAGAATTAGGGTTGATGACAAAGTGAGTGTTTTTCTCAGGCCTCAAGTTTGTATTTTATTTTTTTAGTATTGGGGATTGAGCTATGGGGTGTTCTCCCTTCTAGCTACACCCCACTTTTTTTGTACCAGGGGATTGAACCGAGGGGCATTCTACCTCTAGCTACAGCCCCCATCCTTCTCATTTTTAAAATTTGAAACAGAGTCCTCACTAAGTTGATGAGATTGGCCTTGAACCTGCGATCTTCCTGTCTCGGTCTCCCAAGTACTAGGATTGCGGGTGTGCACCACAGTGCCCAGCTTAAGTTTATATTTTAAATGGGGAGCAAGATCATATATTGTAGCCCTTTAACCTCCCTGATCACAGTATAGTCAGGAAGGAAGAGAGTCCTTTCAAGTCTCCAGAAACTTGGAGGGGGAAGGGGCTTTGAAATCAGTGTAATTCACTAATGAAGACTCCAGAAATACACACTATTTGGCTTCAGCCTCCCCCCTGTCCTCCTCCTCCTGCTTTTCACAAATTCCACACTGGAGGGAGTGAGGGCCCCAGGCAAGCCTGGGTTCCATTTTTCCCTGTGGCTTAGTTCTAAGGGCGCTGCCCAAACACATGGTAGGAGGGACTTTTTCAAACAAAGGCATCCTTCTCTGCTTTGTGATGGGCTTTGTCTGGGCCTTCAAGCCCACAGGGACCAGCTCATGTGCGTGGAATTTAGGGGGACCCACCCCTCACGCCTTTCTCTTCCCCCAGAGTTCACAAAGGCAGGCAGGAGATGGAGATTTAGGATCCTGGTCTGTGCCACCCATCCCAGGATCCCAGGACTACCCCAGGGCCTTTCACACTTTGGACTTGCTTATCTTCCCAGCACAAAGAATCTGCAAACCTTTGATGGCGTAAGGTTCCCCTCTTCACTGACCACAGCCTCCCAAGTTTCTGGGATGCTGCCTCCTGGCCAGGCTGCCCTCCCAGGCTGTGGCCATTATTAGGGCTAAGCTGGCGCTAGCCCTGGTAGAATGTCTCTGAGGAGAAGCAAGCCTGGCTTCGGACCCCCACTGACCTGGGAACAACTGACCTCACCCCAGAGCGGTCTGGAGGGGCCCGTGGAAGGGCACAGTGCCTGTGGGGAAGGGCTCAGCCTGGCGCCTATCGGCACAGGCCAGGGTTCCCCTTCTGGCTTCCACAACCTCCAGAAGGCCCCTTACAGAAAGCTGCACCTCGGTTTCCTCTGCAAGGCAAGGGGGAAGCAGGACCCCATGGAGCGTTCTCAGGCTCACTGACAGTGAAGGTGCCGGCTCAGGGCTGCACGTGGTGCCCGTGACTAAGGTCCACATGGAGTGGACGGGTGGGCTGACCACAGAGCTCTGAGCTCTGGCTTGGCAAAGTGGCCCCTGATGGGTGGGAATCGCGTGGTTGGATGACTCGGATGACTCGGAGCTCCAGCCCCTGGCCCTGTCCCCTGGTTTGAGAGCTGACACCTTTTTCCTTAGCACACCAGGGGCAGTGGTTGTTAGAGGTGTTTTAAATGAGTTCATTTTCTAGAGTAAGAAAAGCATCACAACACTAAATCTAGGCTCTGAGTCTTACTATCCATATATATGGATGTATGGATTTTTTTTTTTTTTTTTTTTTTTTTTTTTTTTTGCGGGTCTGGGGATGGAACCCAGGGACATTCAACCTCCGAGCTACACCCCCCAGCCCTAGTTTTTATTCTTTATTTTGAAACAGGGTCTCACTGAGTTGCAAAGGGCCTCAGTAAGTAGCTGAGACTGTCTGCGAACCACGATCCTCCGGTCTCAGCCTCCCGAATGCTGGGATTACATGCGTGCGCCACCACGCCTGGCTGGATTTTTCTTTTTAAAGAGGAGTATGTTGGGGCTCAGAGAAATTGAGTGACTTGCCTGAGGTCACCTGACTCACAACTGAATTTAGGAAAGGGTCAGGACGTTTGTGGTACTTGCAGTCACAGGAAACAGAATCCGAGCCAGTTCTCCTGGTGGGCACCCCTGTCTTTGGGCCCGCTTTGGAAGGCAGCACTTTGGGGACACCTCTGCACCCACCTAAATCCCTTACCCTTTGGAGTTGTGCACCAGACCCACCAGGGTTATCTCTGCCCCAGAGACCAAGGTTTGCCTTGAACAAGAGTCAGTTCCTGCAGAGGGGAAGGCTGGGTTCCTGAATCCCAGAGAAGAGCAAACAAATATACTTGAATGAATGAACACTGGTGTGTTCGGCAGGGACTGGGAGGCCTGGGCCAGCTTTCTAGGGTCCTAGGATCCCCCATCCTCCTGCCATGATTATTTAATCTCATCCTGCTCAGCCCTGCCACTCCCTCCGAACTCTTGGCTCCATCCCTCAGCCCACCAGTCCCCTGCACTGGGCCAGGGTGGAACATGTCTATCTAACGTTTCCTTAGGCACACATTTTGTGCACCTACTGTGTGCCGGGCACCCCCTGGAAATACCCTGGAGATGTGCAGGAGGGCAGGGGCCGCTGAGCTGGCTGGCCTATAGGTGCAGGGAGAGTAGGCCCTCAGTCAGGAAAGGAAGGAAGGGAGGAGCCTGGAGCCAAGGCCCAGCCTCCGTGCTCACAGGAGCTAGGCGTCTGCCCTACATCTTCCCAGTTCCCCAAGTCTCCTCCCAGCCCGGTCTCACTCCTCCCAAACAGGCCTGTTCCAGGTCACTGTCTCCAGGAAGCCTTACTTTCCCCCACCGCTGCCCAGGCCCACCCTCCCCAGGACTGCGGGACCTTGGGGTGGAGGGCTGTGGGCTCCACTTGTCCTCACCCACCTCTGTCCAGCTCAGAGCCCGGGTGCTCTCAGGGGAATCTGTGTCTGTGACACAAGGACTCGGATTTTACAGCAGATTCCAGCACAACCACGTAACACTGCTGGGCCTCACTTTCCCCGTGGGGAGCGAGGCTGGACAGCCTGTTTGCAAATCACTGTGAGATCAGTGAGATGAAGTAGGAAAGCCACCAGCCTGGGCCAGGCGTGGAGCCCTGCCTCCTCCACAGGCTGCACGGGCCATGCAGGGAGGCCAGGAGCCTGGAGGAGCAAGGCGGTGCTTCCAGATGTTCCAGGTGCCACAGTGTGACAGCCACAGGTGCTTGAAAATCCACAGCTGGTGTGAGCAGTACATCCTCCAAGCTAACCAGCCTCAAGCAGTTTACACACTGTCAAAAGTCCTCCAATAAGGGGAGTTCCCTCTGCGCTCCCCACATCCAGATGAGGCCCCCAACCTGCAGGTGGCAGAGTCTGCACAGTTGCCGTGGCGAAGCCCTCACTGTGTCCAGGGCTCCCTGCAGTGGAGGCTGGGCCTCTCTTTGGACCCAGGGGTGCCTGGCACATAGCGGATGTATGTAGGGGTGTAGGGGTTTGCTGTATGGAATGGGGGTTACGGCTCCCCAGGTACTACCAAGGGCCCTGAATCCCTCTGGGGAAGAGCAGGCGCCCTGCCGAACACCCCAGGTGGGCTGTGGCCAGGCTCCACTCCCTTTTCCAGACTAGTCGTCCTTCTGCCAGTGGGTGGCCAGAGTCCCCTCTGCAGCCCAACCCCTTCTCTCCCCCAGCAGGGCCTTGGCAACCCGGCTCCTCACTGGTTGCTCGTTTCCTTGGAGACAGACACCAGTCATCCAAACACAGGCTGCAGAGCCATGGGAAGAATTCTTCTCTCTCCCCTCCCCGCTGCCCCCCAGCCATGCGGGAGATGCCCGCCTCCCAGAGCCAGGCCTGCTGGCAGGAACAGATCCACAAGGAGTTCGCAGCCCGGGTCGCCTGGCACATCCGCTATGGCCACCAGTACCTGAAAGAGCGGACCAGGTCCAGAAAGCAGCCCCAGCAGGCCCCCTCCCGGTCAGCCGCGGTAGTGGACCCAGCACCTGCCACGGGCTCTCTTGTCAGCAAGGAGGTGCAGGTGCGAAGGCCAGAGCCTTGGGGGGCCCAGACCCCGGCGTCCAGGGCAGCGGGTGTCCAGGGTGCTCCCCCCAACGCAGCCAGATCGTGGGAGGCCGGAGGAGCCACGCAGAGCCCAGCAGGCTACAGTGGACCGGAGGGCTTTGCGATGAGGCGGCCCCCTCCAGACACCCTGAAGCTGCTCTTCCGAGGCATCTCTCACGATGGCCAGGGCCGGGCCCTGTACCTCCAGGAGCGGCATCGGCAGGCACCGCAGGAGAAGTTCCGGTACCCTATCCTGTCATCCTGGGAGTATGGCTGGCACGTGGGTAAGGCCACCATCCTCTTGTCATTCCAAGCCTTTGGCAGGCAGGTCCAGCCTCCTTCCCTGGTCTCAACCTTCACCAACCTCTCTCCTGGGCCTGTGGAACTGGCTCGCCATCCCCCAGCAGACCGGGGCCCTTCCCACCTGTGTGCGCCCTGGTCTCTGGCCTGGAGTGCCCCCCACCCCTCCCTCCACCTGTCCGGGTTTCACATCACCTCCCCCAGGAGTCCTCGGGGGAGAGGCGCTGAGCCCATGACAGTGGCCCTGAGCCGCTGTGCCGCCCGCGGTCCTTGCTTGTCCATCGGGCCTGGAGAGCCCTGCGTGTTCCCAGGCCCCTTGGTTCACTTTATGAAGCCCCTCAGCCCCAGCTCAGGGCTGGTCCTCGCTGTCTGTACCACGAACGAACAACTGAGTGAACATGGACTAAGAATGAACACCCCATTTGGAATCAGGGGTCTGAGATCAAATCCTGGTTCTGAGCCGGGCGTGGTGGCGCATGTTTGTAATCCCAGCATTGGGGAGGCTGAGAGTGGAGGATTGCGGTTCGCAGACAGCCTCAGCCACCTAGTGAGGCCCTCTGCAACTCAGTGAGATCCTGCTTCAAAATAAAGAATAAAAAATAGAGCAGGGAGGCTGGGCGTGGTGGCTCACGCTTGTAATCCCAGCATCGGGGAGGCTGAGAGTGAAGGATCGCAGTTCGTGGACAGCCTCAGCCACCTAGTGAGGCTCTCTGCAACTCAGTGAGATCCTGCTTCAAAATAAAGAATAAAAAATAGGGCAGGGGGTGTAGCTCGAAGGCTGAATGCCCTTGGGTTCCGTCCCCAGACCCGAAAAAAAAAATCCTGGTTCTGCTACTTTTGAGTTGTGTGATCTCAGGCCAGAAACGTGGCATTTCTGAGCCTCAGTTTCTATATCTGAAAAAATGGGAATCATTTTTTTCAGATTCAACCTCCAGTACCAAAATAAATAAATAAATAAATAAATAAATAATAAATAAAAGTAGGCGTGGTGATACATGCTTGTAATCCTAGAATTCAGGAGGCTGAGACCAGAGGATCACAGTTTGCAGACAGCCTTAGCTACTTTGGCTTTCTGCAACTCAGTGAGACTCTGTTTCTAGTACTTTCCTTTCTAGGTCACAGCGTTTGGGGGAAATCGAATGAAAAGGCACCGGGATAGGAATTAACCTTCACAAAACCCCTGCGAGCAGGATCAGCACGTGATGCTTTGTTTGGGACAGCCCAGAAAGGGAGAGCCAGTCCCTGAATTCCAGCTCTGCCCTTAAAACTAACTCTGAAGAGAGGCCTGCTTTGAAATCCGGAGGCCTGGGTTTGGATTCTAGTTCATTCATCCATTTAACAAGTGTTTATTGAGCACCTGAGACGTGTTCCTGGGGATACACCACAAACACATAACTGATCGTTTTTTTAGAGTAGGTGTCTCCCCAATACTGCATGGAACATATAATAAAAAATTGTGAAGCCAGGCACAGTGGCACATGCCTGTAATCCCAGTTCTTGGGTGACGGAGACAGGAGGGTCACAGGATCGCGGGCAGCCTCAAAATGTAGTGAGGACCTCAGCAACCTAATGAGGCCCTGCTTCAAAATGAAAAATAAAATAGGTCTGGGAGTGTAGCTCAGAAGTAGAATGTCCCTGAGTTCAACCTCCAGCACCAAAATAAATAAATAAATAAATAAATAATAAATAAAAGTAGGTGTCGTGATACATGCTTGTAATCCTAGAATTCAGGAGGCTGAGACTGGAGGATCATGGTTTGCGGACAGCCTTAGCTACTTTGGCCCTCTGCAACTCAGTGAGACTCTGTTTCAAAATAAAGACTAAGCTGGGCGTGGTGGCGCACGCTTGTCATCCCCGCGCTTGGGAGGCGGAGACAGGAGGATCGCGCAGGTTCGAAGCCAGCCGCCCGCTGCCTTAGAGACCCTGTTTCCAAATAAAAATGTAAAAATAGGTCTGGGAGTGTAGCCCGGAGGTAGAAGGGCTTCCAGGAACCCCAGTACCACACCACTAATAATAATAATAATAATAATAATAATAATAATAATAATAATAAAAAATAAATAGGGTAGGGGTCGGGCGTGGTGGCGCACGCTTGTAAATCCTGAGTTTGGGAGGCGGAGACAGGAGGATCACACAGGTTCGAAGCCAGCCGTGCGTGCTGCCTTAGGAGACCCTGTTTCCAAATAAAAATATAAAAATAGGCCTGGGAGTGTAGCCCAGAGGTAGAAGGACTTCCAGGAACCCCAGTGCCAAAAAAAAAAAAAAAATAGGGTAGGGGAGCCGGGCGTGGTGGCGCACGCTTGTAATCCCCACTCTTGGGAGGCTGAGACAGGAGGATCGCTCAGGTTCGAAGCCAGGCTCAGCTACTTAGTGAGGCTCTCAGCAACTTAGTGAGACCCTGTTTCCAAATAAAGTATAAAACAGGTCTGGGAGTATAGCCCGGAGGTAGAAAGCCTCTGGGTTCCACCCCTAGTGCCACCAAAAAAAAATAATAATAATAAAAAAAAAAAAAATAAAAAAAAATAATAATAATAATAAGGCAGGGGGTGTAGCTCAGAGGTTGAATGCCCCTGGGTTCCATCCCCAGACCCACCAAAAAAAAAAAAAAATTGTGTTTATCTGAAGTGGTGGTGGTGGTGTGTATCGTATATACTTGGGATTTAATTCAGGGACATTTTACCTCTGAGCTACAGCCTCAACCCTATTTTATTTTATTTTATTTTGAAATAGGGTCTCACTAAGTTGCTGAGGGACTTGCTAAATTGTTGAGGCTGTCCCCAAACCTGCAATCCTCCTGTCTCAACCTCCCAAGTACTGGGATTACAGACATGTACCACCTTGCCCGGCTTATCTGCAATTTAAGTGTAACTGGGCAGCCTGTGTTCATCCAGCAACCCAGACCCTGGCGCATCAGTGCCCATGTCAGGAAGGCTGCCCCTGGCTACGGGGGCCGTGTCAGCTTCTCGGTGAGACAGGGAGACTTTTCCTCCACACATACACATTTTATTTATTTATTTGTTTATTGGTACTGGAGGTTGAACTCAGGGACATTTTACCTCTGAGCTACACTCCCAGACCTATTTTATTTTTCATTTTGAAGCAGGGTCTGCTTAGGCTTGTAGTTGCTCCCAGAATTTCTGGAACATTCTCTAAGTCTCTTAAGTCTAAGTCCCAAACCCAAACCCAGCCCAGGGGTCAGCTGGGGAACAGACCTTCCGTTGACCACTTCTCCTCTTCCCAGTGGTTACAGGCAGGGGCTTCATTACCCAAGTGGGTGCTGAAGGACAAGGGGAAGACAGGTTGGAGGCACTGTCTGGGCAGCCAAGGCAGCCCATGCACTTTTCTTTTCTTTTTTGCGGTACTGGGGATGGAACCCAGGGGCATTCCACCTCCGAGCTGTACCCTCAGCCCTAGTTTTTATTCTTTATTTTGAAACAGGGTCTCAGTGAGTTGCAAAGGGCCTCACTGAGTAGCTGAGGCTGTCTGCAGACCGCAATCCTCCTGCCTCAGCCTCCCGAATGCTGGGATTCCACGCGTGCGCCACCACGCCCGGCTCCCACATGCCCTTTTATACATGTAGAAACAGAGTCTGGCACCTGACACAGGGTGAGGGCTCAATCAGTGCTATTGCTATTGCTCTTGTTATTACTGACTCAACAGGCAGGATCTGCCGCCTGGGGCATTGGGGGAGATAGTCTGGCCTCGGGCAGACCCTGGAGGTCTTGGTGTGCAGTGGTGGGTGGCAGGGCTCCCCAGTCATCAAGAGAGATGTGATGAAGGGGGAGTGAGTGTGGGGAGGGGATGGGGTCCACACAGTTAACAACTGGGGTGACGTGAATGTCACCCATCGGGACAGATCCTGCGTAGGCACCAAAGCAGGGTCTAGAGCCCCAGCTGAACTGGTGTGAGCCATCAGAACTGGAGCAGAGGGACGTCTGGGGGTCCTAAGGTGGGGGCAGAAAAGGGCAGTGGTAAGTGATAGAAGTGTTCGCCCGCTCTAACAGTTGAAGCAATGTGTCCTAACTCTTTGGGTGTGGTGGCGCTGGCAGGGGGTGGTGTCCCCTGGTCACCCGGGCCTCTGCTGTCTTCCAGGGGATGCCATGAAGGACTCCAGGGTGCCAACTCATGCCAGGATCCAGCCCATCGCAAAGTCTTTTTATGACAAAAATGGCATCTTCCACTTTCCACGGCGAACGGACCGGGTCATGTGACCTTGGCGGGGAAGGGCTGTCAGCATTCTTTCTTCGCACCCTATCTGGATCCTGGGACATCGTTCTTCATGTTTGGCTGAGCCCTAACTCCTAGGCTGACCGTACAGGGCTGCGAGCATGCCTCTAGGGCAGGCACACCTGCAGGACATCCCTGCCACCCACCCCAGTGTCTTGTCTGTGCCTGGGGACCTGCGTCCTTGCAGAGCTGCCCCTGTTCCACTGTCACCAACAGAGCAAGGCACAGGCTGTTCTTTCCTGGGGAAACAGCAGAGCCTCTACCTGCACACCTGGGCAGGGGAGGGCGTGCTGAGGGAGGCCCTAAGGTGCTGAGGGAGGTACGTGTCTCCCTGATTTCTATATCTCTACATTCTGTTGGAGGACCCACAGCAGAGTTGCTTGTTCCCAGTGTATGCCACAGTTTAGGGGAGAAGGAGTTTACAGTTCTTCTCACCCCCAAAGCCTGCATCAGTCAGGGTTGCCTCGCTGCTATAACAAAAAGGTCCTGAATACTAGTCGCTTGCACCAATAAAGACGTATTTTTGACATCACAGTCTGATCTGATGTACAGTTTAAAGCCCTCCATACGCTGATCAGGGGGAAGGCGTCTCCCATCGGTGGCCCAGCCACTGCTTAGGGCCTCAGAGTCCTCCCTGGAGCCCTCTACAACCAACTGGGGAACGAGGGAAGAGAGACAGAGAGCATGAAGAAAACACCTATTCTTAACCGCCTCAGCCTTCACCTGGAGCTGAACGACGCGCTCTCATTTTACTGGCAGGAACAAGTCACGTGACTTCTAGGACCAGAAGATAGCTTGCTCCTAGAACCGTGTGTACTAGTCAGCTTCTTGTGGCTGTGAGACACATCTGAGAAGGGCCACCTACAGGAGGAAAGGTTTAATTGGGCTCACAGGTTCAGAGGTGTCGGTCCATGGCCAGCAGTTCTGAGGCAGGCAGATCATGGCAGAAAGGCACAGCAGAGGAAAGCTGTTCCACTCACGGCAGCAGAGAGAAAGAGCAGGGAAGAATCCAGGGAAAAGATACAGCCCCCAAGAGCAGGCCCCCAGGGCCCACTTCCTCCAACTGTGACCCACAGCCTGTGGTTCCACCTCCTCCCAGGACACTACTCGAATTATTAATCCACCAAATGGAAAATTCAGCCAGCAGGTTACAGTCCTCACAGCCCTGGCTTCCCCAAAGCCCCGGGGCCTCTGGACACTGCTGCACTGGGGACCAGTCATCAGCACAAGAGCTTCTACAGGACATTCCAGATCTGAACTATAATACCATGTGCCCTGGAAGAAGAGAAGGGATTCTGTAACACCTAGCCCATCCTGGCCACAGGGCCTGATGTGTTCTGTGACTGCCCTGGGGCTGGATTGGAGGCACGGCCACCATGCTAAACTCAAGGTCCCCTCCTGTATTAGTTTCCCCAGGCCTCTTCAAACCAGGTGGCTTAAACAGGAGGCCCAAGCATCGAGGTTCAGCGGGAGAGCCTGCCTTGCCTCTTCCTGGCCTCCAGGGCTTTGCCGGTGCCCTCACTCTCCCTCGGCTCACCACTGTATCACTCTAAACTCTGTCCAGTTGTCAAAAAGGTCCTCCTGAGGTTTGTCTCTACACGGCTGTTTCATAAGGACATCGGTCATGTTGGATTAGGGCCCACCCGCTCCAGTATGATCTTGTCTGTACTACCAAATTCTGAAATGACCCTGTCTTCAAGTAAGGTCACATTCAGAAGTAATAGCAAAATATCTGTTTTGGCAGGACACAATTCAACTCACAACATCTCCCCTCTGTGTGGCGCTGGGGTTAAGCCCAGGGGCTCTCTACCACTGAGCTATGCCCCCAGACCTTTTCTTTCTTTCTTTTTTTTTTTTTTTTTTTTGAAACAAGGCCTCACTCTATTATTGCGTGCTGGCCTCAAAACTGTTATTCTCCTTTTGGCCTCCCAAGCACTGGGATGATAGGTGAGTGTCAACACACTCAGCTAACACCTTCCTTCTGACATCTACGCCTGGGCTACAGGGACCATCTTGATGGAACTTCCTCCTTTTCTTAGGAAGTGTTCTCAGAATCTCAGAACATGTAAAGGCCCATAAAGGTCCGCAGGGGATTGGTGCCCACAGCATCTCATGGTTCAGAAGGCTCTGGCCTAGCTGGGTGCAGCGGCACACATCTGTAATTCCAGCTACTGGGAAGGTTGAGGCAAGAGGATCTCAAGGTCAGCCTGGGCAACTTAGAACTTGTCTCAAAAAAAAAAAAAAATATAACAGTTGGGGTGTGGCTAAGTGGTAGAGCTCCCCTGGGTTCAATCCCTAGTACTGGAAGAAGAGAGAAGAGAGAAGAGAAGGGGGAGGATGGTGGCCTTGAGCATGTAGGAAACCCAAATAGCCATCCCTGCGCATAGCTCTTTGCAAAACCAAAGCGCTCATGGGTAGGCAGGTCCCCTGGTTTCATCAGGGCTCTGCGGGACCCTCCGTCCCCACCTCTGCACAAAAGCCCTTGTGGTGGGAAAGCGACCATGGGTAATGAATGATATAACGACCAAGTGGGAATGGCCGTGTTCCCATAAAACCTCATTTGAAAAAAGGAAAACAGATCTTGGACTCGATTTGACCCACAGACTGTAGTTTGATGATTCCTGGGTTAAATTTTAAAAACTAATGTCACTTGTTCCTTTTTTTTTTTTTTTTTTTTTGGTGGTACTGGGGTTCCTGAAAGCCCTTCTACCTCCAGGGCTACACTCCCAGACCTATTTTATGCTTTTTTTTTTTTTTTTTTTTGAAACAGGGTCTCTTAAGCCAGCGCGGCTGGCTTCGAACCTGCGCGATCCTCCTGTCTCTGCCTCCCAAGCACAGGGATTACAAGCGTGCGCTACCACGCCCGGCTACTTGTTCCTTTTTTTAAGGTGGCTTCTAGAAGAGTTCACATGGCATATTAGCTGACCATATGTTGGTACTGGACAGAGTTAATCTAAGCGCTTTACTCTGGGGGAGGGGTGTGTGTATCTGGATGTGGGATTCCGGTGAGTCTAGAGAGCTCCCAGGCCCGGCCCTGCACTGCTGAGCCTGGAGCGGCTTCCAGCCGGCTCCGGTCTTCTAGTCCTTGGCTCCCTTGCAGCTGAAGGGAAGTTCCCTGAAAGGCCACCAGAGGGAGCCATCGGGCCGCACTGTGGCCCGCTGGACTTCATTCTCTGCTGTGTGGTTTTGGATTTCAATTTCCTTACCTATAAAAAAGGATTAGACTAGACTAGTGAGAACGTGAATTTTGGAGGCAAAAAGCCCTGGATTTGAATTCTGGGTCCACCAGCACCTCAATATGACTTTTTGGATCCCCAGATACTTTTCTTTTCATAGGTCCTTTCTTTCATCAAAAAATATTAAAAATCATATTTTAGAACCATATTGGTATAAATAAAACATATTCATATTGCATATTAGAAGTTTTCGTCAACTACAACTTTATCATTCTGTGTCCCCCCCAAATTACTGTGGGTCCCAGGCCTGTGCCTATGGATGAGTTAGCCCTGGGCTCTGCTGCCCCCTAGCTGAGTGACCACCGGCACGTTGTTGACTTCTCTGGCCCTCGCTTTCCTCGTCCACAGAAGGTGCAGGGCATCAGGCCTCCCCGCTTGGTGCCGGGTTGGAATTCAATGAGACAGCGCAGACCTCCTTGGAGCTCGCCTGGAACAAAGTGGACCTTCTATTATTTGTTACTTTTGTCTTGTCGAGACCTCAGAACAGGCAGGAATCTCAAAGCAAATAGCTCAGACAAATAAAACGAAGCTCCCAGGTTTTCAACGGCTGAAGTAAAGGCTTCCTAGAGACCGGAGGAGCGATGGAAGTTTTTGCAGATGACAAACACATCCTCCCTCCTGCTACCAGAGAGCTCCACTTCCATGGGGCTCAACCATGCAGCGGGGCCACGCAGGCTACTGAAATGTGCCGGGGAAGGGGTCCTTGGGAGAGGCGCATGCGCGCATATGTATGCACTTATAACCTATCTTCTGTTCCCTTAGTTTGACTTGTTCTCGGTAGCTTTCCTGAATCCTAAAGCTCGAAGCCACGGGTGCCCGTCCTGCGGCTCAGCTGCTCCTTCAGGATGGTTCAGGGAGACCTGGGGGGGGGGGGGGGCTCAGAATGCTGAGCCTTTCAGGACACGACCAGGAGACACGGCCGCAGACGCAGGTGCGCGCCCCGGGACCTGCTTACACCCACGCCCCGCCCGGCCCGGGAGGGAGGAGGGACTTGACCTCCAGTTCCTCACCCTTTCCTGGTTTGTCAACTTGCTGCGTCCCACCCGTGCAGGGACAGGGCGAAGGTCACTGTGGTTGAGGCAGGAAAGGGATGTTGACCAGGAAGAGGATGGACCAAGGACTAGAAGTGGGGGCAGCCCCCTCCTCAAGACTCAGGTGCCAACATACCGGCCGTGGCAACGACAAACGACTAGAAGCTTGGCGTGATTCCGTCTATGGCGAAACTTCATTCGGAGTAAATAATGGAGACACTGCTGCCTCCCCTGGCAGAGAAAGACCTGTTAATAAACATTTAGCTTCCATTTATGGAGCGCTTCCTAGGTGTCAGGCCCACACTCAACGCTTTATGCCCGTCATAGGATTTAAAAGTCAAAATCAGCTCTTCAGATGATTACCGCCAGGGGGCAGGCGCTTGTTAAAATGCGGGTTTCCCGCTCTGTGGAGACAGACTCTGGCAGCTGGGCTGTGAATGGGCATGGTCCCTGGCTCTCTGGGGTGCTGGTGCACACCAGGTTTCAGCTGGAAGGACAAGAGTGACCAGGGCGCACCCCCGTCCCAAACCACCAGGGTTTCATGTCCGGGAGGTCTGGCGACCTTAGGGGCTGTGAGGACAATCCCTGTTTCCCGCCTCTTGCCTGGAAGAATTTGCCAGAATGACAGCTGGCAGGTGTCTGTGCCTCTGTGTGTCCCCTGTTGTGGGGCAGGAACAAAGGCACGTCCTTGCAGGAAAAAATCTGAGCCCCAGTCAGCTCCAGGGCCCTTGTTATGCCCCAAGGAGTGCTGATAGCAGCCCTGGCAAAAAACACAAGGTGGCGAGCTGCGGTGGAGACCCAGAGCCCTGGGCCGGCACGGAGCCCAGGCTTGCCCAGAGCAGCTACCCCGAGGGGCCAAGTGCCGAGGGAGGGAGAGCATGGGGCAGGCAGGAGGCCCGTCCTGCTGGAGCACAAGGACAAAGCAAGGCCGACAGGGTGAGAGGCCAGGGAACAGAGACCCGCAGGTGCCCAGCGCTGAGCTCACCCTGCACCGTGGTGCTCAGGACAAGGGCCCCGAGGGGGCGGGGCGGGTACAGTGAAGGGTGACACTGGAGCTTGAGCCACGGAGGTGGAGGAGGGCATTTTGGAGGCAGGGAGGCCAGCTGGGAGTGGCCTCCATCCTGATGAGATGGCAGGACCTCAGGTGGGAGGGGCCGAGTCTTAAAACAGGGAAGTGCCCAAGTCAGGGTGATGCGGAGCCCCTGGCATTTCTGCTCACCTCCTGGGAGTAGAGTCCCTTGTGAGGACAGAAAGCTGACGTTTGTCCCCCTGCAGCCTCCCACTGGGAGGTATAAGCAGGGACCAGTGAGGGTGGATGGGGCTCTAGCTCCAAGTGGAAGGTCTTCCTTTCTTTTTTCTTTTCTTTTCTTTCCTTTCCTTTCCTTTTCTTTTTTATTTTTGTGGTGCTGGCTGATCCCAGGGGCATCCTACCTCCGAGCTACACCCCCAGCTCTATTATTTTTTAATTCTTTATTTTGAAACCGGGTCTCACTGAGTTGCAAAGGGCCTCACTAAGTAGCTGAGGCTGTCTGTGACTCGCAATCCTCCTGTCTCAGCCTCCCAAATGCTGGGATTTCAAGTGTGTGCCACCATGCTTGGCATAAAAAAATTTTTTTTGGAGACAGGGTCTTGCTAGACTGCTGGAAGCCTCACTACATTGCTGAGGCTGTCCTCACACCTGTGGTCCTCCAGTCTCAGCACACCATGCACTGGGATTGCCGGTGTGTGCCACCATGCCAAACTCGGAGGTTTCCTTTCAGGCCATTCAGGGGAGGCCTGTGCCAGGAGGGATAACAGAAGACACTCCTCCCAATTTGGCTCAAGGCAGAATTAACTCGAGAGGAAAATGAAAGCCACTGGACCAGCGTTATTTCTTGAGTGTACAGGGAGTGATTCGTGCCTGTTTGAGTCATTTTATTTAGAGGCAAGAAATGGTTAAGGAAGTGGTGCCCTTGTATCTAGGAGCGACTGGCTTTTTTTCTCTTCTTCAGAGGAACAGATTTTTTTCTGGTGGTGGTAACAGCCCTTGAAAACTGTAGTTTAAATTCAACTGGAAAGTGATCGCTGACTTCCAGGGCCTGAAAGGAGAAAAGGGAGTTAGATCTGGGGAGTAGACGATGCCTGGGACATACTGTCGTTCTAGTGATGAGCAAATTTAAGAAGAGAGAGGGAAGATGAAATGCCCACCGCCGCCCAGCAGCGCTGGTGAGCACTGGCCTTGGTCCAGCCCCATCAGAAACATCAAGTCCCCAAATCATGGACTTGTAGGTTGAGAGACTAAGGTCCAAATGGCCCAATGTGGTGTCAAAGAATGATACCAGCCCACAGACAGAGGAGATGGCAGCCTTACCGCCTCTTCAGATAGCTGGTAGGCTTTCTGGAAGTCAAAGGTGCCATTGGACTTGGGAACCACAGAGCTGACGATCTCTTCTCCTCTAAGCACGATCCTGGAGCCAGGGAAGGGAAGACCGTCACATTAATCCACACTGTTGATTTCTGAGCTGAGACCGAGGTCTGCGCTTGACCTCTGGAGCTGACTGGGCAGCCCGACCCTTCGAAGGTGCCTCAAGTTCACAGCTGCCTCTACCCTGTCACCCCAGCAGACAGTGGCAGCGACGGCTAAATAGAATCTGTGCCTGCCGCGGCCCTGTGAGCCCAGGACAGTGTCTCCCGTTATTGGCAGGTGTCCCTGGTGGTGTAAAAATGGTTTTCTGTGTTTGTTTGTTTTGTATCAGGGGATTGAACCCAAGGTCATTCTTTCACTGAGCTACATCCCAGGCCTTTCTATTTTTTTTTTTTCTTTTTGAGACAGGGTCTTGCTGGATTGCCCAACTTGCAAACCCCTCGCCTTAGCCGCCACGTAGCTAGGCTTCCAGGTCTGCACCACTGAACCTGGCTTGTGAGAACAGCTTTTATATGACACGTGGACGCTCCGCCATGCAGCACTGACTTGCATGCTGAGAAATGTGTTTCATTTTCTGTTTCCTGATGAGATTATTGAAAAATTCTCAGGCAGCTGCTGGCTTAGCCTTAATACCTCCTTAAGCCCGAGTTTGGACAGAGAGTACGCTTCTACCTCCCGGCATTCTATAGGCAAACTCACTAAGTCAAAATTTAACACTAGACAGGTAGGGTCCACTGGGCCTCTGTCTTGATGTCTTCAACCTATGGCAAACGATGCTGTTTTCTTACCGTAGAAGTACATTTCCTTTACAAATTAATTTCAGTAAGAAGTTAATAGATTTGTGTGTGTGTGTGTGTGTGTGTGTGTGTGTGTGTGTGGTACTGGGGATGGAACCCAGAGGGTTTTCTACCTCTGGGCTATACTCCCAGACCTATTTTATTCTTTATTTGAAAACAGGGTCTCACTGAGTTGCTGAGAGCCTCACTAAGTAGCTGAGGCTGGCTTCGAACCTGTGTGATCCTCCTGTCTCAGCCTCCCAAGTGCTGGGATTACAAGCGTGCGCCACCACGCCTGGCAATGGGTTTATTTATTTATTGGTATTGGGGATCGACCCCAAGAGCATTCTACCTCTGAGCCACACTCCCAGCCCAACTTATTTTATTTATGTTTGCTGTACTAGGGATGCAACTTAGGGGTATTCTATCTCAGCCTTGTATTTTTTATTCTTTATTTTGAAACAAGGTCTCACTGGGTTGCCGAGCGCCTCACTAAGTAGCTGAGGCTGTCCACGAAACGCGATCCTCCAGTCTCAGCCTCCCAAATGCTGGGATTACAAGCGTGTGCCACCACGCCCAGTTTATCTTTTTTTTTTAATCTTGAAACAGGGTATTGCTAAATTGCCGAGGGACTTGCTAGGTAGCTGAGGCTAGCCCCAAACCAGCGTTCCTCCTGTCTCAGCCTCCCAAGTAATGAGATTACAGGCATGTGTCACAGTACCTGGCTGCTTTTCTGTTTGTTTTGAGACAGGGTATCACTAGGTTGCCGGGAGTCTCGCTACGTTGCAGAGTCTGTCTTTGAACCTGTGATCCTCCTCCCTCAGCCTCTCAAGTACTGGAATTGCAGGCATGAGCCCCATGCCGGGCTAAATGAATGGAATTAAAGAAGCAGCTAGAGAGAGCTCACAGCACAGGTGCTGTGTACTGATGACACAATCGGGTGTGGGAGTCCAAAGGGTTTTGGGACCGGACTCCAGCTTGGCCCAAGCGGGTGAAGCCAGCAGGGTCCACATGGTCCCTCCTCTGAGCCCTTCCTGTTCTCTGGTGGTTTGAGTTTCTTAGATTGTTAACCACACTTCTGACTCTACCCAAATGTACACTTTTCATGGCAAGTCAGAGATTTGTGAAAGCCATTTGTTTAAGACTCAGAGCAAGGAGAAACCAGAGCATACTCGAGGCTCTCCTGTTTCTGATGTCTGCAGGGACGTGCGCAGGGGTGCCATGGGTGCAGGGACGTGCGCAGGGGTGCTGTGTGTGCAGGGACGTGCGCAGGGGTGCCGTGGATGCAGGGACGTGCGCAGGGGTGCTGTGTGTGCAGGGACGTGCGCAGGGGTGCCGTGGATGCAGGGACGTGCGCAGGGGTGCTGTGTGTGCAGGGACGTGCGCAGGGGTGCCGTGGATGCAGGGACGTGCGCAGGGGTGCTGTGTGTGCAGGGATGTGCGCAGGGGTGCCGTGGGTGCAGGGACGTGCGCAGGGGTGCTGTGTGTGCAGGGACGTGCGCAGGGGTGCCGTGGATGCAGGGACGTGCGCAGGGGTGCTGTGTGTGCAGGGACGTGCGCAGGGGTGCCATGGGTGCAGGGACGTGCGCAGGGGTGCTGTGCATGTTGCTTTTGCAGGGCCCAGGCAGGCCTTGGGCGTCTGGACGTGTCCACCAGCGTGTGGCACACGGGGGTCCCCAACAAACATGTGAACACAGAACAAAGACTGGAATTGAGATAATTGTGTCTAAGTCACTTTTTTTCTTTGGTGCGTGTGTGGTACTGGGGATGGAACCCAGGGGCATTCTACCTCCGAGCTTTACCGCCAGCTCTAGTTTTTATTCTTTATTTTAAAATAGAGTCTCACCAAGTAGCTGAGGCTGGCCATAAACCTGTGATCTTCCTGTCTCAGCCTCCCAAGTGCTGGGATTACAAGCATATACCACCGCACCCAGTTGGCCTTGGCCATTTTTGTGTGCTCCCCAGCGTGTGGCACATGGGGGTGCCCAACAAATATTTGAACACAGAACAAAGACTGGAATTGAGATGAGTATGTATAAGTCAAAAATTTTTGGTGCGTGTATAGTACTGGGGATTGAACCCAGGGGCATTCTACCTTGAACTACACCCCAGACCTTCTTATTCTCTATTTTGAGATAGGGTCTCACTAGTTACCCAGGATGGCCCCCGACTTGTGATCCTCCTGCCCCAGCCTCCTTAGTCACTGGGATTACAGGCATGCTCCACGGTGCCTGGCCTAAGCCCATTTTAAAAATATCATTTGTAAAACATAAAAGTTATATATATAATTATATATAATATATATAACTTTAATATATAATATATATAATTTTATAATTATATTTGATATATATAATTATGAAACCCAGAAATTTTAGAGCACCAAAATAAGAAACTACTCAAGCTGGGACTGGTGATGTAGAATTCCCTGAATTTAATCCCCAGTAATACATACATACATACATACATACATATATATACACACACATATATACACACACATATATATATGTTTTTAAACATACAGAATATGTGTATATTCTACATAAAGAATATAAATGTGTATATAAATATAAATATATATGCATATATTCTCTATCAAATCCTCTCTAAGCTGGACATGGTGGCACACCCTTGTAATCCCAGTACTTGGGATGCTGAGACAGGAGGATCACAAGTTCATGGGCAGCCTCAGCAACTTGGGCCCTGTTTCAAAATACAATAATAAATTAGGCTGGAGGTGTAGCTCAGAGGTGGAATGCCCCTGGGAACCATCCCCAGCACCACACACACACAGACACACACACACACACACACACACACACACACCCTGTGTCACCTCACATCCTTTGGCGCGCATGTATGTGAGCAGGGTCCTTTCCTTTCTTAGTCTCCTTCCCCACCCCCATCTGTCATGGACCTCCGTCCCGTGACTGCTTTTCTGCGTCATTCTTTTCAGTCGCTCCCGTTTTGGCCAGGGAGAACAGCTCCCTAGAGAAGGGACTTGGCCCAAGGTCCCAGAGCTGCACATGTGAGTGATCAAGGGCCCCTCCCAGCCTGGCTGGAGGCCCTTCAGGGTGAGCAGGGACTCACACTGCAGCTTCCCACCTGGGTTTCTCCTCTTTTCTTTTCTATCCCCACTCTCTTTTATAAACTGGTGATTGATGCCCTGCTTTTAATTTTGAAACAGGATCTTGGGTAAATTGCTGAGTTCAGCCTTGAACCTGTGACCCTCCCAAGTACTGGGATTACCACCGTGCATCACCGCCTCTGGCCTGGGTTTCCATTTTGGCAAGCTGAAGCAATGCCATCTTCAAAGGAAGCAGCAAGCCGGGCCTGTAATCCCAGCATTCGGGAGGCTGAGATGGGAGGATTGGAGTTGGAGGCCAGCCTCAGCTACTTAGGGAGGCCCTTTGCAATTCAGTGAGACCCTGTTTCAAAATAAAGAATAAAAAATAGGGCAGGGGGTGTAGCTGGGAGGTAAAATGCCCCTGGGTTCCATCTCCAGTATTGCAAAAAAAAAAAAAGAAAAGGAAGGAAGGAAGGAAGGAAGGAAGAAAGAAAGAAAGAAAGAAAGAAAGGAAAAAGGAAAGGAAAAGAAAAGAAAAGAAATCAGCAGCCCTGAAAGCCTCAAGAGGAACAGAGGAGCCCTGGGGATGGAAGCGGAAGCCTGGCCCCAGGGCCTGGGAAGCGAAGGCACGGGGCGGTTCTGCTGCAGGGGTCACCTTGTGCCACCTCGTGCTCCCCAGCAGCTGGCTGAGCTCTGGGAACTGTGGTCACCGCGGGCCAAACTCCCAGGGGCTTCCCTGCTGTGGTCTCTGCTGCAGACAGCTGATGTTCACAGGCTTGGGCGCTCCCACTTCCCTCCAGATTAAAGAAGCAAAAGTGACAGCGCCGGAAAACCCCCAGATGGACTTTTTTCTGTTTCTTTCTTCTTTCTTTCTTTCTTTCTTTCTTTCTTTCTTTCTTTCTTTCTTTCTTTCTTCTTTCTTTTTGGTGGTATTGCGGATGGAGCCCAAGGGCATTCTACATCCAAGCTCTACCCCTAGCCCGATTTTTTATTCTTTATTTTGGAACAGGGTCTCACTGAGTTGCAAAGGGCTTAAGTAGCTGAGACTGTCTGCGAACCTGGATCCTCCTGTCTCCACCTCCCAAGTACTGGGATTACCAGCGTGCGCCACCACGCCCAGCCCGGTTGGACTATAAAAGTGCAAAGGAAGGCCAGCGTTCAAACATGTGCATTTGCATTTAGAATGAGCAGCAGCAGCTATGAAAGCGCACTAGCTGCTCTCATCTTTATGGCTGCACCCTGAGGGATCATCAATATTTGCACAAAATATCTGCATGGGGCGTCCATTCTGCAGTGTTTATGATCGCAACCCTTGGTTATAATCTAATGGCCAGCGAGGGGACGGAGCTGTACAGCATCCTTGTGGTGGCGTGGGGAAGCCCGAGCACTGCACACCGCAGGCTCGGTGCCGGCAGCTTTATATATGTCCCTTCACTTAGTCCTTGTCATGGCTCCCCGAGTGAGACGCCGCCGCACTCTCCCTTTCACAAACAAGGACACGGAAGACTTAAAAGCCTCTTAGTCATAGATACCTTAAGTGGTAGAATCAGGATTTGAACTGGGGCCTGCCTGGCGTCAACGCTGGCACTGCTAAGCTCCAGGGCCCAGGGCTGCGGCTCGGGCTGTTCAGCTCACGCTGCAGGAGCCCGGCGCGGAGCCTGAAGTGGAAGGGCCCGCTCCCCAGCCTGGCGCGCCCTCGGCCCTCCCGGAGCAGGCTGGCACGCTGCAGGCGCTATAGCGACTGCGGGCCCACGAGCTCTACCTGTCGTATGAGCAGTGGGTGCTCCTCTTGACCGTGGTGTCCTCTTGGTCCCCGATCAGCCAAACGAACCTGGGGTCGGTCCTCAAGCGGATGTTCTTCCAGGCCTTCTTGGAGACGTAGCTGCAGCCAGCGTTGAAGTCACCCATGAAAACGAAATTCTGAAAGGCATGTTTCAGACCCATCATTAGGTGGACGCGGCTGCTCAGGCTGTGCCTGGCACTGGCAGCAGCCACTCCGCTCTCATACACGATAGACAGCGGGGGCTGCTGTGGGCTGAGCCCCTTCTCATGCTAAAGTCCTGAGCCCAGGGTGGTGGACTGCGATTGTATGTGGAGACAGGGTGCGCGTGTGCATGTGTTGTTGGGGATTGAACTTAGGGGCATTCTACCTCTGAGCTTCACGCCTAGCCTTTCTTATGTTTTGATTTGAAACAAGGTCTCATTAGGTTACTGAGAGACTTGCCTGTCTCAGCCTCCCAAATGCTGGGATTACAGGTGTGTACTCACCTAGCTGAGATAGGATCTTTAAAAAGGTAGTTAAGGGAGCCGGGCGTGGTGGCACACGCTTGTAATTCCAGCATTTGGGAGGCTGAGATCGGAGGATCGGGGTTTGTGGACAGCCTCAGCTACATAGTGAGGCCCTCCTCAACTTAGTGAGACTCGGTTTCAGAATAAAAGAATAAAAATTAGGGCAGAGGGTGTAGCTTGGAGGTCGAATGCCCTAGGTTCCATCCCCAGACCTGCAAAAAAAAAAAAAAAAAAAAAAGGTAGTTAAGGTAAAATGTGGTCACGTGTGCAGGCCCTAACCCAATAGGACTGGCGCTTTTCTAAACAGGGGAGGAGATGGGGTCCACTCAGTGGTAGAGCATAAACAAGCACATGGCCCTGGATTCATCCCCAGCACCACACAAAACCAAAACAAACAAACAGAAAAGGAGATTAGGACAGAGAGAGAGAGAGAGAGAGAGAGAGAGAGAGAGAGAGAGAGAGAGAGAGAGAAGAGAAGAGAAGAGAAGAGAAGAGAAGAGAAGAGAAGACGAGACGAGAAGAGAGGAGGGAGGGAGACAGGGATGCTGTGGAGAGAGAAGAGGGCCATCCGCAGGCAAACGGAGGGCCCAGCAGGAGAAACAGCCCTGCTCACAGACCTTTCTAGCCTAAAGAACGGCGAGCTAGCAACTTTGTGTTCTTTAACCCACCTGGTCTTCTATATGTGGGTTCTTTTTGTTGTTGTTTTTGGGTCTCGGGATTGAACCCCAGGGCATTCTACCTCCAAGCTACCTAGTTGCCAAGGGTTTCACTAAGTAGCTGGGCTCTCCTCAGCGTGTCCTGCGATCCTCCTGTCTCAGTCCCCCATGTACTGCGATTACAGGCCCGGGCACCTTGCCCAGCTAAGGCGGGTGTTCTGCAGGGGAAGGAGGAGGTTTTCCTCACCACTCCGGCCTGTGCCTCGTCACCTTGACTCTGTAATTCAGGGAGCAGAGGTGGCAGGATGGAAGGATTCAGCTAACTAGGAGGTTTGTTTCTGGCTCCAAGTACCGCAGAAACACGCAGGCACAGGAGTGAGTCAACAGCTTGGTTTCCAAGCAGGAAAGGTGTCCTTGGGCGCCAAGCTGACGCGTTGGCACCACTCTCTCTCCCCCTATTGTTTTGTGGTTGGAAACTTATTCCTGTGCAATTTCAGCCCTTGGAGAAAGCGGAGGAGCCCCAGGGTGAGCTGCTCCTCCCCACCCCAGCACCAACGGCAACTTGCTGTGTTGGAAGTATTTTTCCCTGGGAGGCTCTTGGAACAGAAGTTTATCATTCCACGATAGACAGGAAGTGTCCGATTTCCCTGTCGGTGCTGCTATTTGCGGTGGTTGCTGACTATGAGTTTTCTTCCAGAACATTTCATCGCGACCTCAGCGATCACATTTCCCCTGAGATTAATGGGCGCGGTTGAGGACAGGGTGTTAGCCCTGACCTGAGTGATCTTTGGGCGTGATTTGCAGAGCCTTCACTACGCACCAGGACAGTGTGCAGTGTTTTATAAAGTTTAAATTGCATTAAGTTTAAATTGCATCTTAGCTGAGTGTGGTGGTGCACACTGGTAATCCCAGAAATTTGGAGGCTGAGACAGGAGGATGGCAGGTTTGAGACCAGCTTCAGCAACCTAGCAAGACCCTGTTTCAAAAACAACAAAAAGTTGGGGTGCAGCTGGGAGGCAGAATGCCCCTGAGTTCAGTCTCCAACACCCCAAACAAACAAACAAACAACCCCGCATCTCCCAAGAGCACTGGGGCAGGGGGCAGAGGCAACAGTAAGTCCTGGAGAAGCGGGTGGCAGGACTGTGCTCTACCCCAGCCATCGCGGCCGGGCATTCTCAGCAGTGAAGCCAAGGACCTCTCTCTTGTCCTCGCAGGAGACCCCTCATCATGAGTCCCCCTGTTCACGTCTGGGCACTGATGCCCCCAGCGACGCGGCTCAGTAGATGTTCAATATACTCTTGTTGAATGAATGAATGAATGAATGAAGCCTTTCTCTTGTCCTGTTTGCACACAAGCAATGGGATTCGGCCCTCATTCTTTGCAGTGTGCCCCAGGGGTATCCACCTTCATTCACCTGGCACCTTGAATGGTGGGAGGGAGGGGGTTGGCAGGACTTACATCCTGGCGAGAGGAGGAAGGAGGGATAGGGAAGCCTCCAGGCACACAGCTACAGGTGCCACGGCCGGATGGCAGGCAAAACTGCCTCTCCTCAGAGCCATCTGGAGAGCCTGTCCCTGGGACTAAAACACCTGGCCTAGAAGCCAGGCGTGGTGGCGCACGCTTGTAATCCCAGCATTTGGGAGGCTGAGACCCGGAGGATCGTGCTTTGCGGACAGCCTCAGCTACTTAGTGAGGCCCTCTGCAACTTAGTGAGACCCTGTTTCAAAATAAAGAATAAAAAATAGGGCAGGGGGTGTAGCTTGGAGGTCGCATGCCCCTGGGTTCCATACTCAGACCCACAAAATAAATAAATAAATAAATTAATTAATTAATTAAAAATAAAACACCCGGCCTCTCTCCACCTCACTCCCTCGGGGTGCGCAGTGGGCCGATGGAAGTGGCCACCTGGTGGGATCGCTGGGAGGATGAGATGGGCTCATCCGCGTGCAGCCTCAGCCCAGCGCCCTGCGCTGCCGTCACTGGCACCTGCTGACAGCCACTGTCAACAGTGCGAAGCATGAATTCCCTGGCCCCTTGTGTCCACAAGAGGCACGTCTAGGGCTGAGGGAAAGCCTGAGATGCTGTGGAGTGGCACGCCGTGCCCGGCCCGCCCGCCTGGGGTTCTGCCCCTGGGGACTGGCACACCCACAGGCCCTCACCTCCGCCTTCCACCTGCGTTTCACATCCAGGTAGACATCGGCCAGCTCATCGATCTCTCTCACGGATGTCTCTGGGGTGGTGTGCAGGGGGACGACCACGAAGTCCTTGACAGCTGGGGGACAGGAGAGTAACGGGTCACACCTTCCCTGCCCGGCACCCACTGGCTCTGCTAGGAAGCCAGGCCACGTGAGTGGCTGCCTGTGTCAGCAGTGCGGAGACCCCGATGATCTTGGGGTCACTGGGCTGCTTATTTTGAGTGCATGAAAGACTCTGCTCCTAGTTACCCTTAACAGCTAAGACGGTGCTCACAGACAGAGGTTCTGGCCTGCGCTAAGGGCTCCCCTCTAGCTCTCTCTTTGCAAGTCTGTTTTTCTTCTGCTTTACCTTTCTCCTCCTCTTCCTCCTCCTCATCTTCCTCCTCCTCATCTTCCTCCTCCTCCTCCTCCTCCTCCTTAGTTTGGGGGTACTAGGAATTGAATCTAGGGGCATTCTACCTCTCAGCAACACCCCGGCCCTTTTTATTTTTGAAACAGAGTCTCACTAAGTTGCTAAGGGTCTAAGTCACTGAGGCCCCCTCAAACCTGTGTTCTTCCTGTCTCAGCTTTCCAAGTTGCAGAGGTGTGCACCATGATGCCTGGCTTCTTGCTTTTTCTTTTTTTAATTGGTAAATTCTTAAAAACATATATTTATAGTTGTGTTTTCTACTTTTTTTGTGGTACAAAGGATTGCATTCTACCTCTGAGCTATACCCCCATCCTTATTTTATTTTGAAACAGGGTCTCATTAAGTTGAAGAGGGTCTCACGAGCTGCTGAAGCTGGCTGTGAACCTGTGATCCTCCTGTCTCAGCCTCCCCAAGTACTGGGATTACAACCTTGGGACACCACGTGGTTCTACTTTTTTTTTTTTTTTTTTTGGCAGGTCTGGGGATGGAACCCAGAGGCATCTGACCTCCGAGCTACACCCCTGCCCTATTTTTATTCTTTATTTTGAAACAGGGTCTCACTAAGTTGTGGAGGGCCTCACAAAGTAGCTGAGACTGTCTGTGAAAAGCGATCCTCTGCTCTCAGACTCCTGAATGCTGGGATCACAAGCATGCGCCACCCACCACGCCCGGCTCTACTTTTTTAAAATTGCAATTCTTTTGGATTTTTACACTAAGGGAAACATTTTTCTAATTTTAAAAAACTAAGGCTTGCCAGTTCATACTCCTTTTGGAATCAAGAATAGATTCCACAAAAGCTATTTCAAAAATAAAATGGCTTTTGTGGAGCGTCTGAACAGAACCCCCACCAGTTGGAGTTGAGAGAGCCTGAGTGGCAGGTGCGGACCTGCCCTTGTTACCTGGGAACCTGCCTGTGACCTGACACCTCCTCCTGGGCGCTCCCGATTCTCTGCCTGGGTCCTTTTGTGCCAGTATTGGAAAATTGCTCTGGTATTAATTTCCAAAATGTAAAAAGCTGTGAGAGCCTGGGTGCTATGTAAGCGCCCAGGCAGGGAGGGCGGTGGCGCTTCACTGCAGAGCTCCCCTCTCTGACGTTGTCCTAATGCCTAACCTATAGTAAGAACGCAAAGGAAATTAAGGCGTTTAGCCTCTAAAAGCCCTAGAGACAAATGAAGCCTTTAGCCCTGAAAATATGTAGAGACAGCCAGGGCCTCTGTTTATCTCCTTTTCTTTGTGACCTGGACTGCTTATAGGAAAGGGAAACTCCATTTGCTGCTTCAAAGCCCCTGTAGTTGATGAGCAACCAATCCTGCTAAATTAATAGAGACAGAAACAAGGTAGATTATGGAGCTCTGCACTCGGTAAGCGCACTGCCCAGAGGAAAAGAGGCTAAACCTGGCAAAAAAAAAAAAAAAAAAAAAAAAAAAATTACTAGCCCAGCGCCGGGCACGCTTGTAATCCCCGCGCTTGGGAGGCGGAGACAGGAGGATCGCAGGTTCGAAGCCAGCTGCACTGGCATAAGAGACCCTGTTTCCAAAAATAAAATAGGCCTGGGAGTGTAGCCCAGAGGTAGAAGGGCTTCCACGAACCCCAGTACCACCAAAAAAAAAAAAAAAAGTTACTAGCCCAGTGCTTTGGTAATGATGACAAGAACGTATCAACACAAAATCTATTTATGGGCTGGGGATGGAGAGGGGGCCAGTTCCGCTGCCGGGCTCTCCAGCAGGCCCAGGCACACTTGCTTTTACATCTCTTCTTTTTCTATTTCCTACCAATATTGTAATAAAGACTTGTTGAAGCTACACCAACCTATTAGTTTTAATTTCCCTATTCAACAAATTTGAGTTGAATAGAGGAAAAAGGGCCCACAGCACCACTACAACCATAACGCCCACCCTCTCTCACCTCACGGGGATCTGTGGGGTGTCTCCTCCCCAGGGCACAGGCTCCGGCTCCAGCCTCCCCTCCAGCTCTTCTCCTTGTGCCTCTGCCTTGCTCCTCAGCTTCTTTCTGATCCCTCCCTGCCTCTCAGCTTTGTGATCTTGGTGCCTCCCCCCCTTCAAATAAGTCTCTCAGAGCTGGGCATGGTGGTGCACACTTGTAATCCCAGGACTGTGAGGCTGAGACAAGAGGATCGCAGGTTCGAAGCCAGCCTCAGAAGCTTAGTGAGGCTCTCAGCAATTTAGTGAGACCCTGTTTCCAAATAAAATATAAAATAGGTCTGGAGGTAGAAGACTCCTGGGTTCCATCCCCAGTGCCACACACACACACACACACACACACACACACACACACAAAAAAAAAAAAAAAAAAAAAAGCCTCTCCCAGGCCTCTGCAGGGCTGGCTCTTTCAGGTCACAGCTCAGCGTCCCCTCTGTACCAGTACTGGGAAAAGGCGTCAAAATGTATTAATATATCAGTATTGGGAAATATTTCCAATTTTCAAAATATATCTCCAGTAGTAAAAAGCCAGGAGCTTCAAGGAAAGGGCTGCAGATTTCCAGGCGCCACGGGCAATTAGCAAGAGAATAGAAGGAGCCCGAAAGCCTAGGGTCTTTTTACATCTCTAAGAGAAGCCGACTTTCTCAAGGATGTCGGGGAATCCCAGACTTCCATAAGCAACTTAACACATTTTGGAGTGTATCAAAAGGTGTGGGGGTCTGTGCCAGAGACGGAGTTGGTCTATCAAAAGACCTGACCCCCTGCCTCGGAGAAAGTGCAGATCTCGCCGAGTCAGAAGACTGGTTATAAAAATACCCTGTGTCCAGGAATCTTCAGTGACTCCATTTTGGGTCTTCCCACTCTGTCACTCTGTGGCGCAGTGCTTTAAGCCCTATCTTTCCCTCTTTCTAATGGCGTCATAAGTTACAACCATAACAGAATTGTCGGTGACTTCGTTTCGGGCCACCCCCCCCCCATACTATCCCTGGATAGTATGGATAGTATGGGGCTGTAACTGTCTCCTGTATTTATGTCTTTATAATAATAAACTCATTTAAGTTTTCAGCGAGAGTCTGGACTAGTGTTACACTGATTCTAGTTCTGGACAAGGACCCGCGGCTACGGGGAAGTTTCCAGGAGCCTAACAGAGGTCCCCGGGAATGGTTCCCCCAAACCGTAACACCCTCCTCATCCCCCCATGTGAGGTGGGGGGGATGATTAGGACCCTGACGCCCCTAATCGGTGCGCCTAATGCTCTAAAGTCACTTCCTTTGCTTTAGCGTTTAGCCCACTCGCACCTGAGTTCACTCTCTTGGCCTCAGAACCCAGCATGGTGCCCAGCACATTGGAGGCGCTCACAAATGTCTGTCAGCCAGGCCTGGTGGCACACACCTGTAAACCCAGCACTTGGGAGGCTGAGATCGGAGGATCCCAGGTCTGAGACCAGCCTCAGCAGCTTAGAAGACTCTCAGCAATCTAGTGAGACCTTGTTTCCAAACAAAAAATAAAAAGGGCTGGGGGTGTGGCTTGGGGGTAGAATGCCCCTGGATTCAACCCTCAGCACCCACTCCCCCAACACACACAAAGTTTGCTGACTGAACACATGAATGAATGAGTGGGAGGGTGGGTGAGTGGTAGATGGATAAATTAATGAGTAAAATAGCTAACTCCTTTGTCTTTAATCCCAGATCAATGGGACGCAGCTGTCCTGGCACGAGAATTAAAATCTCCAAAGAGGCGGTGCTGTCCCAGATAATAGTGGAGGGGGGGAGGGCAGAGGGAGGCTGGAGGCTTAGAACAAACAGGTTCACTGAGCAGTCCACAAAGGCTCGGGACTCTCTGAGGACTAATTACTGGGGTGGGGAGGCTGTCTTCCTAGCCAGCTGAATGTCAGTGGTGTGTATGACAAAGAGGCCATTGCGCACACCTTCTGAAGGCACTTCTTACCTTCGGTGGCCCCTTTCTTCTCCCCAGGTTGTTTTTTTAAAGTGCTCCTCCCCAGCTAATTAACTCTGGGCAGAAATAGTTAACTCCATGATTCAGATGTTTATACTGGTGTGTATGAATAAAGGTGTACATGTAACTCTGAATATCTTTATTTATTTGGTGTTGAGGATTGAGCCTAGGGGCTTTCTACCTCTGAGTGCCACCTATGGCCCATTTTATATTTTTATTTTGAAACAGGATCTCGCTAAGTTGCTGAGGCTGGCCTCGAGCCTTCTATCCTCCTGTCTCAGCCTCCTAAGTACTGGGATAACAGGCACGAGCCACTCCGCCCTGCTGGGTCTTGTGCATTTTGAGCGTGCACCCCACTATTGAGCTATTTATCCCAGCTCAGCATTCTTTATTTGGTCATGATCTATCTCCTTTACTGCAATACGACTTCACAAGAGCAGGGACCTTGTCTGTTTTATCTGGTGGCCTCAGCAGAGCCTGGCACACAGTAGGTACTAAAAACATATTTGATTCTATGCAGCTGCAATTTATAAAACAAATGTAGTACCTTTTTATTTTTATTTTTTTGTCTTGGTACTGGGGATTTAACCCAGGCTATCCTATCTCCAAAATACATCCCCAGTCCTTTTTATTTTGAAACAGGGCCTCGCTAGGTTGCTGAGCGTCTCACTAAGTTGCTGTGGCTGTCCTGGAACCTGTGATCCTCTTGTCTCAGCCTCCCAAGTACTGGGATTACAGGCGTGCACCACTGTGCCAGGCCCCAGATAGGTGACTGCACCATTTTGAATCTCAAGTTGCCTTGCATGTAAAGAGGGGATAATCCTGGTTACTACCTGTAGTGTGTTGCAAGGATTACGGGAAACAGGTACTTTATCAGAGGTCAATAGCATGGCTGCCAGAGCTCAGAGTGCACTGCCTCGGATCCCCTCCCTCCTGGCAGTCTGTGACAAGATGCTACCCAGGGACTGCAGGGAGAGAGACGCTCGGCTGGCATTCACCTTTGGTGGCCATCACTGGGGCTTTTAAAAATGAAGGACTGCTAGGTGTGGTGGTGCACGCTGTTATCCCAGCATTTGGGAGGCTGAGACAGGAGGATCAAGGTTCGCAGACAGTCTCAGCTACTACTTGGTGAGGCCCTTTGCAACTCAGTGAGACCCTATTTCAAAATAAAGACTAAAAATAATAATAGGGCTGGAGGTGTCGCTCAGAGGCAGAATGCCCCTGGGTTCCATCCCCAGTACCGCAAAAAGAAGAAGGAGAAGAAGGAAGAGGAGGAGGAGGAGAAGGAAGAGGAGGAGGAGGAGGAGATGGTGGCCTAGTGTACTTGGCAGGAACCAAGGGATTGTGGCAAATCATTTCCATGAGCCTAAATGCTCCAATGAGAGTGTAGTTATCACTGGCCCTAGAAGCGGGGATCGGGCTGGCGCGGCCTCCAGTCTTGGTGATCTGGGAAGCCCGCCGGCGCCACTGGACCGCAGCGCGTGCTCTCCCTTCAGGCACTAGGGGAGCCCCACGCTGGCACCTGGACCCCCGCCCTCCTGGAGGTCTGCGGGAGCCGGAGCACTGCACACAGGTGCTCAGCCGGCTGCGCATTCCCGGGCTCCAGGGAGGTCACAGACAAGAGGCCTGTGGGTCTCACCGGTGTGTGGAGACTGGAACCAGACCACAAAGGGCTCCCGGGAAAATACGTCTCTGTCCCCATCTTGGTCGTCATGGTAGAGGTATTTTGCCTTCACAGATACCATCTTTTCCCTACAAGAGAATAAAGGAAGTCGTCTGTGCTGAGCCTCCTTTTTTTTTTTTTTTTTTTTTTTAAGAAGTAGAGGCTCAGATCCCTGCATCCCTATTAGCCTCCAGATTGGGCTCTGGAGCTGGGAGGATCTTGTGTCTGAGAACAAGGCCAAGTCGGCAGGGCCCAAGCCGACCCACAAGCGAAGGGTCAGACTTGGGTTACTAGTGAGAGGCAACGAGACCATGGAGTTCAGGAGTCAGTCCTGCTGGACGGCGTGGGCTTCCAGCCCGGGGCCAGGACTTGACAGTGAAGAATTAAGAACTGACCCAGGAAACCATGGGGCAACCGACAAATTAGATGCTACGAAGAGGCTGGTGTTTCCTTGGTTAAAGATTGAGTACCTTGCATTAGTCCCAATTTTTTTTTTTTTTTTGTGGCATTGCACCTCCAAGCTATACCCCCAGCTCTATTTTTTAGTCTGTTTTTATTTATTTTTATTTTTATTTATTTTTTGCAGGTATGGGGATGGAACCCAGGGGCATTTGACCTCCAAGTTATACCCTCTGCCCTATTTTTTTATTCTTTCTTTTTCAAACAGGGTCTCACTGAGTTGCAGAGGGCCTCACTAAGTAGCTGAGGCTGTCCGCAAACTGCGATCCTCCGATCTCAGCCTCCCGAATGCTGGGATTACAAGCGGGCGCCACCACGTCAGGCCGTGTTAGTTTCAATTTTGACATCCATTGTTTTGATTGATACTGAGAACTGGGTAGAGATCAAAATCCTATTTTGAGGACAAGATAGGTAGTTGATTCCATTCAGGGTCACAGTTTTAGGTGGATCCTGATCCATGGAGCAGAGATTATACTTACTTATAGAAAAAGGCGTACTGCTCTTTATACGTGTTTCTTCCGAGCCGAGAGCTGACCACATAGGTGTACGTTATGCTTCTCCTTGAGTTTCTAGGAAACATGAGGATTTCATGCTGAGTCTTAGAGGATGGACAGAGCCCTGCTGCACACGCCCCTAGCTCTAAGCCACCTTCGCATCCCCAGTAGCAATGTGTGGAGCAGCTATTTCCATCTTAACCTTTTTGTTGTTGTTGTTTGTTTTTTGTTTTTGGTGGTACTGGGAATGGAACCCAGGGGCTTCTACCTCCGGGCTATACTCCCAGACCTATTTTATATTTTATTTGGAAACAGGGTTTCTTAAACCAGCTGAGGCTGGCTTCTAACCTATGCGATCCTCCTGTCTCAGCCTCCCAAGCTCTGGGATTACAAGCGTGAGCCACCACGCCCGGCTTCCATCATAACTTCTGAATCCAGTAAGAAGGGCCACTGTTGACTGGAACTGGGACATCTGACAGACCTTTATTTGTTGTTTATTTACTTTTATTTATTTATTTTTGCAGTACTGGGGATGGAACCCAGGGCCATTCTACCTCTGAGCTACACCCTCAGCCCTATTTTTTTATTCTGTATTTTGACACAGGGTCTCACTGAATTGCAGAGAGCCTCATGAAGTAGCTGAGGCTGGCCGTGGACCGTGCTCCTCCTGTCTCAGCCTCCTGAATGCTGGGACCACAAGCGTGCGCCACCACGCCCGGCTTATTCACTTGTTATTTTTGCAGCACTAGGGATTGAACCCACGGCCTTGAGCATGCTAGGCAAGCACTTTATCACTGAGCTGAGCGACGTCCCCAGCGCAGCCCTGCTCTTATTTTTTCAGAAACCCTTCTGAGGGGCTACAGCTCATCCTTCCGGGCGAAGTCAACCTTATCAGGTCAAATGATCACATATTGTAGCTGTGCTTCCATAATGAAACATTTAGCTCTAAATTATTTTGTAATAGGCATTTCTTAGGCCTGGCGTGGTGGTGCACGCTTATAATCCCAGCATTCGGGAGGCTGAGACTGGAGGATCGTGGTTCGCGGACAGCCTCAGCTACTTAGTGAAGCCCTCTGCAACTCAGTGAGACCCGGTTTCAAAATAAAGAATAAAAAAAAAAATAGGGCAGGGGGTGTAGCTCGGGAGGTCAAATGTCCCTGGGTTCCATCCCCAGACCCGCAAAAATAAATAAATAAATAAATAAATAAATAAATAAATAAAATAAATAAAAATAAAATCGACATTTCTTTTTGCAACACTGGGGGTTGAGCACAGGCCTTCACACATGTTATATAACCATCTACCACCGAACTACGCCCCTAGCCCTTTTTAGTTTATTTTGAGACAGGGTCTTGCCCAGGCTGGCCTGGAACTTGCAGTTCTCCTGCCTCATCATCTTGAGTATCTGGGATTGCAGCATGGCTCACTGTACCTGGCTTGTAGTATGCATGCTTTTTTAACAGCAACATAATATCCCAGCTTGTGGACATGCCATAATTTGATTGACCCTTTCTTCTCTTATTAACATTCAATTCTTTCTTTTTTGTGTGTGGTACTGGAGATGGAACTTAGGGGTTGTCTACCTCTTTTTTATTGTTTATTTGGAAACAGGGTCTTACTAAGTTGCTGAGAGTCTAAGTAGCTGAGGCTGGCTTTGAACCTGCCATCCTCCTGTCTGAGCCTCCCAAGTACTGGGATTACAAGCATGCGTCACCATGCCTGGCTCAGTCTTTTTGTTGTAGGATAGAAGGAATAAGTAGGTAGAAAGGAGACAGGAAGGAAAAGTATAACTTTGATATAAGAACCTGGAGCTGAAATGCTTCAGCCTCTAGTCCACAAACCAGTTCTCTTTCCCAGGCCTGACTCTCCCATAAATTCTTGGGAAACCTGTAGATCCTAGAGTTAACAATATTTCAAAAAAACCCCTATAATTTAGGATATCCCAGCTTATCCGTCAATCAACTAATGAGGACCCCAATCAACCCAAGATCATCCACCCTAAGGCTGACCAGACCACAGACCATCAGGAAGCGCCTCGGGACTACTGGACTGAGCTCACCCACCCTAAGGCTGCCAGACCACCTGCCCACCATAAACCGCCTAGGGACTACCGAACTGAGCTCATCCTCACATACCTTCTCTAGCCCACCCCTCACGAAAGTCCCCTATAAGAAGAGAACCCTGAACTCCCCAAAATGCCTTCCTCATCTTGAGGGGCCCGCATTCTCTCTTGAATGTGTATTTCCTCCCCTTTTCCCCAATAAACCTCTATGTCAAATTCTTTTCCATCACGTCAGCCAAGGACCCTGCAGACCCCGAGTTCCTGAGCCAAGAACTCACCCCAACATCTTTGGCATCCCAACATTTTTTTTCTTTTCTTTTTATAACAGAATTTCTTTGTAATCCTAGCATTCAGGAGGCTGAGACTGGAGGATGGCAGTTCGCAGACCGCCTCAGCTACTTAGTGAGGCCCTCTGCAACTCAGTGAGACCTGGTTTCAAAATAAAGAATTAAAAAATAGGGCAGGGGGTGTAGCTCGGAGGTCGAATGCCCCTGGGTTCCATCCCCAGACCTGCAAACAAAAACAAAACAAAAACAAAAACAAACAGGACTTCTTCTGGGCAAGGTGGCATATACTTGTAAGCCCTGTACTTGGGAGGCTCTGATAAGAGGACCGCAGGTTCAAGGCCAGCCTCAGCAACTTAGTGCAACCCTGTTTCAAAACAAAAAGTAATAAGGGGCCAGATGGAGTGGTACATCTCTAATCCCAGTACTTGGGAGGCAGAGACAGAGGATCACAGGTATGACGCCAGCCCCAGAGACTTAGCGAGAACTTTGGCAACTTAGTGAGACCCTGCTTTAAAATAAAAAGGGCTGGGGGTATAGCCTGGAGGCAGAAGTCCCTTGGGTTCCATCCCAGAACCACAAAAGAAATGAATAACAGGACTTAGCTCATCTTTTTGTCAGCTGCTTTCATTTCTCCATCGGCCCCATCCCCTCGCCTGTTTCCGCTCTATTTATGTTCTCATTTCCAACCCAGCAGCTGACGGTTCCCAGGCCCAGCCTAAGGGAGGGGAGCCTGGCCCTGTGAGCCGGTGCTCGCGGTAAGCCCCGGCTCCCACATCGCCTTCAGTTCCCGGGTCTGGCTGCCCTGGCCGGCCCCACGTACCCATTCAGCTTCTCCATCAGCTGGGGACAGATCATGTTGTTGCTGTCCTTGATCTCCATCAGGAGCATGACGTCACAGCGCTTGATGACCTGCAGACAGAGAATTCCCAGGAGGGTGAGGCCATTTTCTGCAAAGTATGAAGCCTTGTGATAGTCAGGTCTGGTGGCACACACCTGTAACCCTAGTCCTTGGGAGGCTGAGACAGGAAGATCACAGGCTTGAGGGCAGCCTCAGCAACCTATCAAGACTCTGGTTTTTTTTTGTTTTGTTTTTTGGTGTTGCTGGGGGTGGAACCCAGGGGCTTTCTACCTCCGGGCTATACTCCCAGACCTACTTTATATTTATATTTGGAAACAAGGTCTCACTAAGTTGCTGAAAGCCTCACTAAGTAGCTGAGGCTGGCTTCGAACCTGTGCGATCCTCCTGTCTCAGCTTCCCAAGCACGGGGATTATAAGCTTGTGCCACCATGCCCAGCCGAGATTCTCTTTTAAACAAAAAAATAAAAAGGGTTGGAGGGTATAGCTCAGAGGTAGAATGACCTTGGGTTCAATCTCCTGTACAAGGGGAAAAAAGAGAAATTATAAGACTTTTTATTAAGCCGAGTGTGGTGATGCACGCTTGTAATCCCAGCATTGGGGAGGCTGAGACAGGAAGATCGCAGTTGATGGACAACCTCAACTACTTAGGCCCTTTGCAACTCAGTGAAACCCTATTTCAAAATAAAGAATAAAAAATAGGGCTGGGAGGCCGGGCATGGTGGCGCACACTTGTAATCCCCGCGCTTGGGAGGCAGAGACAGGAGGATCGTGCAGGTTCGAAGCCAGCCGTGCGCGCTGGCTTAGGAGACCCTGTTTCCAAATAAAAATGTAAAAAATAGGTCTGGGAGTGTAGCCTGGAGGTAGAAGGGCTTTCAGGAACCCCAGTACCACAAAAAATAAAAAATAAAAAATAGGGCTGGGGGTGTAGCTCGGAGGTAGAATGCCCCTGGGTTCTATTTCCTGTATTGCAAAATAAATAAATAAATAAATAAATAAATAAATAAATAAATAAATAAAAAGAGAGGGCAGATACAAGGGAAAATCAAGTCAACTACACAGTAACCCAGCTAGAAAGTAGCCATAGTGGAATCTGAACCCAACAATGCAGGCCCAGAGCCTAGAATCAGACCCTCACATACCCTAGCTGTGGTTTACTTAAATAACTTCCTAACAGCAACAATAACACGCAGTAAAGGCCTTCACAATTAAAAGGACAAAGCTGGATTCTACAGCCGTCAAAAGGTAGAATGATCAGAGCTGACTTTTTTGTTCTTTTGTTGTTTCGTTTTTTGGTGGCACTGGGGTTCCTGGAAACCCTTCTACCTCCAGGCTACACTCCCAGACCTATTATATATATATTTTTTTTTTACTTGGAAACAGGGTCTTTTACACCAGCGCGGCTGGCTTCGAACCTGCGCGATCCTCGGGATCCTCGGGATTACTAGCGTGCGCCACCACGCCGGGCCAGCGCTAACGTTTATTATGAACTTACTCGGAGCCTCACAACGCCCCGCGAGATGACCGTGGTCATCAGCTCATTGAACACAGGGGGAAGCCAAGCTCAGGGCGGCGCAGTGACCACCTACAGTCGAACTGCCAGGATGGGCGGGAGTCGGGCTCTGAGCTCAGATGGAGACTGAAAAGCCCACGGTGCCCACCTGGTAAGGACCAGCCCCGGCTCTCACAGGCTCGAGTCCAGGGAGGGAGGCAACGGCAGCGACTGGCTACAACTAGAGAGACAAACAGAATTTGCCTAAGGGTCACGGGCCTGACGTGTTGGGGAAGGAATTGCTTCCGCCCAGAGGATCATGGAACGCTCCGCCTGTTGCGTTAGTCACAGATCTTTCTGGAAGAGTTGTAAAAATGTACACACTCTTTGATTCCGTTTTCCTACTTTGAAGACTGTCTATTTCTCTGCACCTCCGTTCCTCATCTATAAATTAGATGATAATAGTCCATCCCTCGTGGGGTCTTGCAGGGTTGCTGGAGGATTAAGTGGCTACTTAAACAGTGCCGGCCATGTAAAAACATAGAGTAGACGATGCTGATTATCATTATTATCACTTGTACAGATCAAAGAGGAAGACGCAGCTGGGCATGGTGGTGCACGCTTGCAATCTCAGTACTTGGGAGGCTGAGACGAGAGGATCCCAGGTTCGAGGTCAGCCTCAGCAACTTAGTGAGGTCCTCTGCAATTTAGTAAGGCCCTGTTTCCAAATAAAAAAATAAAATAGGGTTGGGGGCTGGGGTGTAGGTCAGATGTAAAATGCCCCTGGGTACTATTCTCAGTACCACAAAAAATAAGAAATAAAAAAGAGGAAGATGCATTGCAACAGTAACAGTGGAAACAACCCAAGTCTCCCCAATGGGAAAACATCAATCTAATGTGCTGAAGAAAAAAAAGGACAGGGCATTATGAAACAGTAGAAGTTATGTTTTTTTTTTTTTTTGGCATTACTGGGGATAGAACCCAGGTGCATTCTACCTCCGAGCTACACCCCCAGCCCTATTTTTCATTCTTTATTTTGAAACAGGGTCTCACTGAGTTGCAGAGGGTCTCACTAAGTAGCTGAGGCTGGCCGTGAACCGCAATCCTCCGGTCTCAGCCTCCTGAATGCTGGGATCACAAGCTGCGCCACCAGACCCAGCAATATTTCTTCTTAATATTCCTAACATACAGGTGGTTATTCTGAGGCTCACAGTGAACATTAATAATCTGAACACTAAGAGAAAGTGGGATAATAGGACCCCTGCACCCCAAAGTCCTCCTCCTTTTATGGTATTGTGATTGAACCTAGGAACGCTCTACCACTGAGCTCACCCCAATACTTCTTTTTTTATTTTACGGTACTGGGGGATGGAACCCAGGGGCATTCTACCTCCGAGCTACACCCCAACTCTATTTTTTACTCTTTATTTTGAAACAGGCTCTCACTAAGTTGTGGAGGGCCTCACTAAGGAGCTGAGTCTGGGATTACAAAATGCACTACCACACCCCGCTTTATTTGTTATTTTGAAACAGGGTCTCATTAAGTTTCCACACACTGGCCTCTAACTTGAGATCCTCCTGTGTTAGCCTCCTAAGTACTGGAATGACAGGTGTGGGTCTCGCCCTACCAGAGCCCTCCTGACCACTACACTGGCCAGCCAAGAAGATCTGCATGTGCTTGTGATCGCGCCTCTTCAAGGACCAAGGGCCCTTTTTTTGTGTGACCCATTGGCGCAAAGCAAATATAGGCCATGGGTTCAGGCTCCCTTTGCTGGGAAAGCTCGGCCTCTGGGTTCCTGTTTACAACCCCTTCCTTGTCTACCACGCACTTCTGAGCCCCGTATCTCCAGCTGTGACTGATGTCCACTTCCCCTGGCCTGTTCTCTTGGTATCTCTGGAAAGATTTCCTATAGACAAGAACCTGCACTGCAATGAGCAATGGCTCAAGATTCCGTTGTCGGAATTCTCCTGTAACTGTAGCTGATTGCCACCCACCCACCCACCTACCCACCTACCCATCTACCTACCCATCCATCCATCCATCCATCCATCCTTCCTTCCTTCCTTCCTTCCACCCACCTACTCATCCACTGGTCCATCCATCCAACTAAATTTCATTGTGGGCCTACTGCATGCCAGGCCACAGCTAGACTCGGCTTTATGTATAACTTGATGCCCCGCTGCTGCCATAGCATCTGATACGAGTGAAAGAAAGGGAGAAGGGAGCGAGAAACATTCTAGAGCCAGCTGGGCACAAATATGTGTGTGTATATATATATATATATATATATATATATATATATATATATAGTGTGTGTGTGTGTGTGTGTGTGTGTGTGTGTGTGTGTGTTTCTGGGGTTTAAACTCAGGGGCATTCTACCTCCAAGATACACTCCCAGCCCTATTTTGAAACAGGATTTCTAGGTTGCTGAGTCTCAGGACTTGCTGAGCCTGCCCTTAGACCTGTGATTTCCCTTCTCCCCTCCTAAGTCCTGGAATTATAGACCTGTGCCACCATCGCTGATCTGTCTTCTTGTTTTTAATTTTTCTTATTGCATTGTAAGAAAGCAGGGGAATCACTTTACTCACTTTCCTATTTAATCCTGTAATAATAAGACATTCTTTTGTTCATTTTTTGGTACTGGGAATTGAACCCAGGGGCATTCTACCTCTGAGCTACACCCCCTACCCTTTTAATTTTTTATTTTGGAACAAGGTCTCACTAAATTCCTGAAATCCTACTGGCTAAGTCTCCTGAGTGCTGGGGTTATAAGTATGTGCCACCACACCCAGCTCCTATTCAGTTCTTTAAAAACTGATTTTGTTGGGCTGAGGATAAACCTGGGTGGTAGAATACACAATGCTTAGCTGGTTCACTCATCAGCACCACACCCCAAAAAGTTTTGGTTGTAATTTTCTAATTATAAAAATAATGTTGCTTGTTGTGAAACATCTGGAAAGTCCTGAAAAGACAGAGAAGACAATTAAAAAAAAAAACCAGCCCCACCACCCAGACTTTTTTTTGTGTGTGGTACTGGGGGTGGAACCCAGGGGCTTTTCTACCTCCAGGCTGTACTCCCAGACCTATTTTATACTTTATTTGGAAACAGGGTCTCACTAAGTTGCTGAGAGCCTCACTACGTAGCTGAGGCTGGCTTTGAACCTGTGTGATCCTCCTGTTTCAGCCTCCCAAGTGCGGGGATTAAAAGCGTGCGCCACCGTGTCTGGCTGCCTCCCAGATGTTTTCCCAAGTGATTTATATATTTACTTACAAAATTGGCATTGGAATGATTAGCCCAGTGGTTCTAACTATGGACTTTGAATCAAGTGGCATTGGGGTTTGTATCTCGATTCTATCCTTCATCAGCCATGTGACCCTAAGAAGGCCGCTTAACCTCCCTGGGTCCCCCACATTCCTTAGCTGTAACCTGAGAAAATACCAATACCTCCACCTCCCGTGGCGCCATCTTGGGAAGCAGAAGTCAGGCTGGATAGCGTACAGCAGGCCTGGTACACAGGCTCTGCTCTGAGGGTGGAAACTGAAGAATCAGCAGGAGACACCCGGCAGGGACGGCACCGGGACACCTGGCCCTGGCAGGGAGGGCAAGCCCAGGGCAGAAGGCAGCCTCCTTGCCTTCCAGCCTCCCCCGCGGAGGCAGAATGACACAACCTTCTCATGTTTGCCCCCCAAGGGACCAATCCAATGGGGAAAAGAGGAGGAGCCATCCCAGAGGGAATGGCTGGGTGCCCATGGTTCCTGAAACCCGGAGGAGTCGCCTACCCCTATCAGCCCCAGTTTTCTCCTTTTTCAACTGGAGGATATACTGCCCACCTCCTTATATTAAATAAGACTATAAAAGCTTTGGATTATAATAGTGCTCAGTCATTGGACCCTGGAATCAATTCCATTATTATTATTATTTTTTTTTTATTTTTATTTTTTTGGTGGTACTGGGGTTCCTGGAAGCCCTTCTACCTCCAGGCTACACTCCCAGACCTATTTTATATATCTGAAACAGAGTCTCTTACACCAGCGCGGCTGGCTTCGAAACTGCGCGATCCTCCTGTCTCTGCCTCCCAAGCGTGGGGATTACAAGCGTGCGCCACCACGCCTGGCCTTATTATTATTATTTTGTGGTACTGGTGATTGTACCCAGGGATATCCTACTTCTGAGGCACACCCCCAGCCCTATTTAATTATTTATTTATTTTTAAATTTATTTTTATTTTTATTTCTATTTTAATTGAGGGTCTGGAGATGAAACCCAGAGGCAGTCAATCTCTGAGCTACACCCCCTGCCCTAGTTTTTTTTTTTTTTTTAATTCTTTATTTTGAAACAGGATCTCACTGAGTTGCAAAGGGCCTCACTAAGTAGTAGCTGAGGCTGTCTACAAACCGCGATCCTCCAGTTTCAGCTTCCCAAATGCTGGGATTACGAGCATGCGCCACCACGCCTGGCTTAATTTTTTATTTTGAAACAGGGTCTCGCTAAGTCTCTGAAGGTCTCATTAAATTGGTGAGGGTAGCCAGGTGTGGTGCCACACACTTGCAATCCCAGCATTCGGGAGGCTGAGACAGGAGGATCGCAGTTTGTGGACAGCCTCAGCTACTACTTAGTAAGGCCCTTTGCAACTCAGTGAGATCGTGTTTCAAAATAAAGAATAAAAAAATAGGGCTGGGGGTGTAGCCCAGAGGTAGAATGCTCCTGGGTTCCATCCCCAGTACCACAAATTAATTAATTAATTAATTAATTAATTGCTGAGGCTGACCTCAAGCCCATGATCCTCTTGTCTTAAACTCCCAAAAGTTCATTTTTGAAAGCTTGGCATTTTGGGCTTAACTGTAACTGCTCTGTAGGGCACCTCTGGCAGGGTTTTATGACAGCTCTGTTGGCGGGAAGGATGCTTTTGTGGCATTGGTGGTGAAGGTAATTCTTTTTTTTTTTTTTTTCTTTTAATGTGGTGCTGGGGATTGAATTCAGCGGAATTCTACCTCTTAGCTACATGCCTATTTTATTTTATTTGAAAACAGGGTCTCATTAGGTTGCTGAGAGTCTTACTAAGTTGCGGAGGCTGTCCTTGAACCTGGGATCCTCCTGTTTCAGGCGCCTAAGTTCTGGGATTACAAGTGTGTGCCACCACACCCCACAGAGAGAATAATTCTTGACAAAGACTTCAGACACGCTTGGTAGGCTCTGGCAGCACAAAAGAGGCGCTGTGTGTAAGAATGGAATCATCACAGAACAAAGAGACAGGTGCTGAGATTGCGCTGATGTCTCCTGGGATGGACAGGTGCGGGGTGATGGGAACGTGGCAGCTTCCCAGGCTCCACACGGCCATGGGTGAAGATGTGAGGACATAGTTTCCCTGCATGGCAGAGCTCCCCACGGAGCCACATGTCCGGCACCCACACGCTTGGCACAGCCGACCTGGTTAAACAACGGCATCTAGAGGCCCTGGGTACCGTCCAACGGGCAGGGTCGACAGGGCTCAGGACTGCTGAGGAAGAAAGCACTGAGTCCTCTGCCTAGCAACACCAATTCCTGCCTTGTGCCAGGGGTGCCGGGTCCTACTCACTGGGCCCTCCGCCTTCTTGCCCCTGCTGGAGGCAATGCCCCCCATTTTGTGGGAGGATGTAGACAGATGGCAGTGAAGCGACCCCTGGCTCTCACGGTGCCAGGGCTCCTGTCATGTCCACCCCACCATGGGGCCTCTGGGGTTTTTAAGGCAATAACCCCACTGCCAGCATCCTAAGTAAGTTAACCTATGGGACCAAGAGGGTCGACGGACTCCAGAGAAATGTGAGCGGTGTCCCCAGTCACCGGCCACGTCACCCAAGGACAGCATTATCTAAGTGCAGAGGAAGTTATGCACTTAGAGATGGAGTCGGGGGAAAGCTTAATTTTTATTTTGAGCCAGGGTCTCACTAAATGGCTGAGGGCCTCGCTCCTGCAATCCTTCTGTCTCAGACTCTCAAGAATTGGCATTGCAGGTGTGCCACTGTGCCCGGCTACTTCATCTTGCTTTGCTCAGCATCTCTGCATAGGGGATAATGATCCTTGATCAAAAGGATGATGAAACAGAATCAGGTAATTATGGTGCCCGGCAGTCATGAAATCACCCAAACAGCCTCGAGGTCCTTACCTGGAATTTACTACCGTCCAGATGCTGGTGTTAAGAGCTTTACCTCCCCCTATCTGGGGAGCCCTCAGAACACTCCTGTGGGAGGCACAGCTATCACCCCAGTTTTAGAATAGGGCAGGAGTCCCCAAGAGGGGCCACGGCTCTTGTAATCATTTCCTTTCCTATCGATACCCAATGCCAAGCCAGCTGCTGCCTTCAGCCCAAGGGCAATGTTGAGTTAGAGTCCTCCCGAGCCCCGCCGAAGGACAGCTTACCTTCATGATGATGTCCATGGCCTTGCTGTTTCCCGTCTTGCTTTCCCCAAAGGACCTCACGTTGAAGGAGCAGAGCTTCAGGGCCAGGGTGCCAGGGAGGGCGAGGAGAAGCATCAGGGTGCCCAGGCTCCGGGACATCCTGGCGCTGTTCGGGCTTGGGATGGACGGGAGAAGAGACAGCAGCGGGCGTGTAGGCTCCTGCCACCTCCCGGCTCAAGTGACTTATGAAGCTTGCAGATAACAGGAATTACTGGATTCCTCTTAGCTACTTTCACTTCTCCGAGGAACCAAAGATCATGGGTTTTAATCCCCAAGGAAATGAAGACACTGCGCGAGGCTTGTAGGAGCCCCTGTGTTTGGCGCCCTGCCGAGGAGACTGGCATGCCTAATTTAGGCAGCATCCTCTCCAAAGCCATTGACATCCCCACCGGAGCCAGCTCTGACCTCAGGTCATCTCTGCTGAGATTGCAAACTCCGGGCCTTTTCCTGATGCTGGTCAACTCGGAAGTGGTCCACCCTGAGGGCACCTGGGGCGGGACCTTTGCTGGAAGACAATGAAGCAGAGGGCAGTGGGAAATCCTGCTGGGTTTTGTCTAAGTCACTGGGATTTGGTGGCCAGCTGTATCCGCACACAGCCAGGCAGCAATCCTCTAACCACCCTGATGGGCCTAAATTAAGGCCAAGTTTAGTTTGAATTACATAATTTTTTAGGCAGGGAGGGTGATCGTCGATCTGCTAGGATGGGCCAGGGATTGCCTTTGGGATGTAAGGGGTAAAAAGTAGCTACTTGTGCTACTTTTGCATAAGCCAGCTGTAGTCAGGAGCTGGCCGGCACCAGCCCCTGGTTCAATTTGGTATTATTCTAACGTTTGTGATAGTCCTGTGACTCCTCTCCGCTCCCCAAAAAAGGAAAGTTCTGCAAAAATTGTAGAATTACAGCCCAAGTAAGATGACTTTTAGAGACTTAAGAAGGCTGATACAAAGTTCTGAAAAACAAAAGAAATGTGAAATCCAATCAGGTTATAGTTGTGGACTTTGGCAAAGACAATTCTTCTGTGAGAGAAAGGGAAGCCAGGCATGGTGTCACACACCTGTGATCACAGCTTTGTGGACAGCCTCAGCCATTTAGCAGGATTCCCCGCAACCTAGCAAGACCCTGTTTCAAAATAAAAAATAAAAAGGGCTGAGGGTGTAGCTCAGAGGTAGAATGCCCTTGGGCTAAATCCCCAGAACCAGAGAGAGAGAGAGAGAGAGAGAGAAAAGAAGAAGAAGAAGAAGAAGAAGAAGAAGAAGAAGAAGAAGAGGAGGAGGAGGAGGAGGAGGAGGAGGAGGAGGAGGAGGAGGAGGAGGAGGAGGAGGAGAGAAGAGAGACTGTTGTCATGTGCACCACCCAGTGCCAGGACAGGAACCTGGAGATGGTTTACGAGGCAAAGGCTTTACTGAAATGCGCACAGGGGAGGCCCAGTGGCGATGCTCTGGACAGATGCCACCTCTGTCCCTCAAGGCGCTCTATGAGCAGCACCTCCCTCCCTCCAGGCGCTGTGTCCAGGCTGACCCGCTGGACGAGTGGCGGGTGTCCTCACAGCGCCCTCAGATCCACCCTCGTCACCGCTGACAGAGGGTTTGTAAGTTGGGCTGCCAGCGCAGGGGCATCACCTGCATTCACCTGCAAGACCAGTGCAGGGAACAACCACCTGACTACATGTGAGAAAGTAGCTCTCCACGGATGACACCACCTTGCCCTGGTTCTCAGCGTGCAGAGAGAAGCCAGGGTTCTTCAAACAACGAGGCTCTGTACACCCTGGTCCAGGTCGGTTCCTATTGTTCCCTTAACTTGGCTAGGTTTTGGGGGACAGAAAGGGGTCATTCGGGGTGGGGTTTTTTCCTTTTCCCTTCCTTCCTTCCTTCCTTTCTTTCCTTTTTTTTTTTTTTTTGCAGAACTGGGGGTTGAACCAGGGGCATTCTACATCCGAGCTACACCCCCCCAGCCCTATGTTTTGTTCTTTATTTTGAAACAGGGCCTCACTAAGTAGCTGAGAGTGGCCCTGAACCTGTGATCCTTCGGTCTCAGCCTTCGTGGCACTGGGATTACAAAGACAAGCCATTACACCCAGCTTTCTCTTATTTAAGGACAATACAGTTGTGCACTAAGCCCTTTTCCATACATGTTTCCTATGACTATGCAACATCCACCCTGGGAAATAGGTCCCTGACTGCAAGACGAGTCAGATCCCCTTGGAGCCCAAGCTCTCATCCTGGCCAGTACGTTCCCACCAACGAGCCCCCTGAATGTTGTATTTAAGGGGCAGAAATGGAGATTGAAGTCTCAGGCACACGGGGCCAAACATCACAGCAGCCCCAGCCGTTCACACCGCCCTGGTGTGAACACCTTGGAAGGTATCTGAGGAAGGCAGGATGGAGATTCTAAGAGGAGCAAAGGTGTCACAGGCTGAGTCACTCTTGAGCAAGAAGAAACAAGGGGCCTGTGGGAAAGTCTCCGCTGCTGGCCAGGATAGCCTCGTGGCCAAAACACGTGTCCCCAGCGACTGCTGCTGTCTGACAAGGGACGAGCCCCAGTAATGACCTGTAATGCGTGCAAGGGCTCCCTCATCACGTTTCACAACCGGCTTGGGGTTGGGCGAGGAAGATGCATTATTTAAGGTTGTGTAATTGTGACAACCTCGCCTTTTACTATGGGTTCCAGCTGATGAGATCAGCTGGGCTCGGGCTTCAGCCCCGCACGGCATCCTCCACATGAGACTGTGCCTGGATCTCAAGAGGGGCACCGGACTGTGTTGCTGCTCCAGTTAAAATTATTCAAAGGCTCTTATTTGACAGAAAGACCCAAGTTTCCTATTGGCTCTCTACCCACTCACATTTTCAGGATCATGAGTTCTACTCCCCCCACACTGTCTGGTGTTCATTTGCCACCTCAGGGCCTTTGCATGGCTGTCCCCTCCACCTGCAACGCTCTTCCTTCCACCTCCAGCTCTCAGCTCTAGGCACTGCCTCAGGGGCGCCTTCCTGGCCCTCCTCACCCCATTGGGGTCTTCCCTCTTATTCTCTTTCATGGCACCCGGGGCCTCTGTATCATGATGCATTATTATCTGTGAGTGTGTGTGTTTTCATTTAATGTCTGTCTCCCTGCTACATGGCTCACACATCCACGTGTCTGCCCTGCCCATGATGGGATGGGCATGGAGCAGGTGCCTCTTGTTGGGTGTGAGATGTAATGTTCTGACTGACTTCAGAGCCTGGTTCTGCATCACTGTGTGGGTGCCACACCAGAGGACTCAGCCTCCTAGTGTAACTGTAGAGAGCCCCTGGCCACAGGACAAAAGGTACCAATAACAGCCGCTGGGCATCTCCTTATGGAGTGCTCAGTGCTAACTACTCTGTTACGCCTGCCTAGGAGCAAAGCATAGGGCAGGCTCCTCTGCCTTGGTACCACTGACATTGCAGGTCCTGCTGAGGCTTGCATCTGGATGTCCCCAAAGGCCCATGTGTTAGAGGCTTAGTCCCCAGTGTGACAGTACAGGTAGGTGGTGGGAACTTGAGGAGGTGGGGACTGGTGGGAGGTCTTAGGGCACTGGGGGCATGGCTCAGGAGGGGACTGTGGGATCACAATTACTAGCTTTCTTTCTTTTCTTGCCACAGCCCTGAGCCGGTGTCTCAGCCTTGCTTCATTATATGTTCCCGCCATAATGGACCACCTCGGCACAGGCCCAAAAGCAACGCAACCAACCAACCATGGGCTGAATCCGTCAAACTGTGAGCCAAAAGACCGTTTCTCTATAAGCTGACCAGCTCAGGTGTTTGTTATAGTGCTGGGCTGGATATTCTTTGTTGTTAGGGGGCTGTCCTGTGCCCCTAGGACAGGATGCTTAGTGGTATCCCTGGGCCCTATCCACTAGTTGCCAATACACCTTCCAGTTGTGACAAGCCAAACTGTCTTCAGACATGGTCAAATGTGATCCCAGGAGGGTTGGAATGACTTGGTTTGGAGGTTAAAGCATATGAACTTACTGGCTATTTTGCCTTGGAAAAATAACCCTGTCCGTGCCTACTTCCTTACCTTTAAACTGAGGATAACAATGCTCGTACAGGGTAGAGCTTTGAAGATTTGGTGAGTTGATAGCTGGAGGGCAGATTCCACATGATGCCTGGCCCTTCAGGGCAATCAGCTGGGCTGATATTTTGTCTCAGGAATATAACTGTTCTATCTCCACTTTACAGATGAGGAAATGGAGCTTGGCAACCAAGGAATCAGGCTGTGAAGCAACATCAGAGGTTGGCATTTGGGTTCCCAGGACTAGTCCCTTTCCCAGGCCTCTCCTCACCGGTACCAAAGGGCCCAGGTGTCTCTAGACCTTGTCCCGCCAACTGCAGGCTGAACTGGTGCTGTTGCAATGAGTGGGCGGGCAGGTCTGCAGGCCCAGGGGAGCAGCAAACAAACCAGGAATTCAGGTAAAAACTGAATGCCACATTTTATAAAGATCAAGCCGGACGTGGTGGTGCATGCTTGTAATCCCAGCATTCAGGAGGCTGAGATAGGAGGATCACTGTTCACAGACAGCCTCAGCTATTTAGTGAGGCCTTTTGGAACTCAGTGAGACCCTGTTTCAAAATTTAAAAAGACTAAAAAAAAGAAAAAAAAAAGAGAAAAAAATAGGGCTGGGGGTGTAGCTTAGAGGTAGAATGCCCCTGGGTTCCATCCCTAGTGCAGCAAAAATCAAAACGTTAGCCAAGCATGGTGGTGCATGTAATCCCAGTACTTGTAATCCCAGTGCTTAGGAGGCTGAGACAGGAGGATCGCAAGTTTGAGGACAGCCTCAGCAAGTAGTGAGACTTTCATCCACCTAGTGAGATCCTAGTATTTCAAAATAAAAATAAAATAAGGCTGGGCATGTAGCTTGGAGGTACAACACCCCTGGGTTCAGTCTCCAGTATCAAAAATAAATAAAAATAAATAAAAACTTAGTGTGCAGAAATAAATCCACAAGCATCTTAGACAAATACACAATCGACCTGCCCTTGGACCTGAGCCTGGCTCATTCACCTCACAAGAATCCTGCCCGAGACGTACAACTAGCCCCTCAGCCCGGGTAAAGCTGGCCGGTGGGGGTCAGAGGCGGACACGGGAGGGGCAGCGCCCTCTTCTGGCCGTCGAGGAACACTGTCCGTGGTGGGAGGCTCCTTCCTCAGTGCTAAAACACTTTTCCTCCTGACTCCATCGTGGGGCAGTCAGGTTAGAGGGCACAAATGCCATCGGGGCCCGCCTCACCCCCTTCCACTGGCTGCACCCCACTGGATCCCTGCCTTTCTGGGAGCTTTTGGTGCACGCCTCCCTGCTGCCTGGCGATTGCAAAGCGGCCTGTTAGTATCTGTCAAGCCGGCGTTTCCAGGCTGACCACCAGGGGGCGTGGCGAGGAGCCGGGCCTGAGGCCTGGGCTTCCCCCAGCCGGGGGCTGGGGCACCTGCTCCCAGCAGGAGCTGCTCGCCCACCGACCGGTCCCTTGTTCTTATAAAGGCTTGTTAGCTTCTTGACCGCACTTACCTTTCACATTTAACTTTTTATTTCGAGTTGATCTCAGATGTGCATAAAAATCACAAGAACAGTACACACAATTTTTATATACTCTCTACCCAGACTCCTCAAGGGACATTTTTGGCACGTTGGCTTATTTATATTAGTTCGCCATAGGGCTGGGTGTAGCGCAGGGTAGAGCCCTTGCAGAGCATGGGCGAGGCTCTGGGTTCATCTCCGTGGCCCCCATCATTGGTTTACTACACATACATATTTTTTTTCCCATTCAGGAGTAAGTTGGAGACATTGTGACGCTACCCTTACTTCAGGATGTGTTTTTCAAGTACATTTTCCTACATAATCATGGGACATTTGTCAAAACCAGAAGGGTTAAGCCAGGCCTGGTGGCACTTATCTGTAATCCCAGTACTTAGAAGGCTGAGGCAGGAGGATAGCAAGTTCAAGATCACCCTCAGTAATTTAGTGAGGCCATGTTTCAAAATAAAAAATAAAATAGGGCAGGGGGTGTAGCTCAGGGTCAGAATGCTCCTGGGTTCAATCCCCAGTACCTCCCCCCCCAAAAAAATAAATCCCCAGAAGGATTAACAATGATGATATTAATCTAATCTACAAATCTTGTTCCAGTTTTACCAAATGTTTGTTTGATTGGTTTTTTGGGTTTTAGTTTGGTTTAGTTTGGTAGTTGGGATTGAACCCAGAGCCATCCTACTTCTGTGCTACACTCCCAGTCTTATTTTATATTTTATTTTGAAACAGAGTCTCACTAAGCTGTAGAAGGCCTCCCTACACTGCTGAGGCTGGCCTCAAACCTGTGATCTTCCTGTCGTAGCCTCCCAAGTACCGGGATTACAGGCGCGCACACCACGCCGGGTTTACTACTGTGTAATAATATCCTTTACGGCGGTTTTCTTCTTTCTGGTCTAGGACCCAATCCAAGACTCTGCGTTGGCTTGGCCATCCTGTCTCTGGCTCCTTCAGTCTGAACAGTTCTTCAGTTAACTCTTTGGTCTTTCTTTTTTATTCCCTTCAGTACTGGGGATGGAACCCAGGGGCATTCGACCTTTGAGCCACACCCCCAGCCCTCTTTTTTATTCTTTATTTTAAAACAGCGTCTCAGCCGGGCGTGGTGGCGCATGCTTGTATTCCCTGCACTTGGGAGGTGGAGACAGGAGGATCGCACAGGTTCAAAGCCAGCCGCGCTGGCTTAAGAGACCCTGTTTCCGAATAAAAATATAAAAAATAGGTCTGGGAGTGTATCCTGGAGGTAGAAGGGTTTCCAAGAACCCCGGTAACACCAAAAACAAACAAACAAAACAAAACAAAAAAAGAACAGCGTCTCACTAAGTTGCAGAGGGCCTCACTAAGTAGCTGAACCACACACCTGTGATCCTCCTATCTCAGCCTCGCAAATATTGGGATTAGAAGCGTGTGCCACTGCAGCTGACTCGCTTTGGTCTCTTATGACGTTGACATTTTATAAGTGTACAGGCCAGTTATTTGGCTGAATCTCCCCCAATCTGCATTTGTCTGAGGTTCCTGGCAAATGAACTCAGGACACACATTTGTCAAAACCATGGCCAGGTGGCACACATCTGTAATCCCAGTACGTTGCTAATGAGATGTGTCTCATGGGGCAGAAACGTTGCTAATGTGTCTCGTGGCATTTCATCAAGAGTGTCTTCCAGGACAGCTGGGTGACTCGGAGACACAGGGAGGGGATTATAACTTGAAAGCTTTTAATAACAGTAGCTGAAACTTATTACGTGTCATGAAAACTCCGTGTTTCATGACTTGGAAAGGTGTATGTTTCTCTTGGAACGGGGCTGTGTGGGTGCTTCTGTTGCATCACAACAGTTATAAAACAAGAGTGTGGTTGCGGGTGCTGAGTTCTATCAGGCCTCACGTTCCACATCCCCTTTCTGTGCACTGGGTCCTTAAAGCCACAAACCCCTTATTATCGCTTCCTTTTACAGACGAGACAACCGAGCTTCAGAGAGGGTAAGTCACCTGCCCAAGTCTCAGCAGGTGAGAGGCACAGCCAGGGCTGCTGGACACCACCGAGTGGCGCCTGGTCAAGCTCCTATAGCACTTCTCCACGTGGCTGGAGAAGGAACAGCCTGGCACCATTCTAGCTCAGAACACAGAGAACAATGCCTGGCCCTGCCCTCAGGCTCCCAGAGACGGGGACTTCTGCCTGTGTTCTGGAACTCCCTGCTTGACTCACACCTGTCAACCTAAATCACAACCGGAGAGAGGTTCTCTAAAGAACACTGATGTTTATTCGGGAACACCAGAGCGGAGTGGGAGTTCTTGTGTCATAGTAAACCGTGGGCATGTTCGAAGAGGCAGAGACAAGGGAAGTTATTAAAGGTAAAATGAGGATTAAGCAAGATCTCTTGAAGCAATGATCCTTGGCCACAAGGATAACGAGGGTGGCACCTGTCTGAGCTTGAATAGACCTCAGACATCCTTGCAGAGTATTTGCTGTGTACGTTGCAGTAGCCTTTGTGCAAGGCTGTGGTTCTGGCAGTCGTTTGTGATGGTAACCCTTGGCAATGGTGTGGGAGAATCCTTCCTTCCTAACTTCCTGGCTTCGTTTTGTGTTAGGGTAAGCAACTCCATTTTGAATTTGACGCCTTTCACATACGTCAGGAGCATGAGAGTTTGGGCGACACCTGGTTGTGAATAGGGTCCCAGTGGATTGCATGGAGTTTCCTGGGAGCAGAGCCCCCTGGGCCATCACGCTTCAGCCACTGACCTATCAATTGACTGGAATCCACACCAGTCCGAAGGCAGGGTGAGGACAGCGGGTTTGAGCAGGTGTCAGTCCTTAACAGTGACTCATGGCGGATCCTCCAGGCAGGCATCCTTTCCCAGGATGGTTCCCCTTCAAGGCAGAGCTTGATGAAAAGTCATCCCCAAACCAGATTTAGATGCAGGCTGGTGTCCTTCATAACATATGGCTGTAAAAAGTCAGCCCTGGAGATTCACGGAAACAAGAAGCTCCTAGGCCTGGACCAGGGGTCATTTTGCATGGTAGAATTTTAGATGTGGTATTTAGGCATTGAACAGTTCACCTTTCTGAGGGTGGAGGGTGCTAAGGTGTGAATACGGTTTGTCTTCCACAAACTCATGTTGAAATGTGATTTCCATGTGAAGGGATCGAGACGTGGCGGGGCCCTTAAGAGGTGACTGGGCAGCTAATGGGAATTAATGTCTTTCTCTGCAAATGAGTTTGTTCTAGCAAGAGCCTGATCTTGGACGTGAGCCAAAATAAATCTCATTTGTTTGTGAGTTATCCCATCTTAGGCATTCTGTTACAGCAACAGAAAATAAACGAAGATAGAGGGTGACACAAAGATGATTAAGACAGCTTCTGTCATTGAGGACTCAAAATTAAGTCATTATGGGACTCACCTTTGGTTTCCCCGAGTTTTCTATGCCTCTGAGCTATCTGTATCCAATGTCCACAAAAAGTTCACAAGTTTGAATCATCTGTGTAAATTTTGAGCTCAACCCATCTTGAGCACCAGTGGATACCATCTGGTCTGAGCTGCTATGACTTCTCTGACTATAGTATTGGGAAGGGCGGTTGCCCACGCTGGTTTGCCCCAGCCTGGAGGTGGGCTTCTAGGATGCCAGGTTTTTGAGTACTAAGTCAGAACAAGTCCCAAGCAAAATGGAAGGAACCGGTCACCCTAGAGTTGGAACAGGAGACAGGAGGAGTGGGTGGGTGGGTGGGAGAGGGATACTCACAACCAACACTTATTTTAGAATTTTCTTTCTCATGTGCTCACTTTCTTTTTTGGTACTGGGGATTAAACCCAGGGCATTCTATCTCCAAACTACATTACAAGTCCTATTTATTTATTTATTTTGGTGGTACTGGGGTTCCTGGAAACCCTTCTACCTCCGGGCTACACTCCCAGACCTATTTTATATTTTTTATTTGGAAACAGGGTCTCTTAAACCAGCGAGGCTGGCTTTGAACCAGCGCGATCCTCCTGTCTCCACCTCCCAAGCGCGGGGATTACAAGCGTGCGCCACCACGCCCAGCCTATTTATTTATTTTTAAACAGGGTCTTACTACACTACTGAGGCTGTCCCCTAACTTGCAATCCTCTTGTTTCAGCCTTCCAATTACTGGGATTACAGGTGTGCTCCATCACTCCTGGCTTCTCTCTTTTGGTGTTGGGAAGTTTAAAAGTATAATAATGAGCTGGGCTTAGTGGTACACGCTTGTAATCCCAGTACTTGGGAGGCTGAGACAGGAGGATCATGGTTCAAGGACAGCCTCAGCTACTTAGTGAGGCCCTCCACAACTTAGTGAGATCCTATTTCAAATAAAGAATAAAAAATAGGGCTGGGGGTTTAGCTAGGAGGTAGAATGCTCCTGGGTTCCATCCCCAGTATCGCACACACAAAAAGTGTAATAACGGCTGGGCCTAGTGGTGTACACCTGTAATCCCAGTTACTTGGGAGACTGAGGAAGGCAGGCCATACGTTCAAAGCCAGCCTCTCGGCAACTTAGCAAGATGCTATTTCAAAATAAAAAAATAAAAGGACTGGGAATGTAGCTCAGAGGCGGAATGCCCCCGGGTTCAATCCCCAGTAACACACACACACACACACACACACACACACACACACCCGGATAGTAAAACATTGTGACCCTGAATGACCTCTTTCTATCCCCCCAAACATAGCCCAGTTAAAGTAAGAGCAGGGGCGAAGGTGGACTGGAGTGTGTGGACACGTATTGTCTGGAAGGACCCAGCTTTCTCTCACGTGCTGAGAACCAGGGAAAGTTGGTGTTACCTGTAGAGAGCTACTTTCTTGCACACGTGGCAGGACGGGTGCTTCTTGGGATGCTGTTCATACGGGCAGCCCAAGCAATGGTTGGCAATGTCGCTTCTGCAGCCCAACATTTAAAACCCCCTGTCAGTGGTGCCCAGGGTGGAGTTGAGGCCACCGTAGGAAGCAGACACGCCATCGCATCCTTGCCCGTCAGTGCCCGGTGCCCTCGGGGTGCAGCCACCACAGGACATGATCCTGTGTGAGGAGGACTGTCGGTCTGTCACCACCGAGCACTTCTGGGGGCAGACATGATCTCTTAGAAGCTTTCCGTGATCAATCATGTTTTGTACACGGTTTCCAAGTCTTTTCTTGGGTCTCTCGGCAACCTGTCCCACTGCCCTGGCACAAGTGGGCCGTGGATATGAAAATTGCTCTGGCTGTGGGATCAGCCAGTTGACCCTCAGCAAAGTGGGCTTGTCCGTCTCAGGGGGCAGTTGTGAGGACTCAGGGGTTTGATGCCCGGCGTCTGCAGGTAACAGGTGCACATTAAACAGTGGCCACCATTGGCACCACTCTGCGCTGACTGGCATGTTGCTGTTCCAGGAGACACAGATAGAGGTGCGACGGGGCAGATGCCGGCAGGTGGAGGTTTCAATACTCTTTGCCAATGCTGGGTGAGAACTGTCAGCTGATAAGGAGTTTCTACTTGATGACTGACGGTGCAACCAGGGAAGGGGGGGCCCTGGATTGCTCCCCAGCCTCCTACTGCCTGCGACTCAGTGATGCTGCTCAGGGCTGGCGCCGCGGGAGGGCTGGAGGTGAGGCCTCGTTTCCTCCTGCCTCCTGGGCTTCACTGTGAAACTGGAGTCAGTCAAAGCTTCTCTCTCGGCCGTGAGGGTGGAGAAGAGTCACCCAGAATGACTCACCCCGGAACTCAACTAGGTGTGTCCAAAGGAAAACTGTGATGCGGGAAAGCCCCTCTGGATATGGAAACTCTGGGCCCTTGGAGGCCCAGGAGCTACAGAATGCGAGTTAAAAGAAAGGACGCACAGCCCATATTTTAAGGTGCGGGGTTTTTTTTTCTTCTTTTTGTTGGGGATTAAACTAAGGGTTTATTTATTTATTTATTGTGGGTCTGGGGTTTTGATCTCCGAGCTACACCCCATGCCCTATTTTTTTTTTTTTTTTTTTTTTTACGGTACTGGGGTGGAACCCAGGGCCTTTTTATACTTCTGGGCTATACTCCGAGGCCTATTTTATATTTTATTTGGAAACAGGGTCTCACTAAATTGCTAAGAGCCTCACTAAGTAGCTGAGGCTGGCTGTTCGAAGCGATCCTCCTGTCTCAGCCTCCCAAGCGCTGGGATTACAAGCATGCACCACTACGCCCAGCTAGTCCTTATTTTGAAACAGGGTCTCACTGAGTTGCCGAGGGCTTCACTAAGTAGTTGAGACTGTCCATGAACCGTGATTCTCTGTTCTCAGCCTCCCGAATGCTGGGATTACAAGCGTGCGCCACCACGCCCGGCAAACTAAGGGTTTAAACACATGGTAGGCTATACTGAGCTAGACCTCAGCCCCATTTTGAAGATTCTGAAGAGGGAAAATTTAAAATCTTAAAAGGCAACTCTCTCTCTCTCCTTCTCTCTCTCTCTCTCTCTCCCTCTCCCTCTCCCTCTCCCTCTCCCTCTCCCTCTCTGTTACTAGGGATTAAACCCAGGGGTGTTCTGCCTCTGAGCCCAAATCAACTCCTTGTTGTCCTCTCTGACCCCCTTTGCCTTGCCCTTCTCCTTCTGAGCCACTCACTTTTGCAGTTACCTTGAAGTCCAGAACAGGTCTGACTGATAAGCCTCTTTATGGCAAGGGACTGAAACTACCTAAGCAATGGCTGATCACCCACGACAACCACGCCCGCAGAGCCACGACAGCTAGCTACCCATGAAGGGACGGAGGCCACCCTCGAGGCTGGAGCTTGGCAGTACCAGTCCTGATAACGGCCAGCCAGACCGGGCCACACCCGACCTTTTTCTTTGCTCTCCTTTTCTATAGAACCTCACAGTTCCCGCAAAACCTGGAAGGCAGATCTGTGGTCACTGAGCCTCTGCGTCTGCACTTCTGAGCGTGGCCACCCTGATTAAAATTTCTTTCCTGCCCTTTGCAACCCACCACTTGTCCTCTTGAGCCATTGGGACAGGAGGCCAGGCCTGGTCTGCGGGATCCCGGAGCCCAGGCCTTCACCCCAAAGCTCCGTAACAGGCCCCGGGCGCTGTGTGCACAAGGCGCCAGTCCCTGTGTGCTCACCGCTACAGAGAGCTCTGCACACGTAGGTGCCCAGTGCATACTTGTTAAGTGAATGAACAAGTGTTTCAGGGAAGAAGCCCCATAGTGCAGCACGAGCCCAAAGAGGACTTAGGGAAGGAGGAAGTGATGTCTAAGTGAAAACAGGAAGGAGCGGTCAGGCCATACTGAGGTTCAATTGCCCCTAAAAGCAGAAGTACCACAGTGGTGGCTGAGGCCTTCCCAACATCCTCCGCACCCCATCTTTAGAGTCGGGGTCCTGGATTGGAATTCCCACTTCCGTCCTTTCCAGGCAGAGTCCTCACCTCCCTGAGCCTCCGTGTCTTCTGAGAAAGGAAGCCAACTGCAGTGCCTGCTTCAGAGGAGGAAACGAAGCTCCTTTAAAATGGGGGCGTGTAAAGAAGCACCCAGGCACTGTCCCGAGCCACTCCCTTTTGTCCTAACCTGGTCTTTAAGCTGCTTTTCTTCCCTGGGGTCGGGGACACCCATGCTGAGGGAGGAAGCTGTCCCCAAAGGAAAGTGTCCATGTGGGGCATCCTGTGGCTGGAGGAGCCCAATCCTGGCCTGGAGTGCTCTGTGTGTGCAGAGCTGGGCTCGACGCCTCCGTCTTCTCCCTGTGTAATCCTGGAGCTACTATCTGAATGGGGAAGATGGTTTTCTTTCTTTCTTTCTTTCTTTCTTTCTTTCTTTCTTTCTTTCTTTCTTTCTTTCTTTCTTTCTTTCTTTCTTTCCGGTACTGGGGATTGAACCCAAGGGTACTCTACCTCTGAGCTACACTACCAGCCCTATTTTGTATTCTTTATTTAGTTTTAGTTTTGTTTTGTTTTATTATAATAATAATAATTATTATTACTACTACTGCAAACTCATAGATTTAAAGCTGTTTCACATGGTTCATTTCATTCTTATTGATGGAAATTCCACTTTGGGTCTATTATGCTGACAAAGACTGAAGAGTTTCAGTGTTGGTGAGGCAAAGGAGAGGGCCCAGCCTCTGTAGAGAACACTGAGGTAATGTTGATTAAATTATGCACTGCACATTTTCTGTGACCCACTATTTTACTTTTAGTAATTATCCTGCATTTGAAACCCTCGCCCGTGTACAAAGTGGTATATGTACCAAAGTGTTCACCGGGGACTCGTTTAGTTTAACATTATTAAAAAGCTATTTGCACGCCCATGTTCATAGCAGCCTTATTCACGTTAACAAAAAGGTGGAAGCCACCCCAGTGTCCTTCAGAACTCGAACGGGCAAGCAGAATGAGTGTGGTACACGCAGTATCATGGGATTCTGCGCAGACTTTAAAAGGAGGGAAATTCTGACACTGCTGTAACGGGGGTGAACCTTGCAGACACTAAACTAAGTCAAACAAGCCAGTCGCCAAAGAACACACATATTGTTTGAAATTATATGAGGTATCTAGAGCAGTCAAACTCATGGACACAGAAATTAGAGGGTAGCGGGGCATGTAATCACAGCTTGTAATCTCAGCATTTGGGAGGCTGCGATGGGAGGATCGTGGTTCGTGGACAGCCTCAGCTACTTAGTAAGGCTCTCCTCAACTTAGTGAGACCCTGTTTCAAAAATTAAGAATAAGCTGGGCATGGTGGCGCACGCTTGTAATTCCAGCATTTGGGAGGCTGAGACCGGAGGATCGCGGTTCAAGGACAGGCTCAGCTCCTACTTAGTGAGGCCCTTTGCAACTCAGTGAGACCCTGTTTCAAAATAAAGAATAAAAAAATAGGGCAGGGGGTATAGCTTGGAGGTCAAATGCCCCTGGGTTCCATCCCCAGACCCCCCCCCACACACACAAAAAGAATAAAAAATAGAACAGAGGGTGTAGCTCGGAGGTCAAATACCCCTGGGTTCCATCCCCAAACTGGCAAAAATAAAATAAAAAATAAAAATAAAAAAACAGTAGCTGGGCATGGTAGCACATGCTTTTAATCCCAGCGCTTAGGAGGCTGAGACAGGAGGATCACACAGGTTCGAAGCCAGCCTCAGCTACTTAGTGAGACCCTGTTTCCAAATAAAGTATAAAATAGGGCTGGAAGGATAGCCTGGAGGTAGAAAAACCTCTGGGTTCCACACCCAGTACAACAAAAATATATATAGGGCTGGGGGTGTAGCTCAGAGGTAGAATGCCCCTGGGTTCCATCCCTAGTACCTCAAAAAAAAAAAAAAAAGAAAGAAAAAGAAAGAAAGAAAGAAAGAAAAGAAAGAAAGAAAGAAAGAAAGAAAGAAAGAAAGAAAGAAAGAAAGAAAGAGTGCTTGCCAGGGGTTGCAGAGAGGGAGAAGTGGGCAGTTGTTTCCTGGAGGTTCTTGCAGTTTTGCAAGTTGAAAAAGATCCTGAAGGTTGATTACCACACCAATTGGTAAATCAATGTGGTAATCAACATGACTCTCTTTAACACTTTTTAAACTATATACTTGAAAATAGTTAAAACGATAAATTAAAATTTTTAAATATTGTTCCATTCTTTTAAAAATGAAAAATTGATTCTTAGCTTATAGGTCATACAAAAATGGGTGATGGACCAGATTTGGCCCATGGGACATACTTCAGTAATTTTTCATTTAGGGTAACTACATGTAACATTTGTGTGTGTGGTGTGTGGTACTGAGGATTGTGTATTCTTTATTTTGAAACAGGGTCTCACTAAGTTGCGGAGAGCCTCACTAAGTAGCTGAGGCTGGCAGTGAACCTCAATCCTCCTGTTTCAGCCTCCCAAAGCCTGGGATTACAAGGATGCCCTACCATACCTGGCTGGGAAGATGACTTTCTAGACTAGCGTTTTTCCTGGTGTTGGTCAAACAGAAATAAACTTCTTTGTTTCTTCATAGCTACTTTTCCTTATTCAGTAGATTCTGGAGAAGGAGGGCAGCTGGACCTGGTCTGTTAGACCCCCAGAGTCAGGCCTCTGGCCAGAACTCCTGTTAACAGTGATGCTTTGCTTGCCTTTGGACCCACACCTGCTATTTTCTTTCTTGCTGAGTCCTCTCAGAGAGGAATCTCTTTGGAGGGTGCAGTGCCCTCAGCACCAGGCACACAGTAGGCAGCCAGTAAACAGTGCCCCAGGAGGTCTGGCCTGGCCTTGTGGAACCCAGCTTCTCGGGTGGCCATGCTTTAAGGTGAGGTGGTCCAGCTCTGCAGGCTGGAACCCCGGAGGCGCTTGTGTTACGGCCTTGGTTCGTGGGTCACTGGAGACAGGTTTCTGGGGTCGGATTGTACAGGAAGCTAACTTTGATCTTTGAGTTTATTAACTTTGATCCAGGGATGAGCAGAAGCTAGGATTAGCACCTTGGAGTTCCCAAGACAGAACAGAGCTGCCAGAGAGGTGGGTAGGGAGAGCAATGGGGAGCAGGGCTGGCTCACTGAGTCTCTGAGGAGCAGGGAAGGGTGTGGGGGGGAAGTGCAGCACCAGAGTGAGCCTGAGGCTGGGACCCTGTGCCATCCTCCCCAGGACGCGCTGGTCAGGATGTGGGTCCAGCACCCTGTCCCCTGCGGCTGCTGGCATCCCCCGCCTGTGCCCACCCAGCTTCCTGGCCGCCTTAGCTGCCCATTATGCACTGCCCTGCTTGGGGTTTGGCCCTGAGCCTGCAGAGGGAGAGGGTGGAGACACTGGGAGAGGGTGTGTTGCAGGGAAAGTGAGTGGAGCGAGAGGAACAGAAAGCCAGTCCAGGTACAGTCCCGAGAGGCTGGGGTATTGGTGAATCCAGGGGCTGATTCCCCACGGTTCCCAGGCGGTAGACAGGAAGCAGCAGCCCTCAGACCAGGAAATCATCTCTAGCTCCCTGACACGTGCACTCCCAGCCCCTCCAGCACCGCCCCTGCGGTTTCCTACCCCTGAGGCCAGCCAGGCCCAGGTTGCAGGACGAGTGGTAAATATGAGGCCAACCATGGGAGGCGAAGAGTTTTTGCAGGATGCGGGGTTTTGTGAAAAGTGATGTTGGAGGACTGATTCAATGCTGTGTTGAGGCCAGAGAGGGCCTGGCAGCGTGAGAGCTGTCCACAAGTGAAGAGAAAGAAGAGCGCCCTTCAGGGGACAGACTGGAAACGTAGAGGATCAGGAGGCCCTTGAGAAAGCACTGAAGCCAGGAGAGAGAGAGAGAGAGAGAGAGAGAGAGAGAGAGGAGTCGAGTCACTGGAGATTGGAGATTGAACCCTGGGACATTCTTCCTCTGAGCTGCACCCCAGCCCTATCGTATTTTTATTTTGAGGCAGTTGATAAGTAAAATAAAAAATTAATGCGAGTAAAATAAAAATAATGTGAGTACGGCGGAGTGTGAAAAACACAAGAGAGGTCCGGTACACGTGGCATGTAAAGTTTTAATGGCACGGCTCTCCCGGGGATCAGGGCGAGGCACCGTGGGGCCTGCGCGCCTGTCCGAAGCTTGAGGACGGGGGCTCTCCTTTTCAAGGTATGCATCTCGCGAGATGAGGGTTTACTCGCAGGACGCCCAATTCTCGTGGGGGTTTCAGCCCCTCCCTTGCCCTGCAGAGGTCATGTGACACAAAGTCACATGAGTGCAGGACCCAACTTATCAGCAGTGTCTCCCTAGGTTGGTGAGTCTCGCTGCTTGCTGAGGCTGCCTGCCAACACGGCCCTGACTGATTGCCCACCTTCCCCCCCCCTTGCCTGTCACTCAGAGGACCCCTAGCAGGACAGGTCAGTCTGGCTGGGTCTTGTTCTCTGGCCCACAGCACTGCCTCAGCGGCAGACATAGGGAAGGGCTAACTGGCTCTCAAAGAACCCACAAAGGGAGCCTGTTTCTAGTGCTTTGTACAGCAGGAAAGTGAGCCCCTTCTCATCCGTCTCCCTTAGCTACAGAGGAGAGAATTTATGGCTTGTTTATGGTTGTGTAGTTCCAGGCTGTATGGTTCCGGGGAGGGAAATTCTTATCATCTTCATCCTTGAGTAATGGACTTTGAGTCTTAAGAATTAAAAGTTCCAGCCAGGCATGGTGGTGCACGCTTGTAATCTCAGCATTTGGGAGGCTGAGACAGGAGGATCACAGTTCGAAGACAGCCTCAGCTACTTAGTGAGGCCTTCTACAAATCAGCGAGACCCTATTTCAAAATGAAGAATGAAAAATAGGGCTGGGGGTACAGCTCAGAGGTAGAATGCCCCTGGGTTCCATCCCCAGTACTGCAAAGTAAATAAACAAATAAACAAATAAATAAATAAATGTTCCATCTTGGTGCACACCTAAATACCAGAACTGGGAGGCTGACACAGGAGAATTGTAGGTTCAAGGATAGCCTCAGTAATGTAGTGAGACTCTCTAGTGAGACCTTGTTTCTAAATAATGAAAATAAAATAGGGCTGGGAGTGTAGCCCAGAGGTAGAATGCCCTGGGTTCAATCCCTAGCACCACTAAAAAAAAAAAAAAAAAAAAAAAGACTGTGTGTGTAGCTCCATGATATAGTACCCCTGGGTCAATCCCCAGTATCACACACACACACACACACACACACACACACACACACACACACACAATCATATTGCCATCTATGCTTGTTCTGTTTGTTGTTCTTTGCCATTTTACCATGAAATGTTTCAAACATAAAGAAAAGTTAAAAGACACACATCCTCTTGAATTTTGAAAGTGTCCTCAAAGAATTGGTAGCTGCCTCTCACCAGCTCAGCTTTTTTCACGTGTCTGGTAGCATCTTTGCCCTGGAGCCTCCCGCACTCCCCAGGTCCCCGACTCTGTCTATAAGCAAGGACTGGACATGTTTATGACGTTTCCTTGGTCACCTGATTCTGGCCCAGTAATGTCCTGACAGGTGAAGTGATGTCACTGAAGAATGAATTAGAAACACCCTCGCCACCGACGGCACGCGGAGGCTGCTCTAGAACTGTTAATTAGCAAAGTGACAGGAAAAATAATAAAAAAGCTTTCAGAATATCTGTCATTCTTGTACCACTTTTATTTTTGCTCTCTCCACATACCACCTGTACTTTTCTTTAGAGTAAGTCCCTTTGTTCTAAATCTTAAATATACTTATTTAAGAAGTGATATAAATATCACTACATTAAGTGGCAAGCTTTCCCTACTTGCCATAAATAGTTAATATAAAGAAGCAAGCCGGGCGAGGTGGTGCACACCTATAATCCCAGTACTTGGGAGGCTGAGACAGGAGGATCTAGAGTTTGAGACCAACCTCAGCAACTTAGCAAGGCTCACAGCAGTTTAGCCAGAACCTGTTTCCAAATAAAAAATAGAATAGGGTTTGAGGTATATCTTGGAGGTAGAATGCTCCTGGGTTCAATCCTAGCACTATAAATAAATAAACAAACGAGTGAACGCAAACACGATGCTGCTACATTTTTATTCAAGTCTAGCTAGACGCTGTAGCCTACCTCCCAAAGGCTCTGAGTCTTTGTCCTGTTGTCAGGTCTGAGAGGCAGGGAAGGCCCAGAATCCTGAGCAGAGCTCTTCTCCTTGACAGAATCATAAGGCTAATCCTTACGAGGAAGAGGCTCTCATGCGCTTCATCATGCGCCACTGTGCATCTACCAAAAGAAACCGCCCGCCCACCCCATGGCGGAGCGGAGGCTGCAGCAGGCCAGGCTCCCCTCTGCGGCAAGCTCGAGGCCCGCTGGGATCTGACCGGGCCTTGGGGAAGTCAGAGTGAACTTCTGAATACAGGAGGAGAGGCAGGGAGGCTGCTGTGCCTTTCATCTGCCCTTTCTGTCTCGCTTTTGTTTCACTAGACTTGCATTTTCCACCTGCCAGTCTGGCTCTGATGCTGGGAAGAAGCTGGGAACAGAAGTTCTGTGCTCTGGGGCCAAGGTGGTACAGACACATTGACCTGTTGACTTTGACTCGGTACTAGTAGAAATAGAATCTGAGTCAAGAGTACACCAATATACAGGCAAAGCCTTTAATCTGGAAAAGGGAAAAGGGGCTTCATCCTGGGGAGCGGAGGAACAGCTTGAGGGGTGCCCCCACCCCCAACAAAAAGGTGAGCCAGCTCCCATCTAGTGCCTACTGTTTTTATGATCATTTCCTTCGGAGTTCTTTTTTTTTTTAAATTTCTTGTGGAGGAGATGTTTCTATCTCTTAGATAGAATGTTTGTGAATAGAAATCAGAATAGGAGGGTAAGAAAAGGCACATTCCATACTTGGTAAGAGTGAGGAATTAGGAAAAGACTTCTAGCAGCAGATTATGAATGAAGCCCTGTAAGTTCACTTGCCATTTTATGCCTTGTCTGGCCCCTGTCTCCAATGAATCTATATTTTTCATTAGTAAGTGAATTTGAATATTGAATACAAGACCAGTAGCCATAAATCACTTGTATTCCCATAAATCAGCAACAAATAGAAAATTTTAAAAATGATACTATTTCCCACAGTATCAACAATTATAAAATATCTATGAATAAATCTAAAGAACCAACTAAAAACTACACATTGTTCATGAGAGAAATTGAAAAAGATCAGCCAGCTGTGGTAGTGCACACCTGCAATCCCAGGAGGCTGGGACAGGAGGATCACAGGTTTGAAGCCAGCTTCAGCAACTTGGTGAGGTACTGAGCAATTTGGTAAGGACCTGTTTCCATATAAAAATAAAATGGTTTTGGATATAGCTTGGAGGTAGAATGCCCCTAAATGCAATCCCCAGCACCACAAAAAATAAATTTAAAAAGACCTAAATTAATGGACAAATATGTCACTGAAGTTTCAAGGAGTTCCCAGACAGGGCGCCTCCACTCAGGGCATCTGGAAAGAACTTCAGTACGCACCAGAGACGCCGGGATCTGTGTAGGAAAGCAGAGACGTGTTCAGGAGAGAATGCGGGCTATTTGAGAGTGAGAAGACCCTTCTTGGCTTGGGTTTTAGTATCTCTAGAGGGCTGGCAGCTGTGGGCTGGACATAGAGCCAGGGTGGAGAGAAGCAATTTCATGCTAGTGTTCCTAGCACTTGAGCAGAGCCTTCAATGTTTACTATTGGAGGCAAGGGCGCGGCCAGGTGCCTGGGCCAGGGCCATGGGCTGGTGGCTCAGGAGGTGCTGGCTTCCTATTCCAAGGCTTCATGAATGTCTCCTGCATTTCAGTGGCTCATGGACACTTTTTTCAAGACTCAGTACATCTCTCTTTCCATCTATCCCCTAATCCCTCTCTCATGAGGAAAATCTGTAACTAATAAAATCTGTAACTTTGCCACCCACCTTTAGGCTCCAGTGTTTTAACTGAAAAGAGCAAAGCTAAGATACATGAAGTTAGAGAGTTGAATTTCTTTTTTTTAAATTTTTTATTGGGGCATTGTAGTCATACATCTTAATGGGATACAAGATGGTGGAGATATACATGTACATATCACCCAATTAGGAGAGTTGAATTTCTTAATGATGCTACAAGCCAGGTAATAAAGGGAGAGGCTAAAGGGAAAGGGTAGTCAGGATTTCCAGTGAGTTACTTAACCTATGTATAACAAAATGTCCATCAGCTTAATCAGAAACCCCAGGTGTTGGTTTCCGATTGGTTTCTGCTCTATCACATCACATGACTTCAGACAAGTGACTCGGGCCGGGCGTGGTGGCGCACGCTTGTAATCCCTGCGCTTGGGAGGCTGAGACAGGAGGATCGCGCAGGTTCGAAGCCAGCCTCAGCTACTTAGTGAGGCTCTCAGCAACTTAGTGAGACCCTGTTTCCAAATAAAATATAAAAATAAGTCTGGGAGTATAGCCCAGAGGTAGAAGGCCTCTGGGTTCCACCCCCAGTACCACCAAAAATAAATAAATAAATAAAAAAGACAAGTGAGTCTTTTTTTTTTTTTTTTTGTAGTGAGGGTGGAACCCAGGGCCTTTTTCTTCCTCTGGGCTATACTCCCAGACCTATTTTATACTTTATTTGGAAACAGGGTCTCACTAAGTTGCTGAGAGCCTCACTAAGTAGCTGAGGCTGGCTTCGAGCCTGTGTGATCCTCCTGTCTCAGCCTCCCAAGTGCTGGGATTACAAGTGTACACCACCACGCCCAGTTGACTATGCATGTTTTAAATGTCTGGGTCTAGGGCTGCACCTGGTGGCACACTTGTAATCCCAACACTTAGGAGGCTGGGACAGGAGGATAGCACAGGTCCGAAGTCAGCCTAAGAGACCCCTGGCGCTGCATTGCTACAGCAGGTGCAGTACCATCTGGGGGAGGGCGGTGGCAACAGGAACTCCTCGCTGCTATGCCACAGTTGGGGAGGGAAGGCAGGGTCAGGGACACTGGCTTTGTCTCATAAGCTGGCGAGAGGCAGGGGGTCCACCCACCCAGCCTGAGGGACTGGTACCGCTTACGCCTTCCCTGAGGGGAAACATCCCCACTTTTCATAGCCTGGCACATTTTTGGACCTATTCAACCACTAGCCCTTCCAATATTTCTGAATGTTATATACCAGGGCACTTAGCTAGTTCTGGCAATATTTTTAAATATCTCTTAAGAATGCAATTAAGGAACAGATAAAAGGGCAAATAGGAGTCATAAAGAGAAGGCTCAGTTTCTGCAACTGGGTGGGAAGTCTGACTGTGGGTCCTCAGTGTTCTATGGTTAAGGTGAAGCTGAATGGCAGGCCTCTTGATTTGCTTGACTGATCGCCAACTCTGTGAAGGGAACTGCAGGTGTTAGGTGCTATGGAGGAGAAGGAACTCAAACACACTGACATGTCAGACTCCATGATACTCCTATGTTGCCATTTGCCTTGGGTATCTGGCTATTCCATCTCTGTGGCAAACCAAAACCTAGAACACCTATCCTTAATATAGAGGTAAAACACATGTATTTGGATGTATCTAATGATGATCACATTGGAGGCACCCAGCCCTAGAGGGTCACTGTTTTTGCCAGTAGTTAGCAGTGGTACTGTCCTATCCTAAATATATTTTGATAGGCTGGGTCCCTTCCTTTCTCCATGGGACCCCGCAGTGGGGACAGGAGGTGGAACCCCAGAAGTCAGAAGCAGAGATATCATGAGACTCCAGGGTTGTGAGATGCCAGGTGTCACCAAAACTCCAGATGTCACGAGACCCCAGATGTCACGAAATTCCAGATATCTCGGGGCAGACTCCAGATGTCGAGAGACTCCAGATGTCATGAGAAGACTGGCTAACCCCACCCCAGGACCCATAAATACCCTCACTCCCTCTCTGCCGCATGACTCTGGTGACGCTGCTGATCCCCCCCCCCCCTCCGTGGCCGGCAGACTTTGCCCAAAGGTGCTAGTTTGATTAAAGACGCCTGGTCTCATCATTAACTTGGCTGGCTCTTGCCTCCTTTGCGAACCCCAACTCAATTTCAACATTACACATTTCCCATATGAAGATAATCCTTGCCTTGTTGAATTGCTGGAAGAAATAAGGAGGTTTAGTGAAATACCTGCTAGGCAAATACAGTAGTAAATGCCCACAAATATACTAACTCATCTCCTGGAGGTCAACTTGGAGATTAGTAGGGATTAGGACATCATATATCACATTTGAACTATTTATTTATTTTGGTGATGCTGGGATCCTCCTGTTTCAGCCTCCCAAGTTCTTGGATTACAAGTGGACATCACTACGCCTGGCTTTTGTTTTTGAAACAGGGTTTTGCTAGGTTGCTGAGATTCTTGCTAAGATGCTGAGTCTGGTCTGGAACCTGTGATCCATCTGTCTTAATCTCCCACATACTGAAATTACAGATGTGCACCACTGCACCTGGCTGTTTCTTCTATAAATTACCTTTCTTACATTTCCAGTGATCTTTAAAGGCTTGTGCCATAGGGATAGTTACTTCTGACAAGAAAACTGAGGCCCATCAGTTTCGGGGACTCTTTTACCTTCTCCTTTCAGGCCATGTCTGAAGTAAGGATTCACAATTTTTCCAGTTCCCAGTGTATTTCTAGAAAACCACTAGATTTCATTTTTATTAAGTCATTTACTCACAAGTGAGGCTGGCCTGATCCTACCTGGAGCTCCTATGGGCGACTGGTCTCCACGACTTACTTTCTGGGTTTCTGGATGGGAAGAAATCTGCAGCTGTGCATGTGCGTTGTCCAGAGGGTGTTCTGTAGAACGGGAGGAAGATAGCGATGGTAATGCTGGGAGAGCTGGGAAGGAGTTCTCACTGACAGAGACAGGAGAAGGATGGAGATGGGAATAAGCGTTGGCAATTCATATTAGTGTTGCAGGTCTGTTACACATACAGAACCTAGGAGCTGGGGAAGCCGGCTTTGGGGCAACTGTCGCCTTGGGTTTCAGACAGGCCACAGCCTCCTTACTGGTCTGCTAGTTACAAGCACCCAGAGTCAGGCCGCGCTTTAGGCGATGAGCCTGCTTGGTCACCATCTTTCCATCACCAAATTGCTTAGCCCTGCAAGGAAGAGGATTCCCCAAAGGCGGCTGTAGATTTTCTAGAAGTCTCCTCTGATCTTCCTGGACGTGAGTAGACACTTCTATCTCCATGTGGAAGAGACCAACTTTTCTAGTTACCTCTTCTGCTTGCATGCTCATGTGGCCAGGGACTGTGTTGTGGATAACTGTGTGCCAAATGCTTTATTTTGTTCACTTAACATTCCATGTACATAGTAACCACTGCTTCAACCATTTTATAGACAAGGACATTGAAGCCCTCCAGTGTAATATGATGCTGGGTATGGTGGTGCACACCTATAATCCTAGTACCTGGAGGCTGAGACAAAAGGATCACAGGTTTGAGGAAAGTCTTAGTAAGTAGTGAGAGTCTCATCAACCTAGTGAGACCCCGTTTCCAGATAAAAATAAAATATGGCTAGGGGTGTAAGTAGAATGCCACTGGGTTCAATCCCCATTGGCACACACACACACACACACACACACACACACACGGTAACATAACTTACCCAAGGTCACTCAGTTATAGAAAGTTTTGAACCCTTGTATTATCCTCTACAAAAAAAGAAAAAAGCCTCCTTTAAAAGTTTGGTAATAAATTGAGTTAGGACAGCCAAGAAGCTTGTGTTCTTCTAAAATGGAGATTAGTAATGTGGTTGTAAGTTTTCTGAATGGTGTATTTGTTAGCATTTATTTTGGTCTAGTTCACAGGCTTTAGAGACAGATAAGGGGTATGAATCCACCTTTGAGTGTGTGATTTTGGAAAAGTTATCCTTTCTGTGCTTTAGTAGGTCTTATATTAAATGAGAATAATATTAGTACCTATCTCATAGTTTGTTTTTTTTTTTTTTTTTTTTTGGCAGTACTGGAGGTTGAACCCAGGGGTATTCTACCTCCAAGCTACACCCCAACCCTATTTTTTTAATTTCTATTTTTTATTATTTATTTTTAAACAGGGTCTCACTAAGTTGCAGAGGGCCTCATTAAGTAGCTGAGGCTGAGAACCTGCGATCCTCCTATCTCAGCCTCCCAAATGCTGGGATTATAGGAGTGTGCCACTACTCCGGCTATCTCATAAATTTTTAAAATGAGGATTAAGGAAACCAGACATAGTGGTACATATCTGTAATCCTAGTACTTGGGAGGCTGAGGCAGGCTCAAACTAAAAAATCAAAAGGGCTACAGGTGTAGCTTGGAGGTGGAATGCTTGTGGGTCAATCCCCATTAACAAAAAAGAAAAGGATTAAAGGAGATATGTTCTGAAGTGAGTGGTATAGTGCATGGCATATAATAACTCACCTTAAGCCCTGTCATTAATGTTTTTATCATAAATTACTGAGTTTCCATAATACTTAATTTTATCCAAGATTCACAGGTCTTAGAAAATCAGAGCTGGTGGTGCATGCTTGTAATTGCAGTACTCAGGAGAAGATAGATGGATCATGGGTTTGCGGCCAGCCTCAGTTACTTAGTGAGGCCCTCCACAACTTAGTGAGACCCTGTTTTAAAAATAAAGAATAAAAGCTGGGCGTGGTGGCGCACGCTTGTAATCCCCGCACTTGGGAGGCAGAGACAGTAGGATCACGCAGGTTCGAAGCCAGCCTCAGCTACTTAGTGAGACTCTCAGTAACTTAGTGAGACCCTGTTTCCAAAATAGGTCTGGGAGTATAGCCTGGAGGTAGAAAGCCTCTGGGTTCCACCCCCAGTATCACACACACACACACACACACACACACACACACACAGAGAGAGTAAAAATAAAGAATAAAGCCGGGCATGGTGGTGCACACTTGTAATCCCAGCATTCAGGAGGCTGAAACAGGAAAATCACAGGTTCACAGACAGCCTCAGCTACTTAGACCCTCTGTAGCTTAGTGAGACCCTGTTTCAAAATAAAGAATTAAAAAATAGGACTGGGGGTATAACTTGGAGGTAGAATGCCCCTGGGTTCCATCCCCAGTACCACACACACGCACACACACACACACACACACACACACGCAAACACAAAAGAATAAAAATTGGGGGTATAGCCTGGAGGTAGAATGCCACTGGGTCCCATCAACAGTACTACAAAATAAATAAACAAACAAGTAAATAAATAAATAAGAAAACTGTAAGCACCAGGTCTAAGTATCTGTCTGCCTCTTGCTTTCTTCCATGATCTCCTATCACTTCACCTCCAACCGTGCTGGTTGACTTATGTTTTCTAAATATCCTATGTGTTTCCTGGCTTTTTCGTGCTGTGCTCTCACTTCCTGGTATAGATTTCTTACTCACTACCCAAACCCCGGAAAAGATATTTCCCCTTTAGGAACTTTTCTCAGATCATTCTAAAACAGAAAGAAAGTAATTTCTCCTTTCTCTTGGCACGAGCGTCTGATGTAATGGCTTTCTATCTCTTTACTAACTTGTGTATCTTGAAGAGTTAGGGCCGGTTCTTGCTTCTTTTTGTAATTCTGGCAAAGGGCCTTAAACAAAGTAAACATTGTGGTACTGTTTGTAGATTTGAATTGCTTGGCACCAACTAGGAAAACTAGGAAACTCTGAGCAAGTAATTTGAGTAGGCTTTTTATCAGTCTTTTTATCTATGTTATAATATGAATATGTTTGTTTAAGAAACTGGAGACTAAATCTAGGAGCATTCTACCTCCAAGATACACCTCCAGCCCTATTTTTTATTCTTTTTTTTTTGAAACAGGGTCTCACTAATTTGTGGAGGGCCTCACTAAGTAGCTGAGGCTGATCATGAACCTGCTATCCTCCTGTCTCAGCCTCCCAAGTACTGGAATTTCAAGCCTGCACCACTTTGCCTGGTTTCAGAGTGTTGGAAGTGTATACCTAAAATCCCAGTGCTAGGGAAGCTGAGGCAGGAGGATCACAGATTCAAGGCCAGCCTTAGAAATTTAGCAAAATCCTGTTTCAAAAAGGACTGGGGAGGACTTCCGGGAAGATGGCGACCGAGAAAAGCGGGGCTTAAGAGCCCCGCTAACAACAAATATCCATTACCACAAAATCAGCGCCTTTCAAAGCCAGAAAACAACATCACCAGAGAAACAAAAAAATCACCAGGCTCCAGAGAGAAAGCGGACTGAGAACAGAGTCACAGAGGAGATCCTCACGCCCGAGGACGCGGCAGACGCGGCAGCAGCGCCATACTGCCGGTGGCAACGGCGAATTCACGGGACGGCCACAGCAAGCAGAGGGGAGCCGCTGCGGAACAGCCAGGCGGGATTTCTCGGCGCAGAGGACATCTAAAGCTCCCAGTGTCTGAGCTCAGCACACGCTGCAGGGATTCAGAGTGGAAATCAAAACCAAGAAAAAAAAAAACGCCAGCCCAACAGCCGAGGGCATAGCAGCGGCGCCATATTGCCACCGGTGGCAGCAGCACCGAATTCACTACAGCTACATCTGCGTACTCAAGAACAGTGAGTCAAATTGCAGGCCACAGAGGAGAAATCCCAGTACTGTACTCACATGGACTTGACCCAGTGGGAGAGGGGCGGTGGCAGTGATATCACAGCATAGGAGAACGTGCAACCTGGCACCCCACACAGTCTAAAGCAGCCTCTATCGACTCTCTGGGTCGGAGACTCTGTGATACAACCCAGTAAAGGAGTAGTGGGGTCTGAGATACTACTGACTCGAGATCCAGAACACCTTAAGTGAAGTCATAGTGACCCAAGGGAAGAACCCAGAGAAGGCACAAACTTCCGAAATCATGGGAAAGAGGAATAATACTGGAGCAATGAATGCTCACAACCCCACAGCATCAGAACCCGATAAAACAGAAAATCAGAGATTTCTAGAAGATCAAATCAGGAAAATAACTGTAGAAATAATAGAGGTGCTTCGAAATGAACTCAGAGAGAGCCAAAAAGAGATAAAGGATGCAATTAATGAAGTAAAGGCCTCAATTCAAAGCACAAACAACCGATTAGACCACATGGAGAACAGAATCTCGCTCTTAGAAGATGATCATTCCAAAAATGAACGCATAGTTTCTAATCTAGGAAAAAATATCCGACAGCAGGAATCTGATATTGAAGAAATATGGGCCCATTTTAAGAGAGCTAACCTAAGAATAATTGGAATAGAGGAGGGAAAAGAAAGTGAATCCAAAGGGATCAACAATCTCTTCAAGGAAGTAATAGCAGAAAATTTTCCAGACATAGAGCAAGAGGTCGATACGCAGGTCCAGGAAACTTATAGAACTCCCTTTAGACAGGATCGGAGAAGAGGATCCCCACGCCACATAATTGTCAAAATGACCAATGTGGAAGCCAAGCAGAGAATCTTAAAGGCAACAAAAGCAAAGGGCCAAGTGACATTCAGAGGCAAACCAATTAGAATCACTCCAGACTTCCCAAACCAAGTTATGAGAGCCAGAAGGGCTTGGAGTAACATATTCCCAATTTTGAAAGAAAACAACTTCCAGCCAAAAATTTCCTACCCAGCAAAACTTTCTATCAAATTAGATGGAGAAATAAGAAGCTTCCAAGACAAACAGAAACTGAAGGAATTTATGTCTTCAAAACCAGCACTAGAGAAAATACTCAAAGAGATTAACTACAAAGAAGAAATAGGTAACACACATCAAAACTAGAGAAACAAGACTTTCCATCCAACAGACAACTAAGATTGGTTATCTGTGGAGATTCATTATTTATGTTAGTCTGTTACCTATCTCTAAAGGGTATTGTTTGCCTTTATTGTTGTTAATTTTTAGGATTTCTAGTTGAAATAATAATATACCTTCAGATATAGCATTTGGAAATATTTTATCCCATTCTATTAATAACTGTTAACTCTGTTTACATTGTCTTTGGATATACAATATTTTTTTTTATTTTTTAGGGAGTTTGTATACTCTTCTGTTGCCTGTGCCATTGAAATCATAACCAAGAAATCACTGCCAATTTCAATGTTGTGAGGTTTATGACCCAGATTTTCTCCTAAAAGTTTATAGTCTTAAGATTTATATTAAGGTCTTTTATCTATTTTGAGTTAATATTTGTATATGGGATTAGGTAAGGGTCCAATTTTATTCTTTTCCATGTAATTATTATGTTTCAACAATATTTAGTTAAAAGATTATTATTTCTACCACCAAATGTTCGTGGAAACCTTGTCAAAAATAACTTGACAATATAGGGAAGAATTTAGGTCTAGGCTTTTATTTAACTCCAATGGTTTATATATCTGCCTTTAGAATAGTACTACACTGTTTCAATTATTGTAGCTTTATATGGTTTGAAATCAGAAAATATACATCTTCTAGCTTTGTTCTTTTTCAAGATCATAGTGGGTACCTAGAGTCCATATTCCATATTAGGATAGATTTTTTTTTCTGAAAAATAAATATATAAATATATGATAGTTTCACCTAAAAAATAGAAAAAATAGATTCTCTGGTAAGAAAGAAAGCAAAAAGAAATATTGAAATGTTATCTTTAAGTCATCAAAAGCTTGGTATCAGACAAATGAAACTGTTATGTGAGATTATCATTTTTAATTTTGGATAAATTGCTATAATACTAGATGTCAACTACTAAGCCAAGCATAGGAGGGGGGGATAGGGAGAGAACGGGGTGGGGATCGGGTGGGGGCTGACTGGGCAATGTGTGCATGTATGTCTACAAAAGTATGTATCCCACTATGATGTATGAATACAGTGCACCAATTAAAAAAATATGAAAAAAAAAAAAAAAAAGGACTGGGGAGCTGATCGTGGTGGCACACAACCTATAACCCAAGTACTGGGAGAATGAAACAGAAGGATCGCAGGTTCACAGCTAGCCTTACCAATTTATCGAGGCCCTCTGCAACTTAGTGAGACCCTCCCTGTTTCAAAATAGGAAAATGAGAAAAATAGGGCTGGGGGTGTAGCTAAGAGTAGAATGACCCTGGGTTCAAACTCTAGTACCAGCCGGGTGTGGTGGCACATGCTTGTAATCCCTGCGCTTGGGAGGCTGAGACAGGATTGTACTAATTTACTATTCTACCAACAGTGCATGAGACTTCCTATTACTCCATATCCTCCCCTGCATTTATTATTATTTGTATTCTTCATGATTGCCACTCTAAATTGGAGTTAGATGGAATCTCAAAGGAGCTTTGCTTTGTATTTCCCCAATTTCTAATAACATTAAATATTTTCCCATATTTTATGGGCCATTTATATTTCTTTATTTTTGTAAATATTTATCTTTTATTGTGTTTCTCTTAAATTCTTAGGGTATTTTTCTACTCATAACTAATGTTGATCTGAATTTAAAAGTACTAACTTATTAGCATGAGTTTTATCATTTATGTTTACATTGCAATGACAGTTTAAATCAGACATGAGAGAATAATTAACACATAAGTGAGATGTGTTAAATATTTTGTTGGCTCTTTCAGAAGGGTTCCTCCAGTTGTCCAAGACCAAACTAAAACAGAACTCAGAAAGTTAGGGAGCAGGAAAACAGAGAGGGTTCTGAGGGGCTTGCAAGCCCTCCTTGGGACCTGAGTGCATCCTCTAGTACATTTAATGCTGAGGGCTGTTTTTGAAGACTTCTATGATGATTCTATTACAGGGTGAGCTTTGTCATAGCAGCTATGAAAGATCACTGCTTGCCATATTTCCACAAGTACTTGTATTTATGGATTCTCTTCCATGAGTTTGTCCATGTCCACTGAGAAGTAAGGATGATTTAGGGGTCTACCACATATATTAGAAATTATGTTCTCTCAGCCAGGCGTGGTGGCACAAGCTTGTAATCCCAGCACTTGGGAGGCTGAGACAGGAGGATCACACAGGTTCAAAGCCAGCCTCGGCTACTTAGTGAGACTCTCAACAACTTAGTGAGACTCTGTTTCCAAATAAAGTAAAAAATAGGTCTGGGAGTATAGCCCAGATGTAGAAAAACCCCTGGGTTCCACCCCCAGTACTACAAATATAAAAAATAAAAAAAGAAATTATGTTCTCTCAATTAGGGGGTCCTCAGGTTTCAATATTATAGGTAAAGCCGGAGACTCTTCACATTCATTACATTTACAATATCATGTAATTGAGGTCAGAATACACACACCAGACATTCAGTGTTCTCTCCTGTGTGTGTTCCTGTATATTATCAAGCAGCAGAATATTGGCAAAAGTATTTTTCACAGAAATGACTTCCTTGTTTATCTCCAGTGTAGGTTCTCTGATGCTATTTAAGGCAATAAAATTAAAGGCTAAACCACACAAAAAGCATTCTCTCCACTGTGCATTCCATTGAGCTTTCTAAGAACAGAGATGTAACTAAAGACTTCCCAGCATAGGTAATATTTCTATGGCCTCTCTCCAGTGAGAGTCCTCTTGTGTCATCTGGGGTTAGAGAGGTAGATGAAGCCTTTCAGACCCACGTGGCATTCATATGGTTGTTCTCTGCTGTGTTCTTATCTTGTATGGGGTAAGATGTGCTGAAAGCTTTCTCAACATACAGCATTTATGTGGTTTCTCTCTAACGTGTTTTCTCTCATGGTGTCTAAGTGTATCAGGTTGGGTAAAGGCTCACCCACATAGATGACATCATGGTTTCTCTCCAGTGTGTGTTCAATTGTGTATTCTAAGAAAGAAGGTTTCTCACATAGGTGACATTTGTATGACGCTGTTTTCTCCAATGCAAATCATGTGTTGTCCAAGGGAAGAGAAGTGGCTGAAAGCTTTCCCACGCAAATTACAGTTATAGCTAAAGGATTTCCCACCTAGGTGACATTTGTGTGGCCTCTTCTCAGTGTATCTTGTGTTGTCGAAGGCTCTTTCACACACAAGGCATTCATGCAGTTTTTCTCCAGTGTGAGTTCCCTCTTGTGGTCTCTAAGGCCAGAAATTTGAATAAAGGCTTTCCCACATGGATGACATTGATATGACCTCTCTCCAGTCAGTAATCTCCCCAGGTTCAATGTTCACACAATTCATGCAGGGAACCTCATCTGATTTGCACAACTGACACCCAAGGAATACTTGATGGTTGGTGTTTTCTTCTATCACATCTCTGTACAGCTTTCTCTGGGTTGTGGTGAACTTTATCATTACATCTTCAATAGTCATTGGTTTTAGTGAAGGCATTGCCATCAATTCAGTTTCCTGTCCTTTTTTTTTCCTTTGGGTTTCCACTTACAATCCAAGCACTAAGAAAGATAATCTTGCAGCAATGCACAGGTCTAAAGTAGTACTTTTCATTCCATCCTACCTGTGCTGATGAGCTGGGAAGGCAAGACCATTTAATCGAGTCTCAGTTCCAGGGCACTCTGGTCAACAGCAATGGAAAGCTACACAAATGGAGGAAGGGTTTTAAAAATCTTAAAGTCTTGCTCTTTCTTTCTCTTTTTTTTTTTTTTTTTTTTTGTGGTACTAGAGTTCCTGGAAGCCCTTCTACCAGGCTACACTCCCAGACCTATTTTATACTTTTTAAAATTTTGGAAATGGTCTCTTAAGCCAGCACAGCTGACTTTGAACCTGCATGATCCTCCTGTCTCCACCTCCCAAGCACAGGGATTACAAGCATGCGCCACCACGCCCGGCAAGTCTTGCTCTTTCTAAGGAAGGCATAGTCAAAGAAGAAGAAAAAGAAGACAATGATAAAGATGAAGGATGAGGAAAGAAAAAGTACAATATAGGGACTAAAAAAGTACAATATATGCACCCTTTTCTACAGTACTGATCACTTCACCAAGATGATTGCTTTTCATCATGAATTTAATTTTAATTTTATTTGTTTACTATTTTGCTTTGTTTTGTACATGCTAATTGGTATGTATATATATATATATGTATATATATATACATATGTATATATATATATATATATATATATATAGTCATATGACTACTTCTTTTTTCCTTTTTTCATTGTTTTCTTTTTATTATCCTTTGGTTATTTGCTCTATTTTGTTTGTCTCCCAGTATTATTGTGTTGAAATCTATGTATGACTCAATGTCACAAAGAGTTTGTTTTATGAAAGTGGCTACACCTGTATTTGGGACATAAATGTTGATTATCATTATTTCATCTTGCTGGATTATTCTTATTACCAGTAAAAAATAACCTGCTTTGTCTCATTTGATAAACTTGGTCTTGAGTTTAATTTATCCCATATCATAGTTGCTATTCTTGCTTGACTTTTGAGTTCTGGAATGACTTGCTCCTATCCTTCACTTCTAGTGACTATCTTTACTTGTAAGGTGTGTTTCTTGTAGGTAGCAGATAGATGGATTCTGGTTTCTAACCCATTTTGCCACCTTATGTCTTTTTATGGGGAGCTGACGCCATTTATGTTCAGCATGATTATTGAGAGATGATTGAGTTTTAACTTGTTTGAGGTAGTGTTTCTTCTTCTTTGCTTAGTTGTTTGTTTGATGGAAATTACTATTTCTCTGCTTCTGGCATTCATTACTTATTTCTTCTTTGTAGTTACTCATAAGTATTTTCTCTAGTACTGGTTTGGAAGACATAAATTCTTTCAGCTTCTGTTTGTTGTGGAAGATGTTTTTTTTTATTTCCCTGTTGAATTTGAGAGGTAGTTTTGCTGGGTAGGAATTTTTTGGCTGTAAGTTGTTTTCTTTCAGAGTTTGGAATATGTTGTTCCAGATCCTCCTGGCTTTTGTGACTTGGTTTGGGATGTCTGGAGTGATTCTAATTGGTTTGCCTCTGAATGTCACTTGGTCTTTTGCCTTTTTTACCTTTAAGATTCTCTCTTTGGCTTCTACATTAGTCAGTTTGACTATTGTGTTGTGAGCCTTTTCTCGGATCATGTCTAAAGGGGGTTCTGTAAATTTCCTGTACCCATGTATCAACTTCTTTTTCTATGTTTAGAAATTTTTCTGATATTACTTCTTTGAAAAGATTGTTGATCCCTTTGTTTCACCTTCTATCTCTTCTTCTATGCCTATTATTCTTAGGTTCTTTTAAAATGAGCCCATATCTCTTTGATATCCAATTCATGCTGTTGGATTATTTTTTTCTAAATTATCAACTTTGTGCTAATTTTTGGAGTGATAATCTTCTAAGAGCAAGATTCTATTTTCCATGTGGTCTAATCTATTATTTATAGTTTGTATTGATGCCTTCACTTCAATGATTGTATCCTTTACTTCTTTCAGAGCTTCTTTCTGAATCCTGTTCAGGGTGCTTTTTTCAAGCTTTCTCTAAATTCTTTTTGGAAATCCTGTAACATTTCTACTGCCAAATTTCTGATTTGTTCTCTTAGTGATCTCTGCAATTCTGTGTTGTTGGGTTCTGTTATTGTGGGGTTGTAGGAGCCCATTGCTTCCTTGTTATTTCTCCTTCTCATGATTTCAGGTTTTTAAAGTTTGTATCTTTGTTGCTTTTAATAGCTTTCTCTCACTGTGTAGGTGTCAGCTGGTATATACCAGGGCAAGTTGTGCTGTATTCAATGGTGAAAGTTGAGTGAGGAGGAAGGTGATGAAGTCATAAGTACAAGAATAGGGTAAAGTCTCAGATAGGATCAAATAGAGAGTTTAAATTTGGTAAGGTAATATATAGTAGAGATCAGAGATAGTGAATATGTAGTAGGGTTCTAGTAACCAATGTGTGTGTGTGCATGTACACACACACAATAACAAAAAAAACAACAAATAATGCAACCCTATAAATATATTAATACTGAGCAGACTTGGCCTCTGCAGTCTTCCTGGGTCTTCGTGGATTCTTTCAGCCATTTAATGTTCACATTATATAATAGGTTCTCAGGCATGTACCAAGCTCTCTGATTTTCTTTGTAACCTATAGCAATAATGTCAGTTTTACGGCCCTGCTTTTTGGTGTCCTTCACTGGGACCCTAGCCTGGTGTCTCTCTCTGTGCAGGCACCAAATGCCATCGGCATCTTTCCCACTGCAAGGCTGGGTCTCTTAGCTTTCAAAAAGAACTATCTGTGAGATTCTCTCAGTCTACAGAAGTGGCTGGTATCAATGGGCTGGATCTAGTGTTAAGCACAAGTCTGTACACTTTCCACTAATGGTGAGCCCAAGCTTATCTCTGGCTTGGTGAGAGTACCATTGAACCCACAGCCACAGCCAATGGAAGTGGACAGGTACTTTTCTATTCTCTGATCTGCCTTCTAGCTTTATTTCCACTGCCTTTCAATTCTCGGTTCTCTGTTCAAATTTATACTGGTTTCTTTCTTTTGTTTAGATGCTATTTTCACAGCAATACAGATCAAGTGTCAGTAGGACTGATATGTGCTGCTTCACTCAGTCGGCATCTTCCTAGAAGTTTAAGATCTGACTTTCTTCATAGTCAAGTCACTCTTTTTATTATTTATTTATTTATTTATTTGGTGGTACTGGGGTTCCTGGAAACCCTTCTACCTCCGGGCTACACTCCCAGACCTATTTTATACTTTTTATTTGGAAACAGGGTCTCTTAAGCCAGCATGGCTGGCTTTGAATGTGTGCGATCCTCCTGTCTCCGCCTCCCAAGCGCAGGGATTACAAGCGTGCACCACCACGCCCAGCTAAAGTCACTCTTAAAAGAGTTTTCCAAAGTAAAGAGGAGAAAAGAAATATCTGGTCTTCTTCCTCCCTCTCTCTTTCTTTCCCTTTCTCTTTCTCTCTCTCTCTCTCTCTCTCTCTCTCTCTCTCTCTTTCTTTCTTTCTCTCTCTCTCTTTCTTTCTTTTTCAGTATTGGGAAATGAACCCAGGGGCATTCTGTTTCCAAGCTACACTCCCAGCCCTACTTTTTATTATTTTGAAACAGAATCTAACTAAGTTGTGGAGGGACTCACTACATAGCTGAGGCTGCCTTCAGTCCTCTTGACTCAGCCTCCCAAGTAATGAGATTACAAGTATATACAATAATGTACTTTTATTAGCTTTAATAATAATGTGCTTTTAATCCAAAATAATGTTTTACATCATAATGTAAAACATGTTGATGGTGACACACATGCACATAGCACTTGGTGCCCCCTACTTCCTCATCTCTCCCTTTCCCAATACAGAGTACTGAGATTGACATTAGCATATTCACTTATGTACATATAGTCTAGTCATTGGTAATATTTTCAGTAATGAACCTCAGTCTTCCCTCTCCACTTTCCTCAGACCAACTAAGTACCTGGCTCTAAGGTTTCCCCTCCATTGTCTGGAGTCTTTCTGTACTCCCTAGCTTATGGTTATTGGAGAAAACATATGACCTTTCACTTTCTGTGATTGGATAATCTCACTTAACATAATGTTCTCCAGGTCCTTCCATTTCCTTTAAAATGACATAATTTTATTCTTCTCATTGCTGAGTGAATGAATGAAACACACACAATGATTTACACTGAGTGAAATACACAGAATCGATGAATTCCATTGTGTGTATTTCCCAAAATTTTGTAATCCATTCATCTGTTGAAATCCAGGTTGGTTTCATAATTTGGCTATTGTGAATTGTGTTTCTATGAACATGGGTATGCATATATTACTGTAGTTCTCTAATTTTGGCCCCTTTGGAAATATACCCAGGTATGGCATGGCTAGATCATTGTGGATCCATTCCCAGCTTTCTGAGGAATCTCCATACTGCTCTCCACAGCAGCTGAATTAGTTTGCAATCCCCCAACAGTGCAGAAGAGTTCCTATTTCCCCACATCCTCACCAACATTTATTATTATATGATTGGGGTTAGACAGTTTAACAATAACCCACAGCACTCGGACCAACTATCAAAAGAGGTTCTATAGACCACCTTTAGGTCCCTCACCTTCCAGAGAAATACCCTGTAGATCACCTCTGCTACTCCTTTAGCCTAGAATCCTCCTGTACCCAGCCTGGAGTCAGCACTTTATTGTTCCCTAAAGTCATCCTGATTACCATCCTGATACCTAGACTGTTCCTTCTTCTGGGGTCTTAATGCCTATTGCAAATTTTACCTAATTACCTATCTAATTTAACTGAGTCACTCAACATCGGATATATGTTGTGTATCTCTTTGTATCACCATCACCTAGAATAGTACTTAGAGTAAAATATGAAAAATGTATATTTTCTGTCCCTGGAACAGATATCCTAAAACTCTTAGAATCCACATCTAGTGCCTTTAGAAAAAAGTGTATGGTAGGGCTGGGAAACAGGTTAAAATAACTTGGACAAGCAGGTTTGATGTGTTAGTGAGTGTACTGATATCTTTGGGGTGGTGATAGCCTAGAAAGGGTGTGGAAGCTCTGAGCCATCCCCTTGCAAAATATATATATATAAATATATATATATATATATATATATACACATATATATACATATATACATATATATATGTGTGTGTGTGTGTGTGTGTGTGTGTGTGTGTGTGTGTGTATTGGGGGGGTACAGAGGATTAAAGACAGGAGCAGAGGAATTTTATCTCTGAACCACACCCTTATCTTTTTTTCTAAACAAGGTTTCACTAATTTGTTGAATTTGGCATCAAACCTGTGATCCTCCTTGTCTCAGCCTCCCATGCCAACTCATAACTAGTTTACAGAAACCCCATCATCTTCTCTCATTTTAAAATCTAACCTATGGAATCTTGGTATTGTTCCCTTATAGGAATGCATTTGACCTGACCAGTTATAGTTTTGAATCTAATCAATACTACAGTTCTACTGAATTATATTTGGGATCCCTAACGAGGGCAGGGATTCTCAATTTTGAGCATGTGTCAGAACCACTTTATTAAAATGTATCTTGCAGATGCCTACCTCAGAGTTTCTGATTTCAGCAAGCCTGGGACAGGGTACAGAAATGTGTATGTCTAACAGATTTCCCAGGTGATGCCATGCTGATGGTCCAGAGCAGCATCTTAAGAACCATTCCTGGAGCATGGCAGGATTATTTTCCATGCATGTAAAAGTTCCAATTCTATATGGCTGTAGATAAGTGAAAATGGCTTTTGTAAGGGGCAGTAATTTAGCCACCTCAGAGGGGATGCAGTTAGTCAGAAATCAAGATGAGAACGCTGAATGTTCCCTTCTGATCTACCATCCTCCTAAACTTAGCGTCCCCTTTAAATTCCCTTGAAGTGTGAAGAAAAGGCAAATTATGCTTTTCAAACTATTTGAAACTTGATTTTGAAAGGTTTTCTGATTAGAAGTGGAACATTATGTTTTATAGGCTTATAAAGGTAGCTTACTTTGGTACCTATAATTATGTTAGACAATTTATAAAATCTACTTTTAAAAAAGGTCTTTACAAAAGCCAAGAAGAAAGAAGAGCTGATAATAATTGGGAGAGGGAACAGTGAGCCACAGAGAGCTCTGACTTGAAATCTTTCCTGAGTACCTGGATAAACTTCACATCTGGCTGAAAGCATAGAGGCAGTCCAAAATGTTAAATCCACTTCAGTCTGGTACCAAATAATACAATCACATCAGCACACTGTGAAGCTCCAGTTTTTAAATGAGCTGATGTACCACAAAAAGTATATTTCTTATTGAAATCATTCCAAAATTAATTTCTAAAGTCTTTCCAAAGTCTAAATAATTTGGAGCTTGTGCATTAGACTTGAAAATTAACTTCTTGGGTAAATTTGACCTTTCAAATGAACATAATTAATAAAACTATTTTATTTAATATTGATGTAATAGGTGAATTAAGTGGCCAGGAGAAGACAGCAATTACAGATGGCTCATCAAAAGTCAAATGCAATGGGGCCAATCTATGTGGGGCAAACAGTTGCTTGCCATTATGTTTGTAGTTCTTCCCACAGTACCGAAACTATATCTATACTGTGTTTCATTTGTTTATTACTTTTCTATCATTAGAAGAATCAATATATCTGGGATGTGGGGAGCCATTAAGGTCTTCCCCTTATCTTTACTAAAAGCATACTTCTGACTGTCCTCCATCAGAGTCAACAAGGTTTGGGGCCTTGAAAGCTTCAAGGTTACTAATGCTAATGATGCTATTCTGTCTGAGCTAAGACTAGGTTTGTGTTGCATCAGGGTATTGTTTGACCTGCCCAGACATTGGAATTTTTCCCTCCAGGGTAACCTAAAGCAAAAAAAAAACTATAAATACCACTAGAGAAGAAGCCCCAGCTTCGGCCAGTAGAGATATCGACCAGACCCGGGAGTTGACTGGCGATCCTTCCATGCTTAGGAATAAATCATATTTGGAATTTAATTCTTAAGAGTTATATTATTTCATCCTCACTCCTCTCTTCAGAACCCGTACTTTTGCTGGCTGGCTCCAGCACTGGGCACAGTGGTAAAAGTTTATAATCCCAGTACTTGGAAGGCTGAGACAAGAGGATCACAGGTTTGAGGGTAGCATGCATTAATTAGTGAGACTCTATTTCAAAAAAATAAAAAGGACCGAGGATATAACTCATAGGTACAGTGCCTCTCGTTTCAATTCCCAGCACCACAAAAAGAGAAAAGAATACAAATCCACTGTAAAGTGGAAAAAATAGAAGTATAAAGAAAAGCCAAAATAATCTCATAACACCACCAATTTATAAACTATTAACACCCTGAGCTATTTTCATCTAGTCTTTTTTCTATGCAAGTATAAAAAAATACACATATACTTTTACTTACTTAAATATTGTAATCATTAAGTTTTTATATATGATATTTATTTTTTGTTTTGAAACAGTATCTCACTAAGTTGCAGAGGGCCTTACTAAGCTGCAATCCTCCTGTCTCAACCTCCCAAATACTGGAATTACAAGCATATGCCACCATACGCAGCTTCTTATATAATTTTAAAAGGCTACACACACACACACACACACAATTTTGTGTGTGTGTGTGTGTGTGTGTGTGTGTGTGTGTGTGTTACTGGGGGTGGAACCCAGGGGCTTTTCTACCTCTGGGTTTGCTGGGGTACACTTCCAGACCTATTTTTATACTTTATTTGGAAACAGGGTCTCATTAAGTTGCTGAGAGCCTCGCTAAGTAGCTAAGGCTGGCTTTGAACCTGTGCGATCCTCCTGTCTCAGCCTCCCAAGTGCCACCATGCCTGGCTTTAAAAGGCTACATATATTTCTAAACACATATTTAAGGTTTAAATAAACAATTTAAGGTTTTCTCAATTAGTGAATATTTTCTTTGTTATTAATAGTACCAGGCTGCATATTTTTAAATTTCTTCTTTTTCTTCTTCTCCTTCTCCTTTTTTTTTTTTTTTTTTTGTGGTACTGGGGATGAAACCCAGGGACATTCTACCTCCGAGGTACAGCCCTAGCCCTATCTTTTATTCTTTATTTTGAAACAGGGTCTAACTGAGTTACAAAGGGCCTAAGTAGCTGAGGCTATCTGTGAACCGTGATCCTCCTGTCTCAGCCTCCCAAATGCTGAGATTACAAGCGTGTGCAACCACGCCCGGCTTCTTCTTTCCTCTTTCTTTCTTCCTTCCTTTCTTCCTTTCCTTCTTTCCTTTCTTTCTCTCTTTAGCTTGTAACAGAACACAGGGCCTCAGTCATACTCATATCTGCTAGTAAGAGTACAAATGGAAGACATCTACAAAAAAATTTCAATGTGCATCTTTGTGTGTGTGTGTGTGTGTGGTAATAGGGTGAAACCCACAGACTTTCTACCTCCGGACTATACTCCCAGCCCTATTTTATATTTTATTTGGAAACTGGGTCTCACTAAGTTGCTGAGAGCCTCACTAAGTAGCAGAGGCTGGCTTCAAGCCTGTGGGATCCTCCTGTCTCAGCCTCCCAAGTGCTGGGATTACAAGTGTGTGCCACCACACCCGGCTCATTTGTTATATTTTATTTATTATATTTGTCAGTTTTCCTTTTATATGTTTGTTGCTATGTTATCTTGAACATATGCATTCAGTAGTGACAATTTTTCACTGTTTAATGTATCTTGAAGCATTACTTAGAAATGTTTTTTCTTTTGGAATGAAATGAATGAAAAAGTTGGTTTGCCTCAGTTCCATCGACATGAGAGAATTAAGATTACCCCCCACAACTTTTAGTTTATGCTCACATCTTTTAGTTATCAGGACTTCCACAAGAAACATTTGGATTTATTTTGTGGGGGGGGCTTACTGAGAATTGAACCCAGGGGCATTTTACCTCCAAGATACAACCGCAGTCCTGTTTTTTGTTTTGTTTTGTTTTTAATTTTGAAACAGGGTCTCATCAAGTTGCTTAGGTGGCTTCAAACCTGCAATCCTCTTGTTTCTGCCTCCCAGGTACTGGGACTATAGGTGTGTACCACCATGTCTGGATATGTGGATTTTAAACCAAACAGTGATCAATCTTTCCTTTTAATTTTTATTTTAATTATTTATGGTACTGGGGATTGGACCTAAGGGTACTCTACCTCTGATCTACACCTTCAGCCCCTTTTATTTTTTGTTTTTGAAACAGTATCTCCCTAGGTTGCTAAGAGTCTCACTACCTTGCTCAAACTGTTGAACCTGTATTCCTCCTGTCTCAGCCTCTCAATTACTGGAATTACAGACATGCACTACCATGTCTAAATCTCCTTGATTTTTAAATTTAATAAACTGCCATTATTTTTTCAGAAAAAAATACCTGTAATGGACATTATACTTTGCCTTAAAAATACATTTTTGTAGTAACTTTACATTTCCTTTTTTTGTGGTACTGGTGATTGAACCCAGGGATGTTCTACCTTCAAGCTACACTCCCAGCCCTTTTTAATTTTTTGTATTGAAACAGGGTCCCACTGGTTGCTGAGGCTGGCCTTGAGCCTGCAATACTCTTGTCTCAGTCTCTCAAGTACTGGAATTATCTGCATGCACCACGCATGCCTGGCTACATTTCCTTTAACTTATTTGGCTCTACTTATTTTTCAGGTATGTCAGAATCTTTTTTTTTTTTTTTTTTTTTTGGTGGTACTGGGGTTCCTGGAAGCCCTTCTACCTCCGGGCTACACTCCCAGACCTATTTTTGCATTTTTATTTGGAAACAGGGTCTCCTAAGCCAGCGCGCGGGGCTAGCTTCGAACCTGCGCGATCCTCCTGTCTCTGCCTCCCAAGCGCGGGGATTACAAGCGTGCGCCACCACGCCCGGCTATGTCAGAATCTTTTAAAATAAGTGTTTCTATCATTAATTGTGTGAGGCCCTGGGTTTGATGCCTAGCACAAGAAATGTAGATTCTTGATTTTTTTTTTTTTTTTTTTTTTTTTTTTTTTTGGTGGTACTGGGGATGGAACTCTTCTACCTCCGGGCTACGCTCCCAGACCTAATTTATATTTTTATTTGGAAACAGAGTCTCTTAAGCCAGCAAGAGGCTTTGAACCTGTGCAATCCTCCTGTCTCCACCCCCCAAGCTCAAGCGTGTGCCACCACGCCCGGCAGATTCTTTTAAACCAGTATTGCTAAGAGTGGGGCAAGGCTGGGATGGCAGATAAAGCACTGAAAATAGATCGACAAATGTCTTATTTTCCTTTCCTTGCTTCCAAATAATCTCTAAGAAAGGTAGTACTATAAATCGAGCGTGGTGGTGCAATCTTGTAATCCCAGAATTTGGGGGGCTGAGACAGGATTGCAGGTGCAAGGACAGCCTCAGCAAAAAGCGAGACTCCATTAATCTAGTGAGATGCTGTTTCAAAATTTAAAAAAAAAAAAAAAAAACAGGGATGGGTGTGTGGTTTGGATGTAGAATGCTGCAGGGTGTTCTACCAATACCCCCCCCACACACACACACACACGGTGGGACTAGACTAGGATTTGGTACGCCTGAGTTTCAGTCGTGGTTTCGCTGTTACATTCTCCACCTCTTTGCGCCTATTCTGAGACAGCCTTCATTCACTTGTCCCACAGGTCCTCTCTGGGCACCTATCACAGAAAGGCACCCACAGCAAGCATGGCTAGACAGATATGTAGTAGAGAAATAACACCCCCGTTCTCCTGGAGCTCACAAGTTAACAGGGAATTCAGGCTTTGCTCACAAACTGTCCCTTCCAATTCTGACCTTAGCCTCGAAGGAGCGTAATACAGTACACTGCTATGAGCAAGAGCTTGGGGCCAGAATACTGAATCCAAATCCCGGTTCTGCCACTACCTCAGGCAAGCTTTACTCGGCCTCTCTGCCCTCTCGCCTCTCTCATCTATCAGCTAGGATTAACAACAGTTAAACAATCGGCAGTGCCAGGCACACTGGTGCAAGCTTGGGAGGCTGAGACGAGGCCAGCGTGCAGTAACTCTTCAGAACCCTGTTTCGAATAAAGGGGGAGGGGCCTTCGGTAGTAGAATGCCCCTGGGCCCAACTGCCAATACCACAAACAATAATAATAAAATAAGACTGATATGTGCAAAGCATTGGAATAGTGGCAAACGCTGTTCGGAATTAATAGCTGCCACTATTCCCCATCACTCCCCGTCACGCACGGGGCCACCTGCGTCCTTACTCACTGTTTCCCCATTCCTCATCCCGATGTACCTGGTGCCCAGCTCCCCGGAGCCTTCGGCCACTGGGATCCCTACAACGCCAAACCTGTACTCCACACCCTGGAGGCCGGAGAACAGGGGGATACATGGCTGGCCCCTCACGGCACCCATCCCTCACTCCGGGGGTCTAAACACCATTTCGAGACGCTGCCCCGCCCCTCTCGTCTCCGGGACAACGTCCGGGTCCCTGCCGGCCACCGTAGGAGCATCCCTCCCCTTTGGGGTCCCTCGTACTCGGGTTTCCAGGGCCTGGGCGATGACTCTGGCCCCAGACACCTGCCCGTCGCCTCTGTCGCTGCGCTCTGCGAAGTTACTTTCCGGCATCTTTCGCCTGAAAGCTCGGCGCACTCTCGCAGCTGACAAGACACGCGCGGGCGGCCTCTGACGGGCAGGGCGGCAGCCAACCGCTTCAAGCCGCGGCGCGGGGGGCGGGGCCTCGCGGGAGGCGCGCGCGGCCGCCCGGCCCGCCGCCACTGCGGGATCTCACTCGAGGACCCAGCCATCCTCCCGACCGGCTTCGGCACCACGAAGGATGGAGAGCGCATGCGCAAGGCGGGGAAGGCGAAGAACGCATGCGCAAGGCGGGGAAGGAGGGCCTGGTGCCCCGGGGAAGGGGCGTGGCGTCTTCAGGCCCCGCCCCTCATCCGAGGAGCGCTGCCGGTTGCGCAAAGGCTGCTGGGACGCGGTGGGGGGCGCTGCGGGTATAATAGGAGCCAAGGTTTCCTCTGGGTACAGTCGCCGTGCTCCTCTCTTAAGCCCATGGCTCTGCATTCAGATACCACAGTATTGCGTGTTACCTAAATCCATTAATCGAGGTGTTTGCTTTACCCTCGTTTTACAGGTGACACGGAGCTGCCAAGCAAGATGGAGAAGTCGCCCGCCAGGAGCCCGGGGCCCAGACGCCGCGAGAGGCCCAGCCCTGCTGCTAACCCACATTTCTTCCTGTCAACCTTCCAAAGTTGGGAATACTCTCTTGTTTGTTTGCTTGTTTTTTTAGCAAGCGGTACTGAGGATAGACCCTAAGGGCATTCTATCTCAGACCAACACCTTCAGCCCTATTTTTTTTTTTTTTAACCAGAGTCTCACTAAGTTATGGAGAGCCTCACTAAATTGCTGAGAATGGCCTTGAACCTGTGATCCTCCTGTCTCAGCCTCCCAAGTATTGGGATTACAGGCATGCACCACCAGGACGGATTTATTTTTTGTTTTTGAAATGGGCTTACTAAATTGCAGAGGGCCTTGAACCTGGGATTCATGCTGTTGAATTGTTTTTTCTAAATTATATACTATGTAGCCAGGCGTGATGGCACGCTTGTAATCCCAGCTCTTGGGAGGCTGAGACAGGAGGATCGCATAAATTCGAAGCCAGCCTTAGCTACTTAGTGAGGCTCTCAGCAACTTAGTGAGACCCTCTTTCCAAATAAAGTCATTGCCATGGTCTGAAAGAAAGCTGGTATATACCAGGACACGTTGTGTTGTATTCAGTGGTGAAGGTTGAGTAAGGAAAAAGGTGATACAGTCATAAGTGCAAGAATGGGGTAAAATCTCAGATCAAATAGAATGAGAGTTTGAGTTTGGTAAAATAATATATAGTAGAGATTAGAGATAATATGTAGTAGGATTCTAGTAACCAATGTATTTAGTATAGTGATATAAAGTAGACTTAATGCAAGACAAAGAAATGGGACAGAGAGAATGGATTTGTACAAGGAAAGAAGCTTGTGAAAGGTGTGGGGAAGAAAACAAGCACACACAAAGACAAAATAAAAAACAAAACAATACAACCCTACAAATATATGAATACTGAACAGCCTTTGCCTTTGAAGTCCTCCTGGGTCTGTGTGGATTCTTTCCGCCGTTTAAGGTTCAGATTCTGTAATGGGCTCTTAGGCATATCCCAAGCACTCTCATTTGCTTTGTAACCTATGATGATAATGTCAGTTTACAGCCTTACTTTTTGGTCTCCTTTAATGATTGGAACCCTGGCCTGGTGTCTCTCTCTGTGCAGACACTGAGTTCCACTGGCATCTTTCCCACTGCAAGCCTGGATCTCTTAGCTCTCAAAAAAGACCTATCGGTGAGACTCACTTCGTCTATGTAGGAAGCCAGTATCGGTGGTGCTGGATCTAGTGTTAAGCACAGGTCTCCATGTTTTCCACCAATAGTGAGACTGATTTTCTCTCTCTTCTGCGTAGGCTCAGGTGTTGCTGGGACCAGACCCAGTGTATATGTAGGAGTCTGCATTCTCCACAGCTAGGGCTGGGTTGGTCACCACAATTCGGTGGTCTGTGGTGATCTCTGGAGGCTCTACTAGGGTTCTGAGCCCTGGAGACAATAGGCCTTTTTGCTTGATTGGCCCTGAGGGCTGTCTGCTAATCTGTGCCTCTGCTGCATCAGACAGCAGACTCCACCCCCACCTTCACCAGGGTGAACCAGAAAGTCTCAAGCTCTGTGAGTCTATCACTTGTTGTTCAAGTCCCTGGGGCCATACTGGGCGGTCTCCCATGGGGACAGCTGGTTCACTTATGATGTTGAGCACTGTTCTGCATCTCTGGAGGGCATGGTGAGGGTGAGCTTGATTGCCACTGCTACAAGTCATTGCCATGGTCTGGGCAGAAGGACCCAACCACTTAGAACTCTGACAAGCTGCAGCCGCTTCCTTTCAAGTTGTTGGCTTTTTTTGCTAGGATTCTCTGGCAGTCCAGGTGCAGTGAGGCAAAATGGCACTGCCTCCCTGCTTGAGGCTGCAGCTGTTGGAGGTGGGCAAGGTACTTTACTGCTCTCAGATCTGCCTTCTAGCTTTATTGCCACCACATTTCAAGTCTCAGTTCCCTGTTCAAATTTGTACTGGTTTCTTTCTTTTGTTTAGACACTGTTCTATGGCAATAGAGATTGGGTGTCAGCAGGACTGATATGTGCAGTTCCCTTGGTCGCCATCTTTCTAGAAGTCTGTTCTTTGTGTGCTTTGAGTGGTCCTTGGCACAGTGCCTCTTGCATCTGTTTGACGCATCACATGGTATCGCTTACATCAGTACTTTCATGACAATCTCTACCCTCACTGCATGAGAATCACTTGGAGAGATTTTTTAAAATAGTTGCTTGACCCTATCACAGATATTCTAATTCAGCAGCTTTGAACAAGTTAGGCGAGGGTGTGTGTGTGTGTGTGTGTGTGTGTGTGTGTGTGTATTTTAAGCTGCTACCTGATTTTGATTTACTGCCCCAAACCCAAAACTACTAGCTGTGTATCCATGCTGGAGGCATGAGTTAATCATTAAATGTAAGATTGCCTATTACTAAATAATTCTGTTGATTAATTTGGATTTACAGGTTTAAGGCTGAATCTGCTTGACATTGGCAGCAGAAGCTGTATGGGCTGGATGTGGTGGCGCACGCTTGTAATCCCTGTGCTGGAGTCTGAGACAGGAGGATCACACAAGTTTGAAGCCAGCCTCAGCTACTTAGTGAGGCTCTCAGAAACTTAGTGAGACTCTGTTTCCAAATAAAATAGAAAATAGGTCTGGGAGTATAGCCCAGAGGTAGAAAGTCCCTGGGTTCCACCCCTAGTACCCCCCCACACACACACGCACACACACACGCTGTATAGATGGTAGTCAGCTCATGAGACCTTATGTCTTTTTTCTTGTTGAAAGAATTCCTGACAGAAGTACTCAGCATGAAGTGAAGTGCAGTGGAAATTGAACTCTTAACTGGAACAAATCCCTGGAATTCAGCTTAAGTGGTTTTTGCAAAAGGATGAATCCTCAGCTGGCTAGATTCTGCTGTTTAGCAAAGAGAAAAGTCCTTCTTGCTTTCACCTTTACCCCTTTCAGTTCAGCGTGCAGCATTGCACTGTTTGCTGGAGGTTGCTACTGATTTAGTAACTCCTTTTTAATCCAACTCTAATTAAAAGACTTCAAGGTCTCTTATTTATCCAAGGTCCTTGCATGAACTTTGTACACAGTGACCACATTTGTTGTCAGTAGGCATATAATTTTATTTATATATTGCATTTGTTTTTGTTTTTAATTTTTACTTATTTTCTCAGAAGTAATAAGTCTAACTTTTTTTTTCTTCAGTACTGGGGATGGAACCCAGGGGCATTCTACCTCTGAACTATACCTCCAGCCCTATTTTTTATTCCTTATTTTGGAACAGGGTCTCACTGAGTTGCAAAGGGCCTCACTAAGTATCTGAGGCTGTCCTCAAACCTCAGTCCTCCTGTCTCAGCCTCCCAAATGCTGGGATTACAAGTGTGTGCCACCACACCCGGCTTAAATCTATCTTTTTAAGAAGAAAAGGCTGAGTTATTGATAACATGTTCTCCAAAGGGCCTAGCCAGTCATTGGAGCCCATACACTAATTATTCAAAGATGCTAGATTTGAGGTTATGAAGAGGAGCTGTTTGGCAACTCTCTACCACCGGGGTGAAGAGAATATCCACACAACCAGACTGTGCGCGCGTGTGTGTGTGTGTGTTTACTGGGGGTTGCACCCAGGAGCATTCTACCTCTGAGTTCCACCCCAACCCCCCCCCTTTTTTTGAAACAGGGTCTTGCTAGATTGCTGAGAATCTCACTATGTTGCTGAGGTTGTCCCTCCCAAGTGTTGGCATTACAGCCATACACCACTAGTCTAAGCTCCTTGTGATTATTTTGAAAGCATAACACCAGGGAACCTGTAAGAAATATTCTCAGAAACATTTTATCAAAATGTGAAGTACATGTAACAAATTTAAAAAATTATTTTCTTAATTTATTTACAATACATTATAGAATGATTAAAAATGAAATGGAAATAAGAGGCATTGAAACTGAATATATTAAAGACAAACAGAAAGCCAGCAACAAGAACAAAAAAGGAAATCTATGTGGAATACTCTTTTTAAAAGCACACTTCAAACTATGTAGCAGGAAATGTGCTGCAGGAAATATGTCAGCAGGGAAAGAGTGGGACATAAAATAATACAATAAAATGGTTGTTTGACTAAAACAGGTTAAATTGATTTTGTTTTCTTCTCATTAAATTTATGGACCATAAAGTACCAAAGCTGAGAGATAGGCTTGAGGCAAAATCAGTGAAAAGCAACTTTATCATGGAGCCATCAGGGACAGCATGACAACAGCTTGATAATAAAAACCCCCAGTGCCTGTTATGGGCTGCTAGGCACGGAGAGTTTCCCCAGGTGCCTTCTGAGGAAGGGTGGAGCCTGCCCACATGTGCATTGGGAAGCCCTCACCTTCACTCTGCTCAGACACATGAAAGAATAGTAGATTAACACACACACACATAACCATCCCCTAGCTTAAGAAGATGGCGTCCCTGCACACTGCAGTGCCCTCCCTATCCACAGACTTAACCACGATGTGGAACTCACTGTTTATCATTCCCATGTTGCCTTTCTTTTAGTGGGTGGGCATTGTCTTAATTCATTTTCTGTTGCTGTAGCTGAATACTTGAGACTGGTTAAGTTAAAAAGAAAGTAATTTTGTTTTGCCTCATGGTTCCAGAGATTGGGAGGTCCCTAGGCTGGTGCTGACATCTGTTCGACTTCTGGTGAGGGTCCCATGGCAGAAGGGCAAGCAGATGCATGAGAAAAGGGCAATTTCCTGAGATAACTAACCCATTCCCAGAGGAAAGCACTTACCCGTTCATGAGAGCTCTGCTCCCACGAGGAACATGCTGCCCGCTAGGCCCCAGCTCCCAGCACTGCTGCACTGAGGAATTAGGGCTCCAACACATGCATTTTGGGAAATGTGCTCACACCATAGCAGACATGTAGGCCCTTTTTAGCTCTAATGTCCTGTCTCCTTCTCATCATTACAGTGGAATTGTGCTATCTGCTTTCAACTGCTTTGTGTGATAGGAAGGCAGAGAGAAATCATAGATGTGAGATCAGTTACATTGCATATAAATTGCACTGTGGCAGCTGGGCATGGTGGTACATGCCTGTAATCCAAGTACTTAGAAGGCTAAGATAGGAGGATCACAGGTTCAAGGCCAGCCTCAGCAACCTAGCAAGACCCTGTTTCAAAAAGAAAAAGAAAAGGTTGGAGGATGTATCTTGGAGGTAGAATACTCTAAATTCAATCCCCAGCAACACACACACACACACACGGTGTGGCATTGATAACAAACTTTGCTCCTTGGATTCATTAACTCAGCCAGACTTCCCAGAGCCGGATGCTGTGTGTCACTGTGTGGATGGCAGCGTCACGTTTCACATCCAGTCATAGCCTATAGACTGTACAACTAAAGAAATCACAACACATTTAGAACTCGTAACTAAGGAAGGTGCACTTGTCATACTAGTATGGTGAATTAAAAAAAAAGTTTTCATGAAGCCCAATCGTGGAAAATCAAATGACTTATGGTTTTCTTTTTTCACTATAAAAGAGATGAAATATTAGAAATGAACGTGGAAAATCTCCATCCATTTAACTTGCTTAAGAATTGTCTAGCTGGGTGGTGGCACACACTTGTAATCCCAGCACTTGGGAGGCTGATTCAGGAGGATTGCAGGTTTGAAGCTAGTCTCAGCTACTTAAGCAAGGCCTCCACAACTGAGGCCCTGTTTCCAATTTTTTTTAAAAAAAGTAGCCGGGCGTGGTGGTGCACGCTTGCTATCCCAGCATTAGGGAGGCTGAGACCAGAGGATCATGGTTTGTGGACAGCCTCAACTACTTAGTGAGGCCCTTTGCAACTTAGTGAGACCCTGTTTCAAAATAAAGAATAAAAAATAGGGCAAGGGGTGCAGCTCGGAGGTCAAATACCCCTGGGTTCCATCCCCAGACCCGCAAAAAGAAAAAAAAGTCTGTGGGTGTAACCCAGAGGTAAAAGGCCCGTGGGTTCCACCTCCAGCACCACAAAAAAGAAAAAAGAAAAGAAAAGAAAAAGAGAAAAGAACTGCTTTGCTGCCCAACTATTAACCATTTTTAAGATCAAATACCAACTTGGGTGTGTGATACTTGAATGGTCCACAGGGTGGCAATAGCAAACCTGTAGATGGTCTCTGCAGGGTTCTTTCTCTCCAAAGTGAAGTAGAAGGACACTAAGACCTTTCTTTATCCAGATATCAGGTGCAAAAAAGCCTTCTTACATAAAACAACCTCGTACTTAGTGAGGCCCTTTGCAACTCAGACCCTGTTTCAAAATAAATAATATAAAATAGGACTGGGAGTGTAGCTCAGAGATAGAATGCCCCTGGGTTCCATCCCTAGTACTGCCAAAAAAAAAAAAAAAAAGATGTGTGTGTGTGTGTGTGTGTGTGTGTGTGTGTGTGTGTGTGTGTGTGTGTATACACCTCCAACCCTTTTTCATTTTTTAATTTTGAAACAGGAGTCCTGTTAAGTTGCAAAGGGTCTAAGTTGCTGAGGCTGGCCGCAAACCTGCGATCCTCCTGTCTCAGCCGCCCAAGTACTGGGATTAGGCATGAGCTACCATTCCGGCTTGTCAAGACCTTTTGATTCCTATTTAGTTTAAGATGAATTATTGTAGCTAATGGAGGAGAAATTAGCCTTAGTCAAAGGCACAGTGCAAAGTTGTGCCTGTACATTGTTCTTCTTTTTTGCAGATAATTTCTGTAATTTTTTTTTCTTGATGCTGGGGGTTAAATCCAAGGGATTCTACCTTCAAGCTACACTCCCAGCCCTTCTTTAATTTTTTTTTTTTTTCAATTTTGAAACAAGGTCTTACTAGGTTGCTTAGAGTCTTGCTAAGTTACTGAGGCTGGTCTTGAACCTGCAATCCTTCTGTCTCAGACTCCCAAGTACTGGGATTACAGGCATACACCACCATGCCCAGCTTAATATCCATAAAATTTAAAAAGCGAAGGCACAATTTACCAGCTCGACTCAGAGGGCTTGGTCATTTATTCATTGTCCCTTGTGAGTTCAGCCTTGAATTTCAACATCATCATCAGTGGCTGCTCACAAGTGTTTACACTTGACCTTTCTAACCAATGTCAAAAGCCTTGGCGGTGGGTGGGTTTGAACAAAGCCGTCCAAGCTACAACCATTGTGGAGCTTCTTGTTCCCAGGGTCGGCCACCGACCAGTTCGTGACCAGCACACCCAGATGGAAGGGCCAGAAAACAAGAGGCAGTTATCAGGCTTTCTGGGAAATACAGTCTCTTATTTCTGCCTATGTAAATTAGGTGGAGATGTACATTAGATGAAGAATCACCACATTTATGAGAATAGTTTTCAGTCTTTGGAACTTTAAGCTGCTTTCTTTGCATTCTTCCAGCTGTACATGTAACATGTACTGGACTGTGTGGATTTCTCGTGCCTTAGCAGGTCCCTCAGGATGCTCCACAGGACGTGACACCTCCTCTGCTCTTCCATCTCTCCCTTCCCAGCCACGGCACCAGCAATCTCCCCGGCAAGTAAAGAGTGACCAAGATCTTTTACTTAACAGAGTCTATATATATTTAACACACACACACACACACACACACACACACACACACACACACACACATATATATATATATATATCTGCCTCTGAAATTATCTTATTAAGAATAACTTAATCTTTTCATTTTATTGCAAAGGATGCTATTTGTAGCAGCCTGGTTAGAAAGGAAACGCAGCTAATTATCAAGATGAATTATTTAGCAATCCAGGGGGGAAAATCCCTTGTGTATAAAAATATCTAGTGACTGACATGTTACCAAATGTACACAAAATAGATCTCTATATAGTGTTTACAGTACAGGTCGTGGAACCCAAGGGTGCTCTACCATTGACCTACACTCCCAGTGCTTCTTATTTTTCATTTTGTTCTTAGCTTGTTTTTTCCCAGGGGGTATTTTTTTTTTTTTTTTGTCTTTTTGGAACCAGGGATCGAACTCAGAGCACCGCACCTGCAAAGCAAGCTCTTTGCCACTGAGCTACATCCCAGCCCCTTTTATTTTTTATTTTGAAAAGGGTCTCACTAAGTTGCCCAGGTTGGCCTACCACTTGTGATCTTCCTGAGTCAGTATCCTGAGTTCTTGAGATTATAGACATGTGCCACTATGCCCAGCAGTTTCTATATAATTGCAATTTTGATTTCTCCTTTCCTAGATAGAACCTTCCTAATCACGACAGTTTTGCTTATGAAATGAGCAGAGCTGTAGTGCCTTTCAAAGCTCAGTCGCTTAGCCAGGCACAGTGGTACATGCCTATAATCCCAATACTTGGGAGGCTGAGACAGGAGGATTGCAGGTTCAAGACAATTTATCAAGACTCTCACCAACCCAGCAAGACCCTATTTCAAAACAAAGCAAAAACTTTTAAAGAGGGAGTGCTGAGGGTGAGGTAGAATGCCTCTGGATTCAATCCCCAGTACAAGGAAAGAAAGAAAGAAAGAAAGAAAGAAAGAAAGAAAGAAAGAAAGAAAGAAAGAAAGAAAGGGAAAGAAAAAAAGAAAGAAAGAAAGGGAAAGAAAGAGAAAGAGAGAAAGAAAGAAAGAGAGAAAGAGAGAGAAAGAAAGAGGGAGGGGAAGAAAGGAAAGAATCCGCTGCTTGCTTATAGACAGCACTCCAGCATCTCTCTCCATCCCTCAGTTACTTCCTGTCCACTGGACTCTTCCTGTTGGCATGCGGCAAGGACTTTGGCCTTTATTGTGCAATAAATGCGGCATCACTGGAGATTCTGAGGGAATGCCACGCTGGTCCAGGCATTCCCTGGGTCTCCCTGGCTGCTCTGGGATCAGGATGGGGAGGATGTAGCAGTGCAGGGAGGTAGTAGGATCCCATTTGCCATCATTTTCTGCCCTGTTTCCACTCACAACCACTTTCCACCTTGTTTCCTTGGCCCCGCTGCCTTCTCAGGCCCTCTGCCTGGACTGTGCCCTCCAAATTCCTCCCTGCCTTCTCCCCCACTGGGTCCTTCCCTGCACATGCTGTTTAAAATTGCCCTTCCATCACCAGCTGGGCCCTCGCTGCCTTTATTCTCCCTCCTGCTCGTCCCCATCTAACAGGTAGGCATTCATCTGGTTATGCCTGGTCCCACACGTAGATGGGAGCTGTCCACCACCATGTCCCTCCCGCCCGCACCTGGCCTGGCTCCCAGGGGGTGTTGCAAGGATGTCTGGAACAGGCACCCTCATGGCCATGCTGTTTCATGGCAGTGAGGTTCAGACTCCCCATGAACCAAGCCCCATGTCTCAGAGCAGAGCAGGCCACAGAGAAGGAGCAATGGCCGCCCACACAGGCCCCCTGCAGCTCAGCTCCCTGTAGATGCCCTGTGAACAATGTGTTGCTGCCTCTTCGGGCCAGGCACACGCACATCTGGCCAGCATTCGCTGCAGGGTCCAGGTCCCAATCAACTCTTAAGATGGGTCACTTGTTGGATTTTGAAAACCTCCCAACCCCACAGACCCTTCTTCCCAGGGAGTCCTGTCCCTCAGGCCACCAGCATCTACCAGCACCTGGCCTGTCTAGTCCTACCACTTTATTTTATTTATTGTTGTTGTTGTTGTTGTTGTTGTGTGTGTGTGTTTTACTGGGGTTTGAACCCAGAGGCATTCTAACTCCAAGCTACACCCCCCTTTATTTATTTGGTTTTTTTGTGGTACTAGGGATTGAACCCTGGGGCATTCAACCTCCAAGCTATACCCCCAGCCCTATTATTTTTTTTTTTTCTTTTGAAACAGAGTCTCACTAGGTTGCAGAGGGCCTCACTTAGTAGCTGAGGCTGGCTGTGAATCTGGGATCCTTGTGTCTCAGCCTCATTCCTTTTTTTTTTTTTTTTTTTTTTTTAATTTGAAACAGGACCTCACTAGGTTGCTGAGAGTTTCACTGTGTTGCGAGGCTGTCCTTGAACCTGCAATCCTTCTGCGATCTCGTCCTCCCCAGTACTGGGATTACAGGTGCATGCCATCATATCTGGTCATTCCTGCCACTTTAAAACCAAGCAGCCCCTTCCGCTGCCTGCTGAGCCTTTGAAGTCCTGCCTTGGCCCCGTTTGGCTTCCCTGAGACAGTGTAGAGATACCAAATAAAGAAGCAAAGCGGCACTCCAGCTTCAGCTAAAATGTCGCCCGGTTCACCGCTCTTTAGAACGGCGAGCGGTTGTACCTATTTTTACTGTAATTACTCATTCTCCCCTACCCCGTTCAGCTTGCCAACCTTTCAGCGTGAATACCTGGTTAAATCTGCATAACCTCTTATTATCTGCCTACCTTTGTTCCTGCAAAATGATTGTCACTTACAGCTCTCTTATTAGGGCCTCTGTAAATAATATAAATTTTATTTGCTCAAAATATGAAGAAATGTGATACCCTGCTGCTTCTGAAGTTTCCTTGTTTTTATGGATTACAAGCTTCTGAGACTTAATGTTCTCTGTCCCTCACTTGAGAAAGGGGGGCTTTCTCAAGTGGATGCCCCCCAGGGACTGGCTCATCCACGCTACCCCAGCCTCAGTTCCCATACCTCCTGGTGGTACCACTACACTGTACTGTAGAGATATTTTACAGCTAGATACAGCGGCTCAGGCCCGTAATCTCAGTATTTGGGAGACTGAGACAGGAGGATTGTAGGTTGGAGGCCAGCCTCAACAATTTAGTGAGGCCCTGTTTCAACATAAAAAATAAAAAGAGCTCTGGGTGTGGAGATAGCGTCCCTGGGTTTAACCCCTAGTACCACAAAAATAAAAAGCAAAGAAAAAAAAAAAGAAACCAGAGATGGAATGGAAAATGAATTTTTGAGACATTTTAAATCATTCCTTGCTTGTCTTTAGAGACAAAATTCAGATAACAGAATTTATCAACTATACTTTTGTTTCTACTCAGAAACTCATGACTGCTCCCTCAAAGGCTCTGTTGTTCTTGTGGCAAAACATTGCTGACAGTGTCCCAGATGAATGGCAACAAATCCCGGGCTTTGGATGGTACATTTATCCCCTGGGGAAAGAAGTAACAGCTTGAGATGGGGCAGGGCTGGGAGGGGACACTCCTCATTCTGAGAAGGATTGGAGTTTGCGAGGATTCAGAATGAGTGTTCTTAACCTTATTTTACTGCTGGAAAGAATTATGGTTTGTTTCTAGAAGTTATGGCAAAAAAGAAAAAAGAAAAGAAAAGAAAAAGAAAAAGAAAAAGAAAAAGAAAAAGAAAAAGAAACTCGTGGCCTGGGGAGTTTGTTTTGAAATGCAAACACATACTCTGACCTACATTATGATGTGGACCACAATGCACCAGAGAAAGGAGAGAGACAGAGAGAGAGAGAGAGAGAGAGAGAGAGAGAGAGAGGGAGAAACAGAGAGGGAGAGGGGAGAAATGCAAACACAGGCCTTAGGAGTGGAGATTTGGACAGGGTGTCATTTTATTTTTTAAAGGGCAGCAATACGATCCCTTGATTTGATGTTATCTTGACATTTGATCATATTCCTGGGCAGTTGGTCAGCCCTCGAGCCTCTCCACAGGGCAGGGGGCCCCGCCTGGGCACACCACCTGGTGAGCCTGCATGCCCGGAGAGGGCCTTGGCTGGAGGCCAGGCCGTTTTCAAAACAGAACTGGATTATTCGCTCTAAAATACTTAGTAACACGCAACGATGAGAAGAAACGGTCCTCTCCTGGGAGGAGGGGGACACACAGAAGTGCCGTTCATGTCTAGTATCTTACGGCAGGAACTGCAAGCTGAGTTTATTTTCCAATTTATTTTCTAGAAGGTTCCATTTTAACACTGCCCCCCCCCCGAAAAAAGGATTTTATTTCCAAATAAGTATGCTTTTGAGCAAGAGATTTGGAGTCGCAGAGACAAAGGTTGAAAAGGGGCAATGGCAATTGTTAAGTTCGAGGAGGAAAACACAGTCGTGCTTTGACTGGAAGACTTCTTTTTGCCTGTCTGTAACAGAGTCAAGTCAGCAGTTTCTTGGCCTCAAATAAAGAATGTTGTTCTGATTAAAGGGAGAACTACCCATTGTATTCATTACTAGCCAAAAAAGGGCAGCGGAAATTTTAGTCCACCAGGTTTTCATATCTAGGAAAGCTGAGCTGTATTATTTTGGATAATTTTTTTTTTTTTGGTAGTAGGGATTAAACCTAGGGAAGTTCTAGCTCTGAGCTACAACCCCAGCCGTTTTACTTTTTAAATTTTGAAACAGGGCCAAACTCAATTGATGAGGATCTCACTAAGTTGCTGAGGCTGGCCTTGAACCTGTGATCCTCCAGTCTCAGCCTCCCAAGTACTAGGATGAGAGGTACGTGCTACCACACCCAGCATTAGAACTATCTTGACAATCACAGCTGATATAGAAGGTCTGCTGAAAATGTATTTGTGTGTAGAGAGAGCAGGGAACAAAGTGTGAAATACACCACAGAAATATTTTCCATAATCAAAATAATGGTTATTGCTTAAATCTTAAGTGCACAGCTAGAAAAGAGAGTAGCGACGAATCCGTCTTACTGGACACTGGGTAAGAAATTCATGGCAAACACTGAGTCTGTTTTGGAAATGTTCTAAAACCAGACTATTAGCACAGCGAGCCATTTGAAACGTAGCTTGCTACGTGTTTGGAAAGAAGCAGGTTTGTCAGGAACACGAAATAAACTTTGAGCTGGAGTCTCGCTGGGGGTGAGTTTAATTGCTGTGATTAATAAATCACAGCTGTGAAAGTTAAATTCTTGGCTGGCTTCTTGGTTCAGCTGTTTTTCCCTTGCCCATTACATTCCAGATTTACGGGCTGCGTGATGTCCGGAGCCAGCAGTCAGCTGGCTTTTTCCTCCTCGGCTGTTCCGTGGTTGCCCTGGGAGCCCGTGCCCGGGAGCGCTGCGCGGCTGCCCATCACGAGGCTGAGTATTACGTGGCACCACCCGGTCTTGAGTCCTAACTCTCCAGCTCTCAGCAGCCGCAAGCAGGCCGAGGAGCCAGTGATCCAGAACCTGGACATCTATGAACAGCGAGTGATGGCCGCAGCCCAGAGGCCGGACCCGCGCCTCGCCCTGAGTGAGCCGTCCAGCAGAGCAGCCGCTCTTTGCTCCTGGGCACGGGGTCACCCAGGCTCCTACGGCCACGCGGAAAACCAGTCGAGCTAGCAAAGCTGGGTTGACTTAGTTGACTAGGTAGAGCCTTGTTGCCCAGATGTTTTATTTCATACTTTGTTTTCGTTGGTTTTTGTTATTGTTGCCCAGAGAGTGAGTGGTCTGTGGACCGGAACCATCAGCATCTATTGGTAACCTGTTAGAAACGCAGATTTGCAGGCCTCAGACTGCTGCATTAGATAGAACCTACATTTTAGCAAGATCCGCAGGCGATGTGTGTGTGGTGTGTGTGTGTGTGTGTGTGTGTGTGTGTGTGTGTGTGTGTGTGCACACGCGCATGTGTTTGTGAGAGTGAGACTAAGGATTGAACCCAGGAAATTTATACCTCTGAGCTATACCTCCAGCCCTATTTTTTATATTTTGTTGTTGTTGTTTGGTACTGGGAATTGAACACAGAGGCATTCTACCTCCAAGTTATACCCCCAGTCCGATTTTATTTCTTATTTGGAAACAGAGTCTCACTACGTTGTAGAAAGCCTCACTAAATTGTGGAGGCTGGCTTCAGATCTGCAATCCTCATGTTTCAGCCTCCCAAGTACTGGGATTACAAGTGTGTGCCACTATGCCCAGCTTCTGTCTTTTTTTTTTTTTTTTAAGTAGGGTCTCACTAAGTTTCCGAAGCTGGCCTCAAACCTATGATCCTCCTGTCTCAGCCTCCCCATACTGAAATTAAAGGTGTACACCATACTTGACATCAGGCAATGCTTTTTCCCTTCAAATTTGAGAAGTGCCAAGATTACTGGTTTTCCATGTGGATGTACATAGGAATCACAGGACCAGTTGTAAACAAGTATGGGTGCCTGGGCCCCTGGGAATCCACTATAATTGGTCCTAACAGGGTGTGATCTGGGCACTGCACACTGGGAGGTGTGTGTGTGTGTGTGTGTGTGTGTGTGTGTGTGGTTCTGGGGATGGGACCATGGATGCTTTACTACTCGGCTCTATTCATAGCCTTTTTTATTTTTTGAGACAAGGTCCCCTAAAGTGCCCAGGCTGCCCTTGAATTTGCAATCCTTCTGCCCCAACCTCGGAGCACTGAGATTAAAGAATCCTCAGAGGATTCTCATGTGCAGAATTTGAACACCACTGAGCATGAAGAACTCCACGAACTCCACGCGAGGCACTCACAGTTCACCGGACCAAGCAAGCGTTCAGAGAACTGCCGCTTGCTGCCCACATATTATCCAGGGCTCACTCGGTCTCTGTGCCAGACTGTGAACAGACCTGAACAAAGGATCCCAGGCTGTCAAGGTTTCCTGCCTGGTCGCACTTCCCCTCCTGTCAGGAAGCCTGGGTGGAGAGAGGCGTCCCAAGAGGCGGAGTGGAAAACATCACTGCGGAGGGCTGGGGGCCACAGCCGAGAGGCCTGAGCTTTCATCCTGGTGGGGTCAGCCACGCCGGCCCACGGCGGAGGGGGAGTAAGCTGGATGTGCAGGGACACGCATGCAGACTGTGTGTGTGTGTGTGTGTGTGTGTGTGTGTGTGTGTGTGTGTAACTGATGTAGGAAGGTAGCCCTGATGTAGGACACTGCCCTTTTGCCTCAACCTGACATCTGCTTTCTCCTTGAACACCTCCAGTGACCTTGTGCTTCATAGGTCCAGGGTCCGGCTCTGGGAACTTCTGGAAAGGCCTTCCTTTCAGCGAGCTCTCTGGTGAGCAGCAGTTGCCACCAGGGTTCTGCCTGGCGCTGGAGAGAGCAACCCACCGCCTCTCCACGGCGCCTCTTCTGCACGCTCCAGGGCGGCTGCCGCGGCCCCCGGCCTCTGTCCCCAGTCCCTTCTGCAGCTCCTGGGGAGATGATGATTCTGGTTCCGCCAGAGGCTTCCTGCGCCCCCTCTGCTCCCAGAGTGGTGTGCAGCTCTCCCGGTGCCGGCTGGCCCGGCAGGCTGCCGATGCTCACCTCCCGCGTCCTGGGCGTCCTCCCGGAAGCTTCCAGCAGCCACCTGGCAGTGTGGGTTCAGAGGCGCCTGTGTCGGCTCACACACCTGTGCCCTTTCCACACACGGGGACACGCGTGCTGCTGCCACCTCCGGTGCTTAGGGAGCTCATTCATTTTAGTGTAAAGGAGGCGTCACATTGATCGGGTTCCATTTCAGCATCCCAGTCTGATGGGTTATTTAGAGATCTCTACTGACGTCTGCGTGTCAGTGACCTTCACGTCATTCACACATTTGAGACATACCTCATTTATGTCTCTGCTGAAGTCGATGTAAAAATAAATATTTCCAGTCGGGCCCTCAGCCCTCCTGCTGACGCTGATCGGCCAAGGGTGGCGCTTCCTGGGCAGAGGCGTTTCCTGGCATGGTGCTGAACCTGGGCCCTGTAGCGCACCCACCTCTGGCTTCTCCACTCTGTCTACAAGACTATCCTGAGATATTTGGCAAAAGCTACACAGATCCAGAGACCCAGAGACAGACCAGAGAATCCCCTGCTTTTAAGTTTTCTTTTGTTTTGTTTTTTTTTCAGCACTGGGGATGGAGCCCAGGAGCATTCTACCTCTGAACTACACCCCCGGCCCTTTTTTTTTTTTTTTTTTGGTGGTGGTACTGGGGTGGAACCCAGGGGCTTTTCTACCTCCAGGCTATACTCCCAGGCCTATTTTATACTTTATTTGGAAATAGGGTCTCAATAAGTTGCTGAAAGCCTCACTCAGTAGCTGAGGCTGGCTTTGAACCTGTGCGATCCTCTTGTCTCAGCCTCCCAAGTTCTGGGATTACAGGCGTGTGCCACCACACCCAGCCCCAAGCCCTATTCTTTATTCTTTATTTTAGAACAGGCTCTCAATGAGTTGCAAAAGGCTTCACTAAGTAGCTGAGGCTGTCTGTGAACCACAATCTTCCTGTCTCGGCCTTTCAAATGCTGGGATTATAAACGTGCACCACCACACCCAACTTGAGGTTTTTTATTTTTATTTTTATTTAGTTATTTATCTGGTGCTGGGTATTGGACCCAGGGACATTCTACCTCCAAGCTTCACCCTCAGCCCTTTTTATATTTTTATTTTGAAACAGGATCTTTCTAATTTGCAGAAGCTGGCCTAGAACCCAGAAGCCTCCTGTCTCAGCTTCTCACAGTGCTAGGATTACAAGCGTGTGCCACTGGGCTCAGCTTCTAAGCTTTTAAAATGTATTGTTGTTAGCTGGGCATGGGCGCACACTTGTAATCCCTGCGCTTGGGAGGCTGAGACAGGAGGATCGCACAGGTTCGAAGCCAGCCTCAGCTACTTAATGAGGCTCTCAGCAACTTAGTGAGACCCTGTTTCCAAATAAAATACAAAACAGGTCTGGGAATATCCCACAGGTAAAAAGCCCCTGGGTTTCGCCACCAAAAAATGTTGTTATTGTTATTATTATTATTGCTATTATTTGGTGGTACTGAGGATGAAACCCAGGGGCATTCTACCTCCAAGCTACATTCCCCAGCCCTATTTTTTATTCTTTATTTTTTGAAACAGGGTCTTATCAAGTTGTGGAGGGCCTCACTAAGTAGCTGAGGCTGGCCAAGAACCTGAGATCCTCCTGTCTCAGCCTCCCAAATGGTGAGATTACAAGCATGCGCCCCCATGCCCAGCTGCTTTCAAGTTTTAATAACCTGTCTCTGAAGGAAACATGTACATGGTTTTGTGGAGTCCATGGTGCCAGGGTAACATTCTTCTCTTAGAGGTCCAGCCGGCGTGTGGAGCTTTGACGGAGCGCTCACAGATACCTCAGCTGCCCTACATGGTTCTAAGCAACTTCTAAGACAGGTGTATGGCAAGCACGTGTCTCAGTCGTATACCAGGCTTGCTCGAAGGACAGAGGTTCCCGAGAAGCCCATTGACATATCTCTCTTAAGACAGGCGTTTGCGGGGTGGGGAAAAGGACGAGCGCAATGTACGGGTGATTAGGCCGCTCAGTCACCTGGGCGGTGACCTTCATCTCGCAGAGGGATTTGACCCCATTGAGGTCTCCTAGGCAAAGGCTGGAGCTACTTACCAGGCTGCCGATCACATCCGACTCAGTGCCCTGCCCCATCTTAGGTTTGGTGCTCGACCTCATGCCTGGTCAATATGTGCCCAGGAAATGCAGTTTAATTTTTATATTAGCCTAATGTATACTATATACACTTCACTTATTTATTTTTTATTTTTATTTTTATTTTTTTTGTGGTACTGGGGAATCAAACCTAGGGCTTCTGACATGCAAACACTCTACCACAGAGCTATATCCTTGGCCCTCATACACCTAATATAAATGATAGCCTCCACAGAAAACCAGCCAGTGCTCTCGAGGCTTTAATTTTAAAAAAGGAAAATGTATGTCCAAGAATAATTTTCAAAAAGTTAAAAGTATGACTTTTATGGGGGGGTACTGGGGATTGATCCCAGGGGCATGCTACTTCTGAGTTACTATTTTTTATGTACTTATTTTATTTTGGCACCAGAGATTGAACCTAGTCTGCATCCTTAGCCATTTTTATTTAAACAGGTTCCCACTAAAGTTGTGAGGCTGGCCTTGAACCTGTGATCCTCCTGTCTCAGGCTCCCAAGTACTGGATTACAGGTGCATGCCACTATGCCTTTCTTATTTATTTTTGTGGTACTGGGGATTAAACCCAGGGGCATTCTACCTCTCATCTACATCCCCAGCTTTATTTTATCCTTTTATTTTGAAACAGGGTCTCACTAAGTTGCTGAGGCTGGCCAGGAACCTGCAATCCTCTGGTCTCAGCCTCCCAAATCCTGGGATTACAAGTGTGCACCACCACACCCAGCTTTTATTTATTTATTTATTTATTTATTTATTTATTTATTTATACTTAACTTTTTGTGGTACTGGGGATGGAACCCAGGGGCATTCTACCTCCGAGCTACACCCCCAGCCCTATTTTTTTTTTTTCTTTATTTGAAACAGGGTCTCACTAAATTGCAACTCGGAGTTACAAAGGACCTCACTAAGTAGCTGAGGCTGTCCACAAACCTAGATCCTCCTGTCTCAGCCTCCCAAATGCTGAGATTACAAGCGTGGGCCACCACACCTGGCTCCCAGCTTTTATTTTGAAACAGGGTCTCACTAAATTGCTGAGGGCCTTGCTAAGTTGCTCAGGCTGGCCTCGAACCTATGATCCTCCTGTCTCGTCTTCCCAAGTAGTATAAGCATGACTATTACACAATTATAAATGAAGTTTTTATTTAATTCATTAATTAATTAAAGAAGCAGTAAGATAGGAAAGTGGGTCCAAAGAGAATTTGAGAAATGGAGTGTGTCTTTCATTTAGTCTGGTAATAATGAAATTAATAATTACAAAACTGGCTAATGTCCTGTAGGGCAACACAATTGTAATCTTTGGGGTGATCCTTTAAGTAAGAAAATCAGACAGTGCCATATTCTCTAGATAATTGAATAATGCTGAATGAGCCGGTAATCAAGGCCAAGCACAACCTGGAAAGGTGAGGACTCCGTGTCCCACCTTACTTCATGTGTTTGTGATCATTTTCCTTCACAGAAACATTCCTACTGGGATGGGCAGGCTTGCACTGTGTTGGAGGGCTGTACATTTCTATAACCTTTCTGGGAAGCTATTTAGTGTGTTAAAAAAATAAAATTTTTATTTTTGAAACAGAGTCTCACTAAATTGCAGAGGGCCTCACTAAGTTGTGGAGGCTGGCCTTGAACCTGCAATCTTCCTGTCTCAGCTTCCCAAGTACTGGGATTACAAGCATGTGCTACGATGCCTGGCTCTCTAGAACTTTATTTTAAAGAAATAATCAGGGATTCAAAGATTTTGTATAACATTCATTCAGTAAATGTTTTGAACACCATGTAGGCAGATGGTCACCATGTTTTTCTTTTTATTACAAGAAGTTAGAAAAAAAGCCAGGTGTGGTGGTACACACTTATAATCCCAGCATTTGGGAGGCCTAGACAGGAGGATCACAATTCTTGGACAGCCTCTGCTACTTAGTACAGCCCTTTGCAACTCAGTGAGACCTGTTTCAAAATAAAGAATTAAAAATAGGGCTGGAAGTGTAGCTTGGAGGTAGAATGCCCCTGGGTTCCATTCCCAGTACCGCAAAACAAACAAACAAACAAACAAACAAACAAACAAATAAATAAATAAATGGAAGAAAGAAGGAATAGAAAAGAATAGAGCCACCCAGCTAATATTTCTTTCTTTTCCTTTTTCTTTAATTGGTGTATTCTAGTCATACATCTTTTATCTTTTTTTTTTTTTTTTTTTTTTTTGCAGTACTGTGGATTGAACCCAGGGACATACTACCTTCGAGCTATGCCCCGAGCCCTATGTTTTATTCTTTACTTTGAAACAGGAACTCACTAAGTTACAGAGGGCCTCACCCAGTAGCTGAGGCTGGCTTCGAACCTGTGCAATCCTCCTGCTCGGCCTCCCTAGCACTGGGATTAAAAGCGTGCGCCACCATGCCCGGCTTGCAATGGCTGTTTCTAAGAGAACTTTGTGCCCTTGGGATTGGACTGAACAAGACGGCTTCCCCAACACCAAGATCCTTGCTGGGAGTGGAGCCACCATCTCTATATCTCTGGCTCCAGGCAGGGAGGAACTTGTTAATGGCTGAGTGAATTCCTGAATGAAGTGGTGCTTATTTACCTTTACCTGGCAGCAGACTCTACTCTGATGTTCTGACTTACAGGATGTGCAGGTAGAGTGTTTCCGGAAAGTGCCATTCACGGGTTCAACGTTACAAGAGCATCTGTTCACCCATATTTGGACTTCATGCCGTCTCCCGGCTGGTCAGGTGGAACCCATGCCTGGAGCCCACTGTTTCGGGGACGCAGAGGAGGAGTCCAGCCTTCCCCTCAGTCGGCTGAGGGCAAGCAGAGGACCAGGCCAGCGTCCAAAAGCCACGACATGCTAACTGGGATCAAAAGGAGACCTGCCCGGGGATCTGAAAAATCAAACCCAAAGTCCAAGTGCCACGGTTCATTGAGGATGCCTGGTATCACTAGGCGCTTACTCATCTGTGGGTCTTTCCATTTATTAATGAGCACAGAAATACATGAATATAAACACATTACATGAGCAAGCTAAGTAGGACCAAGGAAATAAACGTTCTCCTCCACCACAGCCCGTTTCTCACCCGCCTCCCTTCCCAGAAAAACTCCCTTCGACAATTTTCTCTCCTTTCTTTGTAATTCATATTTTATTGACATTCTTTTTAGCCTGCTGTATGCTTATTTGTTTGTTTGTTTTTGCGGGTCTGGGGATGGAACCCAGGGGCATTCAACGTCCGGGCTACAATCCCTGTCCTATTTTTTTTTTATTCTTTATTTTGAAACCGGGTCTCACTGAGTTGCGGAGGGCCTCACTAAGTAGCTGAGGCTGTCCGCGAACCGCGATCCTCCGGTCTCAGCCTCTCGAATGCTGGGATTACAAGCGTGCGCCACCACACCCGGCTGTATGCTTATTTTTTTTTTAACTCTTGCTATTATAAGCAATGTTTCAATGAATACTCATACACATATATTTCTGCAAACACGTCCAAGTTTTTCTGTAAGGTAAAATTCCTAAAAATGGAATTTATAAAAGGCTATGCATATTTAAAATTTTTAATTAGATAATTAATTTTTGTGGGGCTAAGGATTGAACCCCGGGGGCATTCTACCTCTGAGCTACACCCCTAGCCTTATGTTTTATTTTGAAACAGGATCTCACTGAGTTGCGGAGGGTCTTGCTAAATTGCTGAGGCTGACTTTGAACCTTTGAGCCTCCTGTTTCAGCCCTTTAAGTGCAAGGATTACAGGCATGTGCCCCACACCTGGCTTAAATTATTTTAAACAGTATAAACTTCTTTCTTCTTTTTCAGTATCAAACTTTTTCTTTCAGAAAAAGAAAAAAGATTTCTTTTTCTGGTTGTGGTGGTAGCTGGGGATGTACCGGGGCGCTCTACCACTGAGCTATAGCCCCAGCCCTTCTCTTCTTGATACAAGGCTAAGTGCCAAGGCTGGCCTAGAGCTGGAGACCCTCTTGCGATAGTCTCCTTAGTTGCTGGGATTACAGGTGTAATGCCCAGCTTGAAAGGTTTTTATTTACGTTTATATACTCAGTACTAGTCTGTAAGTCTCTGTTTTTCTACCCTTTGGTCAGCACAAGAATAGAATAAGCTTTTGTATTTTTGCCAGTCTAATGGAACTGAAAAATGAGGCTTTATTATTTTCCATTTTCCTGTTACTAATGAGGTTGGACATCTTTTCAGATGTCTCTTGGCCATTTTTATTTGTTCTTCCATGAATCACCTGTTCATATCCTTTGTATGTTTTTAGTAATTCTTTTCATATTGACCTATAATTGTTATTTATATATTAGGGAAACAATACAGAAAAGTTTCTATTGAAAACATGAGACAAGCTGCGTGTCACGGTGTACCCAAAAATCCCAGCACCTGGGAGGCCGAGACAGGAGGGTCACAGGTTTGAAACCAGAGTGCAGTAACTCTGCGAGACGCTGCTTCAAAATAAATTAAACAAACCCAGGCGTGGTGGCGCACGCTTGTTATCCCAGCGCCTGGGAGGCTGAGACAGGAGGATCGCACAGGTTTGAAGCCAGCCTCAGCTACTATGTGAGGCTCTCAGCAACTTAGTGAGACCCTGTTTCCAAATAAAATATAAAATAGGTCCTGAAGTGTAGCCCGGGGGTAGAAAGCCTCTCAGTTCCATCCCCAGTACCACAAAATAAATACTTAAACAGGGGTGGGGTAGTGGTAGCTCAGTGGTAGAATGCCCAAGTTCAATCCCCAGAACCGCACACGTGCACACACACTAATATTACATATATATACACACATTTATATGTACTTTTAAGTATACATATATACTATACACACACACACACACATACATTTAAAATCCACTTACACCATTTTTTCCTAGATGCTCCAATGCCTGCAATGTATGGCCATCAAGGAGAAATGTTCCAGGTGGCCAATCTTGGGAGGAAACAGCCTTAACTTAGCAATGGCCCCCGTGTCCAAGTGAGGGGAGATATCAGTTTAACATGAATGTTGTGTTTAGCAGTAACAAAACCCTTGTGGACCACTATCAGAAACACAACCTCTATTTTTTTTTCTTTTCTTTTTTTTTTTTTGTGGTATTGGGGATTGAACCCAGGGGCAATCGACCTCTGAGCTACGCCCCCAGCCCTATTTTTTTTTTTTATTCTTTATTTTGAACCAGGGTCTCACTGAGTTGCAGAGGGCCTCACTAAGTAGCTGAGGCTGTCCGCGAACCACGATCCTCCTGTCTCAGCCTCCCAAATGCTGGAATTACAAGTGTGCACTACCACGCCCGGCTTTCATTTTCATTTTGAAACAGGGTCTTGCTAGGTCGATGAGAGTCTCACGATGCCCTGAAGTGGTCCCTCAAACCTGCGATCCTCCTGTCTCAGTCTCCCCAGTACTGGGATGCATACACCTGGCCACAACCTTTACTCTGAGGTGGCTTTTGATGCCCCTCTGGTGGCAGACCACATCGCCTTCAGTACCCTCCTTGCTGGCAAGGTTGGCGTCTTCACTTGCTTTGACATATTTTTCTTTGACTCCGCCTCCAGACTCCTCAGAGACTCCAAGGTGAAGCAGGTCATGTACCCCGCTGCCTGGATGAACCATCTCTCGCTCCTGGCAGCCACTGAGATCCAGAAAGCTTTTGCTGTGGCTTTGGGGTCAATGTCCTGGCAGCTAACGTCCACCACCCCTCGCTGGGATGACAGGGAGTGGCACACACAACCCTCTGAAGTCCTTTTGGTACCATGACATAGGAACCTCCAAAGGTAGAGCCTGGCGTGGTGGTGCACGCTTGTGATCCCAGCATTTGGGAGGCTGACACAGGAGGACTGTAGTTCATGGACAACCTCAGCTACTTAGTGAGGTCGTCCGCAACTCAGTGAGCCCCTGTTTCAAAATAAAGAATAAAAAATAGGGCAGGGAGTGTAGCTCAGAGGTTGAATGCCCCTGGGTTCCATCCCCACACACACACACACACACACACACACACACACACAAAAAAAAAAAAAAAAAAAAAAAAAAAACCACAAAACCTCCAAAGGTCACCTTATCATTGCCCAGGTAGCCAAAAACCCACTGGAACGCAACAGATAAAACAGACCCCTCCCACAGCAGGTTTTTAAAAATCTTGTCGGTGATCCGTACTGTGAAAAGGATGCTCAGGAGGTCCACTGTGATGAAGCCACCAAGTGGGACGTGAACGCTCCTCCCCCGTTTCACTCTGAGATGATGTATGACAACTTCACCCTGGTCCCTGTCTGGGGAAAGGAGGGCTACCTCCAAGTCTGTTCCAACAGCCTCTGATGCCATTTACTGCAGAGAGGCCACCTTGTCCAAAGAGCTGGACGCCCTGGGGTCTTTGACGGCTTTCACACAGTGCACGGCACTTACCACGTTTAGGCTTGCGCCCTGGTCAAGTGCGGGGATCTTGGCTTTCACACCTGTGGGCAGGAGGTCACGGAGGCCACAGGCTGTTTGACTTTCACCTGTGGGGGAACTTCAGTACTTCCTACATCTTTTCCTTTGTTTCTGACCTCAGGAATGACGCTGGAAACCCCTGGCCAGCTGGGCTGGGAGCGTGACCACTATTCTGGAAAGCATGGACTGTCCTCTGGCCTGGTGATGGAGGCTCTTTATGGACGGCTAATGAGGAGAGCTAGGAAGTGTGGGATCCTGGGTGGACGCGGCCACCGCTCAGCAGCCCTGCACCGCAGCAGGCCACAGATAACAAGCACTAGAGTGCCTCTGCCCAGAGGGCGGAGTCTGCATCCCACCTTGGGAACCGCAGGAAGAAGTGGGATTGGCATGGTCCCTCTTCCTCTTTTAAACATCAGTGTTTGAGACATTTTCTGGTATTTCCTATTCACAATCATCTTTTTCAAGCCATGTCTTCCTCTATCGAGCAAGCTTCTCAGTACTCAACTGTTTGTTTTGTTTTTATTTTGTGGTATTACAGATGGAATCCAGAACTATTCACCCCCAAACTATACTCACAGTCCTTTTGTTATTTTTTTGTTTTGAAATAGGGTCTTGCTAGGTTGCTGAGAGTCTTACTACATTGCTGAGGTTGTCCTCGAACCTGTGATCCTCCCATCTCAGCCTCTCCCAAGTACGGGAATTACAGATGTGTTCCAACACACCCGGATCACACTGGTTTTAAGATTTAAAATAGATGTCAGTTGGCCTCCGAGGCCTGGATCGGAGCCTGCCGAGGGGTTAGGCCGATGCCGGGGCCATCGGCTAACATCGGAGCCTGCCAGGCCGGTGCTGGGGCCTCCAAGGCCGGGATCGGAGCCAGCTGAGGGGTTAGGCCAGTGTTGGGGTCAGCAAGGCCAGAACCGGGGCCTCCCATGAGGCAAGGCCGCTGCTTGAGCCAGCGAGGTCTGGATCAGTCCACCAGATAGCCAGGCCACTACTGGGGCCGTCAAGAGTGGGATTGGTACTTGCAACGCAGCATGCACAGAGAAATATCACAGAAAATAAAAATCAGATGCTTCCCCTAATCAGCAAAAACTAGGAGGAAAGGGGCAACAGGAAGAGGTCGAGCTATAGAAAGGGCCCTATAGTGAAGCAACTAAGGTGACCAATCAGAGAGTATGGAATAGGGGAGGATGGAGCCTCTTTAAAACGCAGGAGGTACATAAACAAATGTATCCAAGTTAATCACCAAACAAGCATGGGATCGAGGGAGGGGGAGGGAATGGGATGGGGGCTGGATGAGGGCTAATTGGATGATGTGTGCTTGTATATCCTCTCAAGTCTTGTATTCCAATGTGATGTATGATTACAATGCACCAATAAAAATTAAAAAAAAAAGAAAAAAATAGATGTCAGTTGGTATTTTATATATCCACAAAGCAGTGATTTGTTTTTTCCTTTGTTGCTGATCAAGTGACACCCGGGCTATGTAAATATTTTACAAGCCTTGAACTTTTTCTAAGGTAAGGAAAGCTCCCCGGCAAGCGCTGTATAAGGAAGCGCAGCTGCGGGCCCTTTTCTATTGTGGGTGAAAAAGCAATGCCAGAGCCCCTGGGCAGGCGACCTTTCTCTCTTCTGCCTCATCAGTGAAGGAGCAGGACTTGGAATGCCGGAAGGGGAGAGTGCTGCATTCCAGGGAGGGGAGCAGGAGGGGACTGGAAAATTCTGGTGGGAGAGGAGGGAAGGAATGAGTAACAGAATTCTTTCTGTGCAAAGCGTCTTGTCCAGGGATTCCTGGAGCCTTGATAAATCGTGCTGGCTTTGGGCACGTTGCTCCATGTGCAGGCTGGAATGCTGCGGGTACAATTGAGTTTGTGTCTTCCCTCTGCAGTGAGGCGCGGCACCCCCTGCCTGAAGGATAGCCTGTTTTGGTCAGGCATTTACTTAGGCCCTCAGTGGGTGTGCAAAACTGCAGGGTGGGGTGCTCCCACAGGCCACTGATTTCTCTATTGTTATCCAACATTTCAAAGTCGTTTAAAAGAGGATTTTGGCCAGGTGTGGTGGCCCATGCTTATAATCCCAGTATTGGGAGGCTGAGACAGGGCAACATAGTGAGACCCTGTTTCAAAATAAAAATACAAAATAGGGCTGGGGGTGTAGGTTGGAGGTAGAATGTGTGGGGAAAAAAAGTAGAAGTTGTGTTTCTGGTAGTGGTCCACAAGCGTTCTGTTACTGTGGAACTCAACATTGTGTTGTGTTCTGTATAGGGCTGTGGGTGTAGCTTGGAGATAGAATGCCCCTGGGTTTCATCCTCAGTCACACACACACACACACACACACACACACACACACACTTTTAATTTTGTGCCCAGTAATTATTTCAGATTTTTTTTTTTGTGTGTGTGTATGGTACTAGGGATGTAATCCAGGGGTATTTTACCTCTGAGCTATATCTCCAGCCTTATTTTTATTGTTATTTATTTTTTACTCTAAAATAGTTTATTGGGATTACAAACATGCACCACCACACCCGGCTAAGCTCAGATAATTTTTGAAGTGAAGAATGGGTTAGCAGTCTTCTGTGATTTGCCGCTTAAATATTACAGTTTCACTCCCTTTTAAAATTTTCTCTTCAAGGAGTATATGCTAAGGAAAAAAATGCAGATTTGTATAATGTAAAAAATAACGTACATCCCCATTCCCTGGCAGTATAGCCTTCCAGACCACTTTCAAGCTTCTGGGACAGTTATGAGCATGGATTCTGGAGGAGACTGCTGGGGTCTAGTGCCTCAAGGCCCCCTCTTGGCCAGACAGGCCCTCAGAATGCAAATGCAAAAGCCGAGAGGGGAGGAGGCAGAGCTGCCTGTGGCGGCTGCAATAAGTCAAGTTTGCAGGAAATAAGTAAGCAACTCAGTTCCGGAGAAAGCCTCTGGGTCCCTGCGCCCTGGGAAGACCCTGGACAGGGCAGGGCCTTTCCCACCCGCGCAGCCCGGATGCGGCTCCCCTTGCTGCTGTCTGCGGCCCAGGCTGCCTCCCCGGCCCAAGCCCCAGGGAGATGGACGTATCTTAAAAATGCACATCATTTCTTAGGCCAAGAGAATTTGAATCAGCAAATCCCAAACGCAGACTTGGCGGAACTACTTTATCCACGAAGCGGCTGGCAAGGTCCGCGGGATCCCCACGCCGCCCCTCCGAGCAGAGCTCAGAAACCTCCCGGGTTTCTCCACTCACAGCTTAGAAGGAGGTGCTCAGGAAAGAGAGGCGGGAGAAGTAAATACCGCGGCAGAACAAAGCGGTTTTTACAGTTAAAAGGAGCAGCTGCCAGACTGCAGAACAAAGTCCAGGACGAGGAAGATGAATAAAATAAATCACGTCGGGGGCAGGGGTGGGGGAAACCATACCGATGACTAATGCTTGCGATATGCTTTTGTCAATTGTGATTCTGAGAGTCAGGAAGCAGACAGCCATCTTGCCCAAAACACAGAGGCAGGAAACCAAGTGTATTTTCAGTTGAGTCAGACCTGGGGGAAGCAGCTCGGTCTGCGTGGTTTCTCATGTAGGTACAGCTGTGGCTGGCTGTGGCTTTTCTCGCAAAGGAAGTGAGACCTACAGTGAGCTGTGTTCACACTGGACCTAGCAGATCTGCCTCTAGAAAGGTAGACTGCGCCCTGCTCACGGGCAGCCCCTCCCCAGAGGGGCAGCCTGTCCACAGCCCTTGTGAGGGTGACCCACTGGGCCACCTCCTGCCTACAGATGGCCCAGGCTCTGGCCGGGCTGCTCCACCAGGCGCAGACACCTGATTCAAGGCAGCCTATGACCAGTCACCATTCCGCTCTTCAGTGAAGCTCAGAACTGCTCAAATGATCACAAAACATACAAACGACTTCTCAGTACAGTGGGTTTGCTGGGCCTGGTGATGCATGCCTATAATTTATCCACTAGTATTAGGGAGGCTGAGACAGGAGGAGCATAAGGCTACTTTCAGCAACCTAGCAAGATCCTTGGTTCTAAACATAAAAAATAAAAAGGGTTAGGGGTATAGTTTAGAGGTAGAATGCCCCTGGGTTCAACCCCTGTAAACAAAACAACAACATGTATACATATATGGGTTTAAATATGGCAAATCAAAATAAAGATATAATAAGTTTAAATGTTGTACTGTCCAAAGGCCTAGACTTAAACACACTGCTGTGGAGGCGCTGCTACTGCGCCCACGGGACAAATGCCTGCTCTCTGGCTTCAGCCTCCTTTTATTGCTACGCCTCCCGCATGTGCGATGTCCACTCCAGTGCGGCGCAGCACCCCCAGATGAGCTGTGGTCCGTAGTTGTCACGTGGGTCCGGTCCGTTGCCCCGGAGACCAGATGTATTATCTGAAGGTACCACTGTGCCCAAAGCAAAGGCATCGTCTTTCTCATTCAGGCCCCAGATGGGGGGAATGATCAGAACTTTACATCTTCTCCAAGTAGTGGAATATACACCACGGATCAGGAAGAACTCTAGAACTCTCAAGTGATTCCTGAATTATCAAAGAATGATAATGAATGTAGGGTGTGATCTTAAGATATAACTGGGTGCTGGGCTCAGTGGCACATGTCTGCAATCTGCGCGTGTCTGTAATCTCAGTACTTGGGAGGCTGAGACAGGAACATCGCAGGTTTGAAGCCAGCCAGCCTCAGCAATTTAGCGAGACGCATAGCAACTTATGAGACACTGTTTTCAAATGGAATAGGGCTGGGGGTAGAGTAAAAAGGAAGAATGCCCTTGGGTTCCATCTCTAGTACTGAAAAAAAAAAAAGATATAACTGAGAAGAGGTCCTAAGCCTTTAAAAATATTGATCTAATTATGGGTGGCTTTGCAGTGCTCAAAAACTCAGGTGCAAAAATTCTGCACTAGCTCTGTATAAACTGTGAAGTGTGTGAAATCACGTAAGACCATTGCGTTCAGAGTGTATTATCTAGTATTCACATAACTACAGGATTTGAAAAAAATTATGCATAGCCTGATGTAGTGGTGCATTCCTGTAATCCCAGTATTTGGGAGGCTGAGACAGGAGGATTGCAGGTTTGAGGTCAGCCTCAGAAACTTAATGAGGTCCTCTGCAACTTAGTGAGACCCTGTTTCAAAAAACGAAAAGTAGCCGGGCGTGGTGGCGCACGCTTGTAATCCCAGCACTTGGGAGGCTGAGACAGGAGGATAGTGCCGGTTCGAAGCCAGCCTCAAGCTACTTAGTGAGGCTCTCCGCAACTTAGTGAGACCCCGTTTCCAAATAAAACATAAAATAAATAGGTCTGGGGGTGTAGCTCAGAGGTAGAAGGCCCCTGGATTTCACCCCCAGCACCAGAAAAAAAAAAAACAAACAAAAAAACGTAAAATAAGGCTGGATTCCTATCACTGTAGCTTGGAGGTACAATGCCCTTGGGTCATATTCTTAGTTCAAAAAAGAAAAAGACTGTTAGACACACATCAAAACCCAAGAAGAAAAACCCCTGTACTCATAGATAACAGAAAGGCATTTGTTTTCCATAAAAATACACATCTTCAAAGAGGGATTACAATCCAAATTTTTCAGCAGCCATCAAAAGAACAAAGAAAGCGATGTCCTCTGAACTGTAACGTGCTTTCCCTCTCACCTGCTGCCTACAGGGCAGGTGGGAGTGGTGCATGAACCACGCTGGGAGCTTGACTATGTGAGGAAATTTACTGGATTGATGAACTCTAGAGCAGTATTTTGGCTTATAAATTAATCTGAAAAGGGTAAAAATATTTATTCCTGTGCCCTTAAAGTATCAGAATGTGACCACTTTATTCTACCAGCCCCTAAAAAATCCTATTTCAGACAGATCTTTCCTAAAAATAGGCAATGTATGAGGATGCAAAATGCATGTGGGCCACCATGCCCGGCCATTCCTCTTGTAGAATAGAAGTATTTAGCCCGGGCGCGGCGTCGCACGCCTGTCATCCCCGCACTTGGGGGGCTGAGGCAGTGGGATCACAGGCTCATGGCCAGCCTCAGCAACTCAGTGAGGCCTTCCACAACTTAGTGAGATCCTGTTTCCAAATAAAAAAAATAAAATAGGACTAGGGGTGTCCAAGCCCCTGGGTCCAAGCCCCAGTATCAAATAAATTAAACAAATAACGTGGAGGAATAGGGAAATAGCAAGGAAGAACCTGACCGCGGCAGGATGGACGGCTCAGAGCAGAGCAAACATTAAATCCTGTAGCTCGTGTTCAGCAGCTGGGGCACAGGGGGCCGCCGTGGCCTTGGGGCTGTGCAGCCCCACCCTATGGACTTGCTGGTTGCAGCCCTGTCCTGGGTGCCCCTCTCCTGGGTTGGCTCTGGCTGCCTCTCTCTGCCCGTGGCAGGTGCCCGCATCATGGCATCTTTAACTTTCTGGAGTCTTCATAGTAGCTTCGACGTGGCCTTCATAGCTTCACACATCACCCTCTCAGGGACAGTTTTCAGGGACTCTTTCCCTGCCATCACAGCCCGGCCTCCAAGATTTCCTTTGAAACCTTGGTGGAAGCCTCCGTGACCCCACGGCTGTTAAAACCTGCATGCCCATGAATCCCGCATCGTGTGGACGATGCCAAGGTCTGCTGCTGGCGTGCGCAGGAGCCAGGCAACTTGGACTGTGGCTGCAGAGGCCTCTGGGTGTCTGGGTGGCCGAACGCAGGAAACAAATCCCAGGGAAACAGTTCCCCGGGCCCTGTACGAGCAGGGCCCTCCAGGGGCCTCTTCACACACATGTGTGTAAGCCTGCAAGGGGGGTTGCTGATTCCTGAGATGGTCTCAAGGTATTTTTCCAATTGTCCCAGTGCAAGTAAAGAACTTGGCTTCTTCTTTTTTTTCTTTTTCTTTTTCTCTTTCTCTTTCTTTCTTTCTTTCTTTCTTTCTTTCTTTCTTTCTTTCTTTTTTTTTTTGTGGTACCGAGGTTCCTGGAAACCCTTCTGCCTCAGGGCTATACTCCCAGACCTTTTTTTTTTTTTTGAGGGTCTTGGGGTGGAACCCAGGGGCATTCGACCACCGAGCTACACCCCCTGCCCTATTTTTTATTCTTTATTTTGAAACCGGGTCTCACTGAATTGCAGAGGGCCTCACTAAGTAGCTGAAGCTGTCCGTGAACCCCGATCCTCCGGTCTCAGCCTCCCGAATGCTGGGATTATAAGCGTGCGCCACCATGCCCGGCTCCAGACCTATTTTTTATATTTTTATTTGGAAACAGGGTCTCTTAAGCCAGCACAGCCATCCTCCAGTCTCTGCGCCATCCTCCAGTCTCTGTCTCCCAAGCGCAGGGATTACAAACACCATGCCCAGCAGAACTTGGCTTCTTTTTAAGTTTTTCAGCGATAGCACCTTTCTTGACCACAACTTAAAATGGGGTTTTTTTCTGGAGAGAGAGAGAGAGAGAGAGAGAGAGAGAGAGAGAGAGAGAGAGAGAGAGAGAGAAGAGAGAAGAGAGAAGAGAGAAGAGAGAAGAGAGAAGAGAGAAGAGAGAAGAGAGAGAAGAGAGAATCCTAACAGATCCTTCAAAGGCATGCCCCAGTCTCCCAGTTTCCTCCCACCAGGCCCCTCCTAAAGTTTCCATCACTTCCCAATTGTGCCACAGGATGCTGACTAAGTCTAACACATGAGACTTTGAGGACGCCCAGATCCAAACTACGACAGTAACATTACAAAAAAAGTAAATAAAATGCGAAGTTAAATAATACACCCCTTTAAGAGTGCTGGTCTGAGGGCTGAAACCAGGTCTATCTTCTTTCTAAATTTTGGTGTGATTTTGGGCACATTCATGTCTTTACTTCTCTGGGCCTAAGATCCTGTCTCTATGAAAAGAAGGCTAAAGTAGATGACTAGATGATTTTAGCTCCAAGGTCCTAGACACTCTTTTTAAAAAATTTTTGTGGTGCTGGGGATTGAACCCAGGGGCATTCTACCGCTGAGCTACACCCTCAGCCCTATTTTATTTTTTGTCATAAAAGAATAAAAGGGAGCCGGGTGTGGTGGCGCATGCTTGTGACCCCAGCATTTGGGAGGCTGAGACCGGAGGATCGTGGTTCGCGGCCAGCCTCAGCTACTTAGTGAAGCCCTCCACAACTTAGTGGGACGCTGTTTCAAAATAAATAAAAAGTTGGCTGGGCGTGGTGGCGCACGTTTGTAATCCCTGTGCTTGGGAGGTGGAGACAGGAGGATCGTGCATGTTTGAAGCCAGCCTCGCTGGCTTGAGACCCTGTTTCCAAATAAAAATATAAAAAATCGGTGTCTGGGAGTGTAGCCCAGAGGTAGAAGGGTTTCCAGGAACCCCAGTGCCACCAATAAAATAAATAAATAATAAAAAAGTAAAAAATAAAAATAAAAAAATTTGGCAGGGAGTGTAGCTCGGAGGGCAAATGCCTCTGGGTTCCATCCCCAGACCCGCAAAAAAAATAATAATCACAATAAAATAAATAAACAAAAGAATAAAAGGCCCTCACAAAGCCACTGAAGGCCAAAGTTGCTTAGCTGTCTTGGAACCTGTGATTTTCCTGTCTCACCCTCTCAAATTCTGGCATTACAGTCAGGTAGCACCACGTCTTGCCCTCCAGATACTCTTACTCTTTTTACTCTGTTCCTTCTGATAGTAAATAAGAAGGTAAACAGTATTCACACATGCCAGAGTAGTTCTTATTATAGGATACTTTGTCAAACAAACAAAGCCTCAGTGTGTTCTGTGAGTCATCTCCCCGGGCTGGAGGCTGCCCACTCTTTTCCAACCCATTCATCTTCTTAATATGCGTAGAATTTCACAATTAGCATGGTGATGACTGTTCAGTGAGGGAACTGCTTCGAAACTGAAGAGTTTGCAATAACCATTTCATTTTGCTCCTGAGCCGGGAAAGGGCTCAGTTGTACAGCTCATCGCCTGCGACCTGGAGTTGCTGGGGCAGGAGAACCCACATTCAACATTAACTCATTTAATCTTTCCAGTAACTCTGTAAGACTGTTCTTCTTATTGTTCCCATTTTACAGATGAGGGAACTGAGGCACGGAGAAGCTAAATGATGGCCTGACGCCACGCAGCTGTGTGTGAGCTCAGTTTGGAATCAGGCAGTCTGTCCACTAGAAGTTAACGAATTCTCATAAAACCAATGAATTATTAAAAGCAGTGACATGCATATTACAATCACTTCACAGGAAGTAGCCTTCTATATTTCAGGTGGACACCCTTCTCAGGTAGGGGTGGTCCCAGAGGCCTTTTTGCTGGGGATCAGATCAGTGAAGGACTGCTCAAGGACACCTTCTTTTTTTTTTTCTTTTGCGGTATTGGGGATGGAACCCAGGGACATTCTACCTCTGAGTGACACCCCCAGCCCTATTTTTTAATTCTTTATTTTGAAACAGGGCCTCACTAAGTAGCCGAGGCTGTCTGTGAACCTCATTCCTCCTGTCTCAGCCTCCCAAATGCCAGGATTACAAGTGTGCACCACGCACCCGGCCAAGGGCACCTTCCAAAGTCTTTGTCAGCGTCTGTGGGCGTGAATCTTGCAAACAATATAAAAGTCTGTAAACATTAAAAAGACAATAATAAGCCGGGCGTGGTGGCGCACGCTTGTAATCCCAGCATTTGGGAGGCTGAGACCTGGAGGATCACGGTTCGCGGACAGCCTCGGCTACTTAGTGAGGCCCTCTGCAACTCAGTGAGACCCGGTTTCAAAATAAAGAATAAAAAATAGGGCAGGGGGTGTAGCTCGGAGGTCAAATGCCCCTGGGTTCCATCCCCAGACCCGCAAAAAAATAAAATAAAATAAAATAAAAAGACAATGATAGCAAGGTGGGGTGGCGCACGCTTGTAATCCCTGGAGCTTGGGAGGCAGAGACAGGAGGATCGCGCAGGTATGAAGCCAGCCGGCGCTGGCTTAAGAGACCCTGTTTCCAAATAAAAATATAAAAATAGGTCTGGGAGTGTAGTCTGGAGGTAGAAGGGCTTCCAGGAACCCCAGTACCATACACACAAAAAAGATAATAATATCATGGCCCTCAGAGAGAGCTGGTATGACAAAGAAAACAGTTAAGGGGGATGCTTTAGAGGGAATGCAGGCTGCACCGGCGCTCACATCACCATCCTGTGGACACGTGGCAGACAGCACAGCCAACAAAGCCCTGGTCTGCATGGAACTCACGTTGCGGCCCTGGATGGTCCGACCTGATCAGTGTAAGGGGGGTCTCCCTCCAGCACCTGCTCCCCGAGTGACGCCAGCGTGCCCTCTGGAAAGAAAAATGGAGTGTTGGGTGCTGAAGTGCTTGGTACAGAGGCAACTTTGTCAAGCACTTGGGCACAGCCTTGGTATACACAGCCACTTTTATCTTGTCGATGTGCCAGCAAATACAGCTTTTTACCTGATATTTATATTTATTTATTTATTTATTTGGTGGTACTGGGGGTAGAACCCAGAGGCTTTCTACCTCCAGGCTATACTCCCAGACCTAATTTTTTATTTTATTTGGAAACAGGGTCTCACTAGGTTGCTGAGAGCCTCACTAAGTAGCTGAGGCTGGCTTCAAACTTGTGTGATCCTCCTGTCTCAGCCCCCCAAGTGCAGGGATTACAAGTGTGTGCCACCACGCCTGGCTCCGATATTTATATTTAGATCCCACCTTTTTTTTTCTTCTTGCATTATTAAGGACTGAACCCAGGAGCACCCTACCACTGAGCTATGTCCCCAGCCCTGTTTAGAGACAGTGTCTTGCTAACTTGAGTAGTCTGGCCTTGACTTTGTGACCCTCCTGCCTCAGCCACACAAGCAGCTGGGATTATGGGCATCCTGTGCCGTAGCATCTCTAAGCATCGCTTAGTAGATAAGTTGTCTTGCCGGGCGTGGTGGGCACGCTTGTAATCCCCGTGCTTGAGAGGCAGAGACAGGAGGATGGCGCAGGTTCGAAGCCAGCTGCGCTGGCTTAAGAGACCCTGTTTCCAAATAAAAATATAAAAATAGGTCTGGGAGTGTAGCCCGGAAGTAGAAGGGCTTCCAGGAACCCCAGTACCAAAAAAAAAAAAAAAAAAAAAAAACCAACAACCCACAAAACAACAAAAAAGGTAAGTTGTCTTTTATTTTCCCTGAATTTATATATATATATATATATTTTTAATTTTGTGTGTGTGTGTGTGTGTGTGTGTGGCACTGGAGATTGAACCCAGGGCTTTGCACATACCCCCAGCTGGAGAGAGAATATATATGAAGTGAGAAATTCAGATAATTCAGAGTATTAAAAAAAACTTCCCTTCAGATTTGTCTCCTTCCTCCGTGTGTGTGTGTGTGTGTGTGTGTGTGTGTGTGTGTGTGTGTGTGTGTTACTGGGGATTGAACACGGGGCCGTTCTACCTCCAGCTTTTTTGTTTTGTTTTGAAATAGGGTGTTGTTAGGTTGATGCGAGCCTTACTACATTGCTGAGGCTGTCTTCCCACCCACGATCCTTCTGTCTCAGGCTCCTGAATACTGCGGGCATGCACCACCATACCTGGATTCAGATTTCCTTTCTTTACCCATGTTTTATTTAGAAATTTGTTGTTCAATTTTCAAGTTTTTTGAGGTATCCTACTGATTCCATTATGGCGTGAGAATAGATGTTGTATGCGTCCTACTCTTATTAAGTTTATTAAGATATGCATTATGGGCCAGAATGCAGTCTATCTGAAAGTACGTTCAACTGCAGAAGAATGTGTATTTTGCTGTTTTGAGTCTAGCTCATAGATGTCCATATGTCCATTAAATACAGTTGGTGATGCTTTTGGGTTCAACAATGTCCTTACCGATTTTTTTTTTTTTTCAGTTCTGGGGATGGAACCCAGGGACATTCTACCTTCGAGCTATACCTCCAGCCCTATTTTTATTCTTTATTTTGAAACAGGGTCTCACTGAGTTGCAAAGGGCCTAAGTAGCTGAGGCTGGCCTTGAAACATGATCCTCCTGTCTCAGCCTCCCGAATGCTGGGATTACAAGTGCGCGCCACCATGCCTGGCTTCTTTACATTTTCTGCCTGGTAGTTCTGTATAAGACAGACATGTGAATCTCCAACTATAAAAGTGAATTAAACTATTTCCCCTTGCAGTTCTATCAGGTTTTGAATCACAACTTCCTTCCTTCCTTCCTTCCTTCCTTCCTTCCTTCCTTCCTTCCTTCCTTCCTTCCTTCCTTCCTCCCTCCCTCCCTCCCTTCCTTCCTTCCTTTTCTTTCCTTTCTGACAAGGTCTCACTCTGTTGCCCAAGCTCAAACTCTTGGGCTCAGTGATCCTCCCACCTTGGCGTCCCAGGCAGCCGGGCCTGCAGGTGCACGCGGCCATTCTCAGAGCATCACGGATGTTAGTGCTCTGTTGTCAGGAGCGCTAATCAGTGAATGAGAAGGGGAATTTGAATTAGGCGCACGAGTGAATGGGACTGAGGTGCATTTGGAACTGAGACTTTTAGGGAAATTTTTTTTTTTTTTTTTTGCAGGTCTGGGGATGGAACCCGGGAGCATTTGACCTCCGAGCTATACCCCCTGCCCTAGATTTTTTATACTTTAATTTGAAATTGGGTCTCACTAAGTTGCGGAGGGCCACACTAAGTAGCTGAGGCTGTCTGCAAACTGCGATCCCCCGGTCTCAGCCTCCCGAATGCTGGGATTACAAGCGTGCACTGCCACGCCCGGCAGAACTGAGACTTTTAAAGAGGTCTAGCTGGGTTTCTGCCTCTCCAGAGGCTGCTAGGCTATACCAGGAACGCAGGCTGTTAGCCTCCAAGGCTGCTACAGAGCTGGAGAGTAAGAGATACAATTAGTGCAAGGCAGTGTCACAGAGATTGGGTTCTTCTAGGGATACGGTGGCTTTTTTTTTTTTTTTTTTTTGCAGGTCTGAGGATGGAACCCAGGGGCAGCTACACCCCCTGCCCTGGTTTTTATTCTTTATTCTGAAACAGGGTCTCGTTAAGTTGTAGAGAGCCTCACTGAGTAGCTGAGGCTGTCCACAAACCGCGATCCTCTGGTCTCTGCCTCCCAAGCGTGGGGATTTCAAGTGTGCGCCACCACACCCGGCTTGTGGCTTTTCTTAATGACTGCTCCTGGAGGAGTTGCCTGGCACTTACATGCAGACTTCTGAGGGAGTTAGTTCTGGCAAGCGTTTGGGTTTGGTCAACGCTCGTGTAGAGGCGAGAGCTTCCTGACTAGCCTGACTAGCCATGGTGTCTTAGGTCCTGAACCTTGGTCACCGACTGCAGGCAGCTGATGGCCCTGTTTCCCAACACTCTCGCTGGTGCCTCAGCGCAAGGACCAAGCTCCCTCCAGAAGCAGCCCTCCCTCCAATTCTCTCCATTCATCTTCTCGTGGATTCTGGCATTTCCTACTGAGACTTAAAACATGAGAACCACAAGTACCGTCTCTTTTACATATTGTGAGTCCTGCTGCCTCAGTGGCAGAAATGAGTACTCAAACCAGGTTGGTTACCTAGGCAGCAGGAAGTTAAGTGAAAGATTTACTATCAAAATAAAAATACACATTTCGATTGTTTCTATTCTGAGCCATTATTATTCACCATTATCTACTTTTATTTGGGTATCAGAAAAATAAAATTATTTCTTTTTCCAGGTATTTTATTAGTATAAGATTCATCTTTTTTATTCTTTATTTTGAAACAAGGTCTCATTCAGTTGCAGGGGGGCCTCACTAAGTAGCTGAGGAGGTTTGCAAACCTGTGATCCTCCTGTCTTTGCCTCCCAAGTACGGGGATTACAAGTGTGCGCCACCACAGCCCCCTCCCCCGACCCGCCAGTATTGGGGCTTGGACCCAGGGGCATTCTACCTCTGAGCTACACCCCACCCCTATTTTTAAAATTCTTTTTATTTTGAAACATGGCTTCACTAAGTTGCTACCCTGTCCAACCCCTAGTATTATGCTGTCTTTACTGCTAACTGGAGAAGCAGTTTCGATGCCACAGAGCCAGCAGGCATTCGAACAAGGACCAACCTTCAATAAACTAGCCCCCTCTCTGCTCAAAGAACACATGATGCTTGAGTTAACTTACGGCGTGCTTCTGGGCAGAGCTCAATCGGCAGAGCCCTCAGCTTAGCTTTGGTGGACTAGCTCACCATCTGCCGTCTATCTTTTTCCCCCCTGCTTTTATTAGTTTGTTACATCAAACATTCTTCCACTTTAGCAAAATCTTATTTTATCTTCTATCAGAAATGTTTTGCAATCCCTTAATGCATAAGTAAGCAAACAATTCTTTTATCTTTAAGGACCTTTCCCAAATACCAGAACCCAAATAGCTATCCAATACTCTCACAATCTGTCTTTGTAATCATCTATAATTTTTCTTGTCTGTCTTCCTGACTAAAATGTAATTTTTCTGAGGGCAGGGACTTTATCTGGCTTACTATTATGTACCGGCATACTTCCAGTATTAAAACATTACCTGCCACAGAGTCTTAAGAAATATTTGTTGAATGAATGAATGAATGAATGGGCTTCAAAAGTGAAAGTTTATTTTCTTAAACGTTTAGAGAAGGATGAAGTGAGAAGGAAATATTTTAAAATTAAATTACATGTTGGGTGCAGTGGCATATACCTGTAATCCTAGTACTTTAGAGGCTAAGACAGGAGGATTGCAGTTCTGAGCCAGCCTCAGCAACTTAGTGAGACTCTCGGCCACTTGGTTTCAAAACAAAAATTAAAAAGGTTGGAGTATAGCTTGGAGGTAGAACGTCCTGGGTTCAGTCCTCAGTGTATACATGCATGTTTGTACACACACACACACACACACACACACACACACACACACACACACACACTGGAGATTGAACCTTCAAACTACACCTCCATTCTTATTTTACTTTTATTTTTGAAACAGGGTCTCGCTAGGTTGATTTTCACTATTTGCTGAGGCTGCCCTTGAATTTGGGAGCCGTCTGTCTCAGCCTCCCAAGTACTGGGATTATAAGTGTGCACTACCACGTCTGGTTTAAAACACCTTTTTTCCAAATTAATTTTCTATTTCAATTCTAATTAAGATAGCATTAATACAGCTGACAGAATTAAGAGGAGTGAGATATCCGAACACACAAAAAAGTGAGAACATAAGACTAATGAGGCAGAGAGCTTAGAAATAATCTAGCCGGTGGTGCACGCTGGCAATCCCAGCGCTTGGGAGGCTGAGAAAGGAGGATTGCACAGGTTCGAAGCCAGCCTCAGCTACTGAGACCCTGTTTCCAAATAAAATATAAAGTAGCTATGAGAGTATAGCCTGGAGGTAGAGAAGCCCCCGAATTCCACCCCCAGTACCACCAAACACACACACACACACACACACACACACACACACACACACACACACACCTAATAATCTAGACAGTGTTCAGCTTCACAAATCAGCATTTTTTAAATTTTTATTTATTTTTTTTTGTGGGTCTGGAGATAGAACCCAGGGACATCTGACCTCTGAGCTATACCCCCGGGCCTATTTTTTATTCTTTATTTTGAAACCAGGTCTCACTGAGTTGCTAAGGGCCTCATAAAGTAGCTGAGGCTGTACGCGAACCACGATCTTCTGGTTTCAGCCTCCCAAATGCTGGGATTACAAGCATGTGCCACCACGCCTGGCGACAAATCAGGATTTTTTTTTGTGTGTGTGTATGTGGTACTGGGAATGGAACCCAAGGGCTTTCTACCTCTGGGCTATACTCCCAGACCTATACTTTATTTGGAAACAGAGTCTCACTAAGTTGCTGAGTGCCTCACTAAGTAGCTGAGGCTGGCTTCGAACCTGTGCAATCCTCCTGTCTCAGCCTCCCAAGAGCTGGGATTACAAGTGTGCGCCACCACGCCCGGTTTACAAATCAGGATTTTTAATCTTTGTCTTAAAGGCTGTCATTGGCTAAACCTTACCATCTTCCTTTAGACTGGGATGTGCTCTGGAAGGATGGCCACAGTAAGACACCAGAGAAGGGCCTGGTGCTACATTCTTCTGAAGAGTGAGGTGGGTAAGAGGTTGCTTCTCTACCTTTGAAAAAGTACAGATTCAACACACAATCATTCTGCACTGCCAAGGAAGCCCTTTTCAACTCAAAATACGGTTTTGCTACTCAGCTTCACAAGTGAACCACCCACACTGCTAAGGTAGCACGAAGAGGAAAGGAACAGGCCCAAAGAAAGGCTACCAATGAAAACTGGAAGCAGCCGGGCGTGGTGGCGCACGCTTGTAATCCCAGCATTCGGGAGGCTGAGACCGGAGGATCGTGGTTTGTAGCCAGCCTCACCTACTTAGTGAGGCCCTGTTTCAAAAGAAAGAATAGAAAATAGGGCTGAGGGTGTAGCTTGGAGGTAGAATGCCCCTGAGTTCAATCCCCAGTCTCGTAAAACAAAAACAACAAAAAATCAAAACCCAAAACAAAACACAGAACACAAAACAAAAAGACCCCAAACAATGGAAGCAACAAACTGTTTGGCTCCTCATTTCAGGGCTGTATGAATTGTAAAAAGTGAACCAAACTACCTTCCCCTAAAATGGTAGAGAGCACTGCCCAGCCCCTCGAGCTGACTCGGTGTGGCCGGGAGTGTCCGCAGAGGCGCAGCCCGCAGAGGCACACGCCACGCTGGTGTCAGGCTTGCCGCCCTGTGCTCAAACAAGTCCACAGAGGCGCGAGTGAGATGCTTATTTTAAGCAACTGAGAAGGGGGGGTTGGTGGTTAGAGCAACAGCAATTGAACGGGAGGGGAGGCCCGTCTTTCAGGATCCTCTACCCTCTGCGCCCCGAGCTCCTGCAGTTCTTGGGGGCTGTGGTCAAGTCTGTGTTTCTTCTAAAAAGTGATCTGAGAATAAAACAAAAGGGAGTTTACATAATGTACGAATCCATCTTTCCCCCCTCTATTCTATGGTGCTATTAATAGTACCTATCTCACAGGACAGTTGTGTGGATTAAGAGATAATGTATTTCAAGCACTTACAACCTTGCTTGGCACATGATAAGTGCTGTATAGGCATTTGCTATTATTACTACCTGCAGAGATGATTTAAAAAAGATTAGTAAAGCCCTCTCCACCTGCTCCTCTAACCACCTATTTATATCTGTATTTTCACTTGTTACCTAATCTCTGTACATATTTGTTTTTGGAGTGTTGGGGGTTGAACTTGGGGGCATTCTACCTCTGAGGTACACTCAGCCCTATTTTTTTTGTGGGGCACTGGGGGTTGAACCCAGGGGTACTCAACCTTCGGCTACACCCCCAGTCTTTTTTTTTTTTGGTGGTACTGGGGATGGAACCCAGGGGCCTTCTACCTCTGGGCTACACTCCCAGACCTATTTTATATTTGGAAATAGGGTCTCTTAAGCCAGCAGAGGCTGGCTTTGAATCTGCGATCCTCCTGTCTCAGCCTCCCAAGCGTGGGGATTACAAGTGTGCGCCACCACGCCTTGCTCCCAGCCCTATTTTGAAAACAGGGTTTTGCTAAGTTGATGAAAATCTATTTGCTAAGGCTGTCTTCAAATCTATGATCCTCCCGTCTCAACCATGCCCAGCTAATCTCTGTACTTATTTAAAACCAGCTCTTTTGTATGTTTTCATGATCCCCCCCCCCCCCCCCAGTACTAGGAATTGAACCCAGGGGCAATCTACCTCTGGGCTACACCCCCAGCTCTTTTTTATTCTTTATTTTGAAACAGGGTCTCACTAAGCTGTGGAAGGCCTGTGCAGCTGAGGCTGACCGCAAATATGTGATCCTCCTGTCTCAGCCTCCAAAGTACTGGGATTACAAGCCTGTGCCACCATGCCCAGCTTTCATTTTTTTGTTGTTGTTAATGCTTAGGAATGCTAAGAGCTGATATGTACTCCAGTCCAAGTAGATCTCCCACCAACTATTTTAATAACTTTTTTCTTTGCAGTACTGGAGATGGAACCCAGGGGCATTCCACCTCTGACACCCCCAGCCCTATTTTTTATTGTTTTTGAAACAGGGTCTCACTGAATTGCAAAGGGCCTAAGTAGCTGAGGCTCGCTTTGAACCTGCTCAATCCTCCTGTCTCAGCCTTCTAAATGCTGGGATTACAAGCGTGCACCACCGCGCCTGGCCTATTGTAACAACTCTGGGCTTTGTTCTTTTTATCTGGCCTATCTTCCGGCCCACTCTCATTGTTCACATCACATTTGCTCCGTGTCCAGCCTTCCTGCCACGTCTCTGGTGAAGTCTGTCTGGACCCTCCCTCCCAAATGACCATACTCTCTCATCTTCCTTAGCAATTCATCTCTATCTCAACCACACCTTTATTATTTTCCACTTACACTTTTCCTCGATGAAATTCTAAGCTCCTAAAGAACACCATCACATCACTTTCTCAGCCTTTGGGCTAAAATCAAGTGTAAAGGACACCGTCACAATTTCTAGCCTTTCAACCCCCAAGTATACAGTAGGTACAAATAACAAAGGCATGCTCAACAAATATGTCTGAAAATTCCACTGAGATAGGTTCATTTTCTAATGCCTAAAACATTAAATTTTTAAAAACAAAAATCTGTCAAAATTGAACACTAATTAGACATCTTAAGGGTAAAGTTGTTCACATGTAAAAAAGAAAGACACTTGATTTATTGCATTAAAAAACTTTATTTCATTTAAAAGGTCCAATATAAGCCAAATTAACCCCCACATTTACAGCTACATTTAGAGGTTTCCTGAACTAAATGGCACTGTTTGAGCTGAATGTCCTGTTAAAAGAGGACTTTGCTTTTACCACCACTTCTCCCAAGTCAGTTTTGAGCAGAAGCTGGTATTGTTATAATACACATCAGGTATGTCAGATGTCACCTTTCATGCAAAAGTTAAAGCAAGCAAACAGGCTATTCCTTTCTGTGTGAGGATAAAGCACACAACAGAACAGGGCCCCGACGTTTTGGACACACGAGGTGTAACTATAAAGAAACTTACTGTGGCGCCGTGTCTGTTCATTCAAGGAGTCCACGTCCTTATTCCAAATATCGCTGTAGTTCAAATACTACCTGGGAGGGTACTTCAGAATTCCCTTCATCAAGTGTGTACACCAAAGGAAGTGGCTGCTCACGCTGGGGGACAGTCTGTCATACGTGTGATTACAAAACAACGAAATCGTTTTCCTAGTGGGCTGGCGATCCAAGAACCACCACAATGTTTTCAGTAACAGCATCATTTACATCAAGTGATGCAGTATCTACGTCCTAATATGTGTAATTAAGAATGCCTGTTACTTTATAGTTGCACCTTGGGTTTCATTAGATGTGGTAAATCTAATAGTGTGTCTAGGGAGCCCTCCTGGAAATCACTTCAGCAAAGGAATCTGCCTGTGAACGGGAAGACACGGCGGAGGGTGGGAGATTCATCCTGCCAACACTCTCTGAGAGGACAGACCTGGGCCGAAGGACCAAAGTCACCAAGGGAGATGACAACTCCATCCAAGGAGGCCTTTCTAACAGTCAGAGCCGCTCAACAGCTGAACAGACTGCCTGGTGAGGTAGAGTCACTGGAGTATTCAAGGGGAAGGACCCCCTTGTAGGAGGGACGCCTGCATTTGTTAAGACGTTAGACCAGAGGAACCTCAGGTGTCTCTCAATTCTGAGATTCTAGAAAATTCCCTCAGGGAATTCAGAAGAGAATTCCTAAAAGGAAAGAGAAAGCATACATGTGTATACTTTAGAATCCTCTTGAGTTTTCTTTTTTTCAAAAGATACAGTAGAAAATGTAGTCTACTGTCTTTAAAATGCATATTTACCTTCCTACCACTAATAATTAGGAAGGATTCATTAGGACTTCTTTATATTATAAAGAAAAGATGGAGCATTATATTTATAATTTTTGTAAATATTTTAGAAAAATGCTTAAAATCTAGTAGTCAATGTCCTAAAAACTGTATAGATTTTTAGGTAATATGCACAGATACAAATACATTATTCATTAAATACAACTCACATCTGTGTTTTATTATACTCTAAAATATACAGGAATCTTGATGTACTGAAAGAGTGCAAGTAAATACAGTATTCAAGCAGTCACTATTTCTATGTACATGCTCATTAATTCTTCAAAAAACCCACAAAATTATCAAATAGATCAAAATACTGTTCTGTGTTTTCACACTTTATATTCAAAAAAACCAGCTGATAATTTACAATGTCATAAAGTTTCCAGTTTCACAATACAAAAAGGATAAAATGAAATTGGGTGTCATTTTTTTGCGATATATGGAACTTTAGCCAGACCTCTAATACCCCCCGACATATGTGAAATCATTATTTTTTTTTTACTGGGAAAGTGACAATTACAGTAAAAGCAGAACCACATCAAGTGTTATTTTAAAGCCTAATGTCAGCCTTCTATTTGAAAGGTAGTCTTCAATTTGGCAGGCAACTGCTTCTCCCTCCAAATACTAATAAGCTACAAACAAATTACTTTATAAGACCTTAAGGCTTTGTATTTTAAATCTTGCACAGTATAGAAATGTCTTCTAAGAAATAATGTGTAATATCCCTTGTCAATGTCCTGATAATGTCTAATTTATTCATAATGAGGAAATTTTCCCCTTTGCCACTTTTTCAAAACTCAAAGGTCAAAGTAAATGACAACAAAACTCCCCACCCACTCTAGAGGTACAAAAGTAACCAGGTGGCAAAGACGGACCACCCAAAGCAGTGGAGCTGAGAGCCCACTCCCCAGGGCCACCTAAGCTGCAACGGGTGAAATAATTTGCTTTTTGATTTCATACATTTTTCCTAGGAAATTCTTTACCTCTTCAAACAAAAATAGTTCAATTTTAAACCCAAACCGTTTAAGCGTGGGCAACAGCTCTGACCCCAATCCATCGCATGTCTATTTCACAAGTATTTTCACCCATACCACACCCAGTCAGCTGGTTTTCAATTTTAATATTATAAAAATTGAAATTTTAAAATTTTTATGTAAAAGAAAAAATGCAAAAATACATCTGCTTTCTCTCATGGTTTAATACAGTATTGGAAGGCTTTCAGATGTTTTTTTTTTTTTTTAAAACCAACATTTAAAAACCAAATCTCGGCTTCATTTTCGGAAATATTGAAGTTTGGTTTAAGATAATGTCTCATTTCACCTACTCCAGTTTCCACAAAATGGCATTCTATTAAAAAATCTTTAAGCTATTTGGTCCTTTGGCAATCTGCTGTGCACATAATGCCTGCTGTACCAAACTTTTATTGCCTTTAAATTTAGTTGTATTTTTATTAATAAACTTAAGTCCAGTGCCCTCATCTCTTCTTTTACAATAGTGCTGCTGTGTAAGCATGTTGGGGTGCACAGTGTCCCGAATTCCTCTGGCACTGCAAGGCCAAATTGGCCAGTTCCACAAAGCCATCTGACATCAGGTGTTTTCCTCTGGTCAAGTCTATTTCAAGATCCTAGAAGTTCCTTTTGCAAAACATGCCTTTAAAATCCTCCTGCTGCTGAGATTCTCACATGTGCTCACGGTGCGCTCTCCCTCAGGTTGAGCTGGCGTGTGGGTTTGCGGCTGCCGCGTCACTCCGTCCTCAGTCCTCGGCCCGGCCCTCAGTAGGTCTCAGAGTCGGAGTCATTGAGCTCGTCAACGTCCGTGTATAAGTACTCCTGCTCCCCGCCAACACTGTTGAAACTGCAGTAGGAGCTGGGTTCGTTCCTCGTGATAGGCAAGGTTTCGAAGCTGACTGTTTTTGAGGTGTTGGTACAACGGTTAATGGCACTGAACGCCAGGGAGGATAGAGGGCTACTTGATGAGACAGGCATCATGGTGGCTAAAATGAGAGCCAGGCAATCAGCCACATCCTTATTGGGAGCACAGGCCAAAGCTGGGGTGTAGCCTAGAATTAAAGATGAAAAACAAACAGTTCGCATCTTGAAACTTACCTCACTAAATGTACATCAGCCTAAAGACCTTCAACTTTAGGAGGTCTTTTAATTATCTTGCTTGCAACAAATTTTTATTTTTATTTTTTTGGTACTGGGGATTGAACCCAGGTTCACTGTACCTTTGAGCTACACTCCCAGCCCTATTTTATTTTTATTTTAAAATGGACTCTCGCTAGGTTGTTGAGAGTCTCACTATTTGCTGAGGCTGGCCTCAAACCGGCAATTCTCCTGGCTTAGCCTCCCAAGTACTGGGATTGCTGGTGTATGTCACCACATCCAACTGCCATATTTATTTTTAAGTAGTAGCATGATTTATCATAAAACATTCATGTAACCACCATCCAAGTCAAGAAAATTACCCAGCATACCCATATCTCCTAATCACAATCTTTTCCCTCTTCCACAATGGTAAGCACTATCCTGATCTTCTCAAGTCTTAATGGTTTCCTTGTTGGTTATGGTCATAAACATTAGTTTTGACTTTTGTACCTAATAGAAATGGAATTACAGCTGGGTGTGGTGGCACACGCTTGTAGTCCCAGCATTCGGGAGGCTGAGACAGGAGGATCCGGGTTCACGGACGGCCTCAGCTACTTAGTGAGGCCCTCTGCAACTCAGTGAGACCCTGCTTCAAAATAAAGATAAAAAATAGGGCTGGGGGTATCAATTGGAGGTAGAATGCCCTTGGGTTCCAACCTTAGTACCACAAAAAAGAAATGGAATCATATAGTACGTATTATTTTCTGTCTGGCTTCTTCTGCTTAACATATGTGCTGTATGTAACTGTAGTCAGTTTTATTTTCATTGTTATACAGTATGTGATTATATCTTGTTCATATATTTTAACTCCTAGGCATTTGGCTATTTTCAGTTCTTCACATTTATTCATACTCTATTAGTCCTGATAAATAAAATATAATCCCCCCGTAATATTTCCATTTTGTCAAGGGTTATAGGGAACAGCTAATGATTACCCTGCAAGATTGGAAGGGGTGGCGCAGGACATGACCAAGACTGGAAGGGGTAGCGCAGGACATGCATGTTTTATTTTTGTGGTACTAGGGGTGGAGCCCAGGGGTTTTTCTACCTCCAGGCTATACTCCCAGATCTTTTTTTTTTTTTTTTAAATACATTATTTGGAAACAGGGTCTCACTAAGTTGCTGAGAGCCTTGCTAAGTAGCTGAGGCTGCCTTTTAACCTGTGCGATCCTCCTGCCTCAGCCTCCCAAGTGAGGGGATTACAAGTGTGCCCCACCATGTCCAGCTCTGTTTTATTTTTGTTTTGTGGTACTGGGAACTGAACTGGAGGGGGGGGGGGGAGGGAGGCATTTTAACCCTGACTAGATCCCCAGTCCTATTTTATTTTTATTTTGAATTGATTGATGAGAGTCTCATCACTTGCTGAGGCTGTCCTCGAACCTGTGATCCTTACAAGCGTTTGCCACCACACCTGTGCCATGCTTTCTTTATTTTTTTGTGTTATTGGGGATTGAACATAGGGGCATCCTACCCCTAAACTACACTGCCAGCCTTACTTTATATTGAATCAGGGTCTCCCTAAGTTGCTGAGACTGGCCTTGAACCTGTGATCCCCCTGCCTCAGCCTGGCTCCCTTTCTTCTTTTGCCAAAAAGAAAAACCCAATATTTATTTTAGCTCTTTGCCCAATTAAAAAAAAAAATCAAGTTTATTTCAAATATGGACCATAAAAGAGAAAAGTTTACCTGGGCATGGTGGCACACATCAGTAATTAGAGCTATGTGGGAGGGCCGAGGCAGGAGGATTCAAAGTTTGAGGCCAACCTGTGTAAAATTTCAAAACCCTATCTTAAAGAAAAAAAAAGGTTGGGGAGGTAGCTCAGTGGTAGAATCCTTGACTAGCACGCACAGGCCCTGGGTTCAATTCCTAGTACAGAAAAGCAAAGCAAAACAAGAGATAAAAGCTTCTAAGCAACATACAGGTTAAGAGAAGGGAACCTAGAAACGACTTACCGTTTTCATCTACTGCAAGTACACTTGCTCCTTTCCCCAAAAGTTCTTGAACTACCATTGTTAGCCCATTTCGGGCAGCAACATGCAGAGGTCTGGGGAAAAAAATTGTACATGTGTATGAGCAGTATGCGCGTACACACACACACACACACACACACACACACACACACGGCTGTCAAAGAACATTTCTGCCAAGCTGTGATGACCTAAAGACCCAAACTTGAGAAACTGTCCTAATAGCATTGAAGATGGGGGTGGGGGCCGCAGAATTTCTGTATTGTCACACTTCTTCAATGTGTAGAAGTTTACCCATGGGCCCCGTTATCAGATCCCACCTTAATCAAGCACTTTATTACCTTCTAAGACTCAATGTTAAAAGGACTTAACTTATAAAACTGAACTTTTAAGTTGTTTTAAGACACAATATTGGCAAACTTATAAAACAGAGTATATATAAAAAAAACAAACTGCAGCAGCACAAATACTAATAGATTTTAAAAACTGCTTATAGGCCCAATGACTAATTTTTGGATCCACAAGGGATTTGACTGACCCTAAAATGTGAACCAGCATTCTAAGTTTTTTTCCTCTACCAAGTCTTGAAGTAGAATAGCAATGAAAACTAGAAGATAAGAGGAGACACATATCTAAGAACTCTCATCAGTCAACCTGAAGGCTTGCTGCTCATATGATTATACTTGATTATTTCTGAAACTTCTTTAGCTCTATGGGTTTACATATAAAGTTCCTTACCTCATTTGTTGCTAGTATCAAATATCATTTTTATAGTTGATTTCCCCAAAATACACAAAAAAGTATGACTTTCCTTCAGAAAATTACATGGGCAATGGGATGCAGAAAACACATTACCATCAATGTTTTAACAAGGCTTCAGTTCAAAAAGCTTTTTTACTGATCGGCTTTTTAATTGCAATGATTTCAGGAACAAATTTTTAAGTTGTAAAAAATATTCTTTATAACAGGCTGTGGCGGCACATGCTTGTAATCCCAGTACTCAGGAGGCTGAGACAAGGAGGACTGCAGGTTTGTGGCCAGCCTCAACAACTCAGTGAGGTTCTCAGCAACTTAGTGAGACCCTGTTTCAAAATAAAGAATAAAAAAAATATAGGGTTGGGCGTGTAGCTCAGAGGTAGAATGCCCCAGGGTTCAATCCCCAGTACCAAAAAAAAAAAAAAAAACCCACTTTACTTTTTAATTGTTTTTGTGACTAATGAGGCATATTCAATTAGTCATTTGCTAAAATATGCATTTGTCATTCTTAATAATTTTAAAGACAATACATTTTATACCAGATACTGAAAGTACTCACGTTTGCAAGGCTGCGTTGGTTGCATTGATGAGGTTTCTATCTGTTATCTTTTCCAGTATTAACAAGGCACTAGTTTCATGACCCTAAAATTGTGGTAAATAACTCTTAAAAACTTAGATATCATTAATAATAAATGTATACTCTCATAGTCCATTTATAGTTCCTAGTCCATACAAAGGTACAGCACTCTATACATGTCATGAAATTTCCTGGTTAATTCCTTAAATATTTTTCCAAACATATGTTAGGAATGGGGAGTAAGGAAGAAAACAAGAATTAAAAAGTAAACAAAGGTGGTAACTGTGTTCAGGCTTGTGTTCTAAAATGTAATTAAGCCAATTATTTTATTTTTCAAGAAACCTGATGGCCATCATCATTAGAGAGGTTTGGTTCCTAACTATATTCATCTTAGTGAAATGAAAAAATATTAATGCCACTGCTGATACTAACAACGAAAATAGGTCCTTAAAATGTGAACATACCTTGCCGCAAGCCAAGTGGAGGGCGGTGTTTTTACTGTTATCCTGTAAAGTCAGATCTGCACTAGCACTGCTAACCAGCATCTCTGGAAGGGAAGTACATTAATTTTTATGTTTATGAACGTACTGTATGTAACAATTATATTCTTGTATAAATCATGTGTACTAACAACAGCCATTAAAATTTTGCAAGTCCTTACTAAATCTCAAATACTGCTTTATGTTCTTGACTTACTGACATGGTCACTTTGCTAGACCTAGGACTCCCTTTTCAGGCAATTTGACTTCACAGCCAGTGTTCTTAACTACAATGTTACTTATTATTTTTTTTGTCGTATAAGGGATTGAACCCAGAGGCACTCTAACACTGAGCAATACCCTCAGTTCTTTATTACTATCAATATTTTTATTTTGGAATAGGGTCTCACCACGTTACCATGCTGGCCTTGAACTTGTGATCCTCTTGTCTCAGCCTCCCAACCACTGGGTTTACAGGTGTGTGCCACCTGCCTGGCTCCACTGTGTTCCACTGCCTTGCTGAAGTCTTCTTCAATCAATAAAGGCAAATTAAAACACTGCATCCCTACATGAAAATCTGGATTCCAAACAGGTAAAAGCTTTTACATCTCAGGAGTACTGAGGTAGTGGAAGTCAGGCTTGGGATCTAAGTTATACCAAGAAAAAATGTATATGTAGAAGAGCCAGGCGTGGTGGCACACGCTTGAAATACCAAGATTTGGACGGCTGAGACAGGAGGATCTCAGGTTCAAGGCCAGCCTCAGCAACTTAGTGAGATCCTATTTCAAAATAAAAGAATAAAATTGGCTGGGGATGTAACTCAGAGGTAGAAAGGCTGATTCCATCCTCAGTACCACAGAAACCAAATATCTCATAATATATATGGAGAGGGAAACACTGCCCAACAGTTGCTTTACCAACTGTGTTTGTTTGTCCGTTTTCTGCAGCCATCATGAGGGGTGTCTTCCCAGAGGAGTCTAGAGCGTTGACTTGAGCATTGTGGCTGAGCAGCAGCTGTAAACACTCCACATGGTCTGTGAAGGCCGCCGCATGGAGAGGAGATCTGCAACACAAAGATGGAGACACATGACTAAATCTGAAGGCTACATACACTGGAAAAATGATTCCTCATTTATTACAAGCAATTTCAAGGGTTTATATATTAGTTATTACCAGGATACAAACAAGTTAAATGAAGCTTACTAATTTCTGCCAGAGAAATATGTACTTTCAATAATATAAGACTTTAATTATACTTGAACTAGTTTAAAAGAAGGATCAATTATAAAATTGCTAAAATAACATTATGTCATTTAAGAAAATTTGAAAGAAGTAAATCCTGGCCTCAAAACAACTACCTGCTAGAAGTGCTGGACTGTTTCTTTAGCCTATATTCCTGTCTAGAAAACTGCTGACTTTGTTAAAGACCATCTCTGGGTAAAACCTGCTTCTTAAAACTGGGGAAAATCTTTACATTTTAAAAACAGAAAGAAAAACCTTAAGTACAAAAGCACTGTATAGTGCAAAAAAATTTAGGATTTTAGAACAATATATACTTATAAATATAATATATATATATATTTGGTGGTACTGGGGATGGAATCCAGGGGCCTTCTACCTCTGGGCTACACTCCCAGACCTATTTTATATTTTATTTGGAAACAGGGTCTCTTAAGCCATCTGTCTTTGAACCTGCGCGATCCTCCTGTCTCAGCCCCCAAGCACAGGGATTACAAGCGTGCGCCACCACGCCCGGCTAAGATTTAACTTTTAATTAGAGGTTCTCACTCATTTGTTTAGTAGTTAAAATTGTTCTCCTAATGAAATTAAAACTGTATATATACATACATACATACATACATACATATTACACACACTACATAGCTGAAGTCTTACCTTCCTTTTGAATCTGTAGAGTTCACAATGCTGGCACCTAATGTATCAATTAACATCTCAGCAGCACCTTCATTGTCATTTATCCTGAGCAAGGTAAAAAAGGATGATCACTCTCACAGCAATGGCGATGTCTTACAACTCTTAGATCTGATTCATTTTGGCTTTACTTACACAGCACAATGCAATGGACTGAAAGCATTTCCTTCTATTTTCTGGAAAACTTCCTGTTCTAAAAGAAGTTCTACACAAGTTTCATGTCCTAAATAGATAAATGAGAGCCAGATATTAAAATTCAAAAAAGATATTGGCAAATAAACAGAAGTGTCTGAAAGGAAAAAGTAGAAGCCCCTGTCTTGGTCTCCCAGTTCCACTTTAGACTGTAAACACATACTTTATTTTTTTAATGCAAATGAGATATTTTGTTCTGCAACTTGCTTTTTACTTAAAAAAGTTGTATATATAGAAACCTTATTCTTTAACATTCCAAAGAGTTTTACAATATTCACAGCATATCATAAATAAAATGATTTTTCTATTTATGGGTTTTGAAGTGATCGCTAGTTTCAAAAAAATCTTTGTGATCGTATCAACAATGTTCATAAAATATACCCTTCTCTTCCTTTCATCCTTCCCTAGAAAGTACATTTAGCTGGGTGTGGTGTTGCATGCTTGTAATCTCTGTACTTGGGAGGCTGAGACAGGAGGATCACAGGTTAGAGGACAGCCTCAGCAAGTAGTGAGACTCTCACCAACCTAGGGAGACCCTGTTTCAAAAAATAAAATAAAATAAAAAAAAAAAATAGGGCTGGGATGTAGCCCAGAGGTAGAATCCTTCTGGGTTCTATCACCAGTACCCTCCCCCAACAAAAAAAAAAATAATAAAATAAAACAAGGAACTGCTGCTTCTTGCTGGTTATGGTGGCATATGCCTGTAATCTAGGGGATATAGCTCAGTGGTAGAGCAACCCTGGGTTCAGTCCCCAGTACTCTCAAATGAAAAATAACAACAAACTGCAAGAAATATTGCCTTTTCACCTTTATTTCAAATATGTATTTACATGTTTATTACAAAGACCCAAAGGAAAAATTTTCAGGCATCTTTTAAGCACATCCTAAGGATAAAAAGAGAAGTAAAAGTTCTATACTTATAAATTTTCTGTATGTAAAACTTATTTCTAATTATAACAAGTCTAGCAAGTAAAATCTGTATTGCTAGTTTAAATGTAAATTATTTAGAACATCAACCACAGATTTGAGATAAACAGTGAGAACTGATAAGTATAATATTACAGTTTTTGACGTATTACAAAACCAACCACTCTGTAAAATAATTTTTTTTTTTTTTTTTACTTTGGGTAAAAAAAAAGAGAAATAGTGCTCTTTAAAAATTCTATGAATAGCGGGTGTGGTGGTGCACGCTTGTAATCCCAGCATGCAAGAGGCTGAGATGGGAGGATCGCGGTTCATGGACAACCTCAGCTACTTAGTGAGGCCCTTTGCAGCTCAGTGAGACCCTGTTTCAAAAATAGAAGAATAAAATATAGGGCTGGGGATGTTGCTCAGAGGTAGAATGCCCCTGGTTCCATCCCCAGTACTGAAGAAAAAAAATTCTATGAATCATTTGGGATCTGTTTGCTTTAAGAATAAATTTGGATCCTACAGTCTCTTCATGATTTAACATTTGGCTAACAAAATGAGACTATATTTGTTAATTATTCTAACATCCTCAAACAATAGTTCACATTAAAAATTTATCCTATAGTTGTTTCTACCAGGATAAAAGCAAAATTTTTAGGAAACTTAAGAGTTGTATTCCACCTTTTGTCGGATCTTTAATCTAATGGTTCCAAGTAGAACAATCATTCATCAGGAGACATTTGCTTATCACAACTGCGGGTGCGAAGTATTATAGGCACCTAGTGGGTAGAAGCCAGGGATGCTGCTAAAAACTTAAAATGCCCAGTACGTCCCTCACAAAAAAGAATGATCTGGTTTACAATGCTGAGCTGGAGACATTTTAAAATGCCATTTCTCTGAACGTTTCTTCATTACTAAGGCACAGCAATGACAAGAGGCCCAGTGCTAGTCTAAGAGCTTCCCATCCTCTCGCCTGGCACACGGTTCTCAGAGTGGGGGTGGGGTGTCTTCTCTCATAGGAAGAAGCCAGGGAGTAGCTGGGATGCAAGAGGACTTTAGATAATGGAGGAGAAGCCCCATGGAGTGAGGGAGGCGGTCTAGGTGAGGGGGAGCGTAAAAGAAAACATCTCCACTGACACTATGCATGCACGTGAGAATACCAACCTCAGCATCATGTAAGGGAAAGGAGGGGTGGAAAGCTCACCAAGCGCTGGATCACCATGAACTGAATTACGATGTGAGGCTATAATGCACCAATATATACAAAATGAGTTGTTTTCAGCAGTTAAAAAATGCAACCTGGGAAACTTGGGATGACATTAAAAAGTTTTTAATACAGATTACTGGCACAACAATAGGCAGACTGACCAGTGGAACAGAAAAGAAGATACAGAAACAAACCCACACATCTATAGTCAACTGATCTTTGACAAAGGGGCCAAACTCAAACACTGGAGAAAAGACAGCCCTTTCAACAAATGGAGCTGGGAGAACTGGCTATCCATTTGTAGAACGTTGGATCTGAATCCTTACTTCTCACCATGCACAGGAATCAACTCGAAATGGATCAAAGACTTAGAAATTAGACCAGAGACTGTGAAGTTATTAGAGAAAGGCAGAGGACCTACACTTCAACATATAGGTACAGGGGGTAACTTTCTCAATAAGACTTCCAAAGCACAGGAAATTAAAGCAAGAATTATTAAGTGGGATCTCTTCACACTAAAAAGTTTCTTCTCATCAAGGGAAACCATCAGGAACCTAAAGAGGAAGCCTACAGAATGGGAGAAGATCTTTACCAGCCACCACTCTGATAGGGGGCTAATATCCAGAATATACAAAGAGCTCAAAAGACTCTACACTAGCAAAACAAACAACCCAATCAAGAAATGGGCAACTGAAATGAATAGACATTTCACAAAAGAAGAGAGACAAATGGCCAATAGATACATGAAGAGATGTTCTTCATCACTGGCCATCAGGGAGATGCAAATCAAAACTACGCTGAGATTCCATCTAACCCCAATCAGAGTGGCAAACAAAGAAATCAAACAATTGCTGGCGCGGATGTGGGGAAAGAGGAACTCTTTTACACTGTTGGTGGGAGTGCAAAATAGTTCAGCCACTATGGAGAACAGTATGGAGATTCCTTAGAAAACTGGGAATAGATCCACCATTTGATCCGGCTATACCACTCCTGGGTATCTTTCCAAAGGGGTTGAAATCAGAGAACTATGTTAACATATGCATACCCATGTTCACAGCAGCACAGTTTGTAATAGCCAAAATATGGAACCAACCTAGATCTCCATCAACAGATGAATGGATTGCAAAATTATGGGAAATACACACACAATGGAATTATATTCAGCTATAAAGAAAAACAAAATAATAGCATTTGCAAGAAGATGGAAGGAACTAGAGAACATTGAGATTAGTCAAGCACAGAAAGAGAAGGGACATATGTTTTCTCTAATATGTTCAAGCGAGGGAGTAGTGGTAATACCAGAGGGACTCCAGATGATGGAGGGGAAATCTCAGCAAAGCTTGAATGGAAGGATAGGAGAGGAAGAAACCTGAGGCTGTTCAATGGAAGAGCTACATACGAATATGTGTAATAGCATAAATACAACATGATTAACCTGGACACTCTCTATTGGGGGGGCGGGAAAGGGAGGAAGAAGGGCATGAAGCACAATGTAAATGCACACCAGTCTCAGTATGTTCCACTTATAAAAAAATAAAAATTAAATTAAAAAAGTTGTTAATACAGATAATAAAAATCCAACTAGCCATTAAAATAATTTGTCAACTCTTCCCACTAAAAATAGCAGTCTCAAAAACACTGTTCATGAAAATGTCATTTATATTAAATATGTAAGAGACCTTTTTTTGCAGTACTGGGGATGGAACCCAGGGGCATTCTACCTCCAAGTGACACCCAGTCCTATTTTTTATTCTTTATTTTGAAACAATTTCTGAGTTGCTAAGGGCCTCACAGCTGAGTCTGTCCGCAAACCATGATCTTCCTGTGTCAGTCTCCCAAATGCTGGAATTATAAGTGTGTGCCACCTTGCCTGGCTCAAGAGACCATTTTTTTTTGTGGTACTGAAGGTGGAACCCAGGGCCTTTTTCTACCTCTGGGCTATACTCCTAGATCTATTTTTTATACTTTATTTGGAAACGGGGTCTCATTAAGTTGCTGAGAGCCTCACTAGGTAGCTGAGGCTGGCTTCAAACTTGTGCGATCCTCCTGTCTCAGCCTCCCAAGCGCTGGGTATCAAGTGTGCGCCACCACGCCTGGCCGAGACTTATTTCTAATACATTATCAATAGCTGCCACACATATATGATTGATCAAAGGGTTTGAGAGCCATGTGTGTGTGTGTGGGGGTGGGGGTACTGGGGATGGAACCCAGGGGCATTCTAACTCTGAGCTACACCCTCAGTCCTATTTTTTATTCTTTATTTGGAAACAGGTTCTCACTGAGTTGCAAAGGGCCTCACTAAATAGTAGCTGAGGCTATCCTCAAACCACAATCTTCCTGTCTCAGCCTCCCAAATGCTGGGATTACAAGCATACACCACTATGCTCGGCCCCAATATATTTTTTTAATGTTAGTAGGGATTGAACTCAGAGGTAATCTACTTCTGAGCTATACTCAGCCCTATTATTTATTTTGAAACAGTGTTTTCCTAGGTTGATGAGAGTCTCACTACTTGCTAACACTGACTTTGAACCTGTGATTCTCCTGTCTCAGCTTCCCAAATACTGGGATTATAGGTGTGCCATGCACACACTCAACTGAGAACCACTTTCTGAGTAGAGTGCAGACTACCAAAAGGGGACTTTGGAGTCCTTGGTTATCTTCAGAAATCACTGCCAGGCATGGTGGCGCATAATCCCAGCATTTGGGAGGCAGAACCTGAGGGTTGTGGCTCTGGACAACCCCAGCTACTTAGTCCCTTTGCAACTTAGTGAGACCCTGTTTCAAAATAAAGAATAAAAAATAGGGCTGGGGATGTAGCTTGGAGGTAGAATACCCCTGGGCCTTAAGCACAAACTTTGCTAGGACCAATGTTCATACTATACTTAATGGTTCTAAGTGTTTTCTAAGGGGATAAAAATCCACAGTCTGTACAAGGAAAAAATTACTATCTTAGCATGCTTCACTATGTAAATTATCTTAGTGACAATTTCATAAGTCAAACTCCATTTTAACATTGATACCTTTAGCTTTCTGCTTCTCTGAATGATCTTTTGTGAATCTGTCTATAAAAGGAATTACTGTGACTATAAGCCTCTTGAGAACTAAAAGTAAATTTGTTAAAACCATGAAGCAGAGTTAATCTATGAAAGATTTTAAGATGTGCTAAGACCTTATTACTTCAAAATACAGAACAGACATACTGGTGATGATATAAAGGTCTTTCAGTGTACTCAGGAAACACACACAGATTTCAGTTTAGAAAGTGATGGCTTTCATTGTTTCCCTACCTTGGTCATTTCTTTCCTAATAAGGGCATTTATAAAGTAAAAGAATAGAACCAAAATACAAGCCTACTAAAAGAGACATTGAGGAACTATTAGAAAGATTCAAAATATTGAAAGCCTTAGAAAAACTTAAAAAAAAAAGTTATAGTTTATTTCAAACACCTCTGACAACTACTGTCCTGGCTTTTCAGCATGATAAAGGACAGGAATGAACGGTAACTATATAGTAGATTATTCCTAGGCTTCCTATTAAGCTTACATTTTAAGTATGCCTTATAAAACCAGAATATATTATAGTTAGTACATAATAAGCAGTTAATGCAGGCATTTATCTGTATACTTAACCATTGTAGCAAGCCCAGTGAAGTGCTGTATATCCATGATTGTCTGCTATGGCTGGATTTGCATCCACAGATGCTGCTGATTGCAAAAGGGCTCCGAGAACACCAATGTGTCCACAGGCAGCCGACAAGTGTACAGGTGTCCGACCCCTGCTATCCCGTAGTAAGCACTTAGCACCATGTTGAAGTAATGCATCTACACATTCTTCATGGCCTGTAACTGCCTGAAAAACAATGTGCGTGTAGTCAAATATACTAGTCGCTATATGTCAACTTTCAGCTAACTGAAAAATTTCAAGTCCACACTCCCCATCTATCAATTAAGATTATTTTAACTCAGTATTTTTATTGAAAATTAGCTTAACATTCAGTTAATGTAGCAACTTTCTCAAAGTACAAAGAAGTAGTATGAAAAACAAGACTAGAGATACTTGTAATTAAATGAAAATAGCATTTCAACCGTGAAAAGGTTAAGATAAAATGTGTAAGAAAATAGTTAATAGAAAAAAGCCAAAATACTATTAATTCTACTCAAGGTTTTAGAGATTAATATTTTTCTTATAATATTATTCTTTGTATTATAGTTTACGAATTATAACTGTTCAAAATTAGCATTCAAAACCTTAAGACACTGGAAAAAAACTAATAGTGAAGATTATTTGGTAGAAATTTAAGAAAAATAAACATAGCCTAGCTTGGCTCTCGCTACTATAAGGTCATAAAAGCTTTTGGAAAACAACTGAGCTATTTTGGCTTACCCCTCTATGCAATGCTGTCCTTCCCCACTTATCTTTGGCATCTACATTTGCTCCTTTGTTCAGTAGTGAGTATACACAGTCAGTGTGCCCATTGAGAACAGACAGCATCAGAGGTGTCCTGAGAAGCAACAGGAATATGTTTAGTGCTATCTCTTAAAAGGGCATACCATCTATAACAAGTAAACAATGTGATGGCTTGTTTTCTAAATGTGCTTTTTGTGATATAATTTTAGGCATACTTAAAGCTATTTGATGTTTACTATGACAGACTTAATAAAACAGGAGCCAACCTATAATAAATAGTCAAACATTTTAAAAGTAATTAAAAAATTTAAGTTTAATTAAATTTTAAAGCAATATAATAGTTTTAAATTATTGAAACATACTGTCCATTTCCATCTTGAATATCTACTGCATTCTGTGGTTCTGCATTTCCTATTAATAGCCGTAAGCATTCTGAATGACCATTTGTTGCTGTAAAGTGAAATTTAGAGATTTCAGTAATTACATGTAACAGTAACAGAAAACATCCATCTTAGAGCACATTTAGAATATAACTTTCAAGTTATTTCACTGAATTCAATATTCAAAAAGAAAAACTACACACACAGAGTAGGTTTCTTCTACTGGTTTTTTTTTTTTTTTTTTCGTTATAGCTGAATAGATATGGATTCCTCATGGTAAATAACAGCAGGCAAGCTGCCTAACTAGCACCATCCCTTGACATCAGCCATGCTGACAAAATGCTCCTGTATTTGGCTCTTTAGGTCAGAGAGAGTTTACCTGCTTCTAATCAAGGGATGAAGTGAAGTCAACCACCACAGTCTCCTTCGATAGTGAAAGTTAAGGTGGCCAATGAGATGGTGAGAAACCTAGACGGTCTCTAGGCAACACATTTATTTATTTATTTATTTACTTACTTACTTACTTATTTATTTATTTATTTATTTGGTACTGGGGATTGAGCTCAGAGACATTCTACCTTTGAGCTACACCCCCAGCCCTATTTTTTTTTTAATTTTATTTTGAAACAGTATCTTACTAAGTTGATGAGTTTTACTACTTTCTGAGGCTGTCCTCAAACCTCCAATCCTCTCTGCCTTCCAAGTATTGGAATTCTAAGCATGTACCACCATGCCTGGCCCTGGCAATACTGTTTATCACAATGAAAAGCTCTCCTTTCCTGATTTTGGGTGTGATCCTATAGGAAGCAGCAATCATACTGCAACATAAATGCAAAGGCAACAGAATAACAGAGAAATTGAACTCTGACATCATTGTGTAATCAACTAACCCTGGAACTGTATTTGTCTTTGGATTATTTTATGTGAGAGCTAAACCCCTGCCACTTAAGCTACTTTTAGTTGGGTCTTCTGTTAACGTATAGTGGAAAGAATTCCAAATACTAAATATACAATAAAAGAAAAACGAACCATCAATGTACAGATGGGCAAGTAGAAATACGCCAGAAAGGTAGGCGTGGTGTCATATGCTTGTAATCCCAATACTTGGGAGGTGGAGATAAGAGGATCACAGTTTGAGGCCAGTGTGCGACAACTTAGCGACACACTGTTTCAAAATAAAAAAGTAAAAGGACAGGTGGTGTAGCTCAGTGGTACAGCGCCCCTCAGTTCAATCTCCAGTGCTCTTGTATCCCCAAAATGTCCCCAAAGAAATAGAAGGTTTTCAAAGTAATTTATATCTTCCACAAAATTCAGGTCTTTATTCAGGTATAAAAAGCATGATGTTTAATGAAATACATAATAATGCAGAAAGGAATCTCACTAGTCCTGATGAAAAAGTATGAAAAAACTAGTAAAAGGAAGCTAAGTGTCTAAATCTACAGTATTTTGTGACAACATATTAAATTCTAATAGTTAAGATCTGTGGCTCCAAATTGCTCTTCCCAATCCCTTTCAAGATACATGTTACAATCTGCTAGCAGCTCTCTTAGGTTAGTAATAAATAACAATACCATAATAAGACTCAAAAGAATTACAAATAAAATTCAAGTCATATATGTGAATGTGTTCTTAGGAGCTCTATAAATACAGACTAAAATGAGTAAAGATAGCCTTCTAGGGATAAGAAAAATACTTTGCAAAAAAATATCTTCACTTGTACTAGTCTTGGCCATTCATTCATTCATTCATTTTTGGTGGTACTGGGGGTGGAACCCAGAGGCTTTCTACTTCTGGGCTACACTCCCAGACCTATTTTATACTTTATTTGGAAACAGGGTCTCACTAAGTGGCTGAGAGCCTCACTAAGTAGCTGAGGCTGGCTTTGAACCTGTGTGATCCTCCTGTCTCAGCCTCCCAAGCGCGGGGATTACAAGCATGCGCCACCACGCCCAATATTCTTGGTTATTTAAATATCACCTTACAGTAATTGTATTTTGAGCTATAAATTTGCATTTTCTAGTAATACAAAGCTGTACCAAGTCATTTCGACAACTTGGTTACAAATCCTTGCATTTTTCATTTGTCTGCAACATCATAAAATTACAAGCAAGAGTAGTTTATACATAAAGCAGATAAAGATAGTCTATAAATTTGTTTGGCTTTTTTTTGTGGCACTGGGGATTGATCTCAAGGGCATTCTATCTCTGAATTACACCTCCAGCCCTATTTTATTTATTTTGAAAAAAGGTCTCACTAGGTTGGTAAGAGTCTCACTACTCGCTAAGACTGCCCTCAAGAACTTGTGATCCTCTGGTCTCAGCCTCTCAAGTACTGGGATTATAGGCATGCAATACCATGTTTGGCTCTGGCTAAATGTTTAATGCAGTACACTAGTAAAATATTTCTCAAATGTTAAATGAAAGCACATACCAGTCTAAATGAACTTCTATCCGATAGTAAAAAATACTGTACTGTTTTTTGATAAAGTTTTCCAGAAGTTAAATTATTACATAAACCAATTTCTAAAACAGATATTTTTGTTGTTTTTGTTTTATTTAGTGGTACTGAGGACTGAACCAAGAGGCATTCTACAAGGCTACATTACCACCCTTGTTTTATTTTTTATTTGGAAACAAGGTCTTGCTAAATCCTAAGGTTGGCTTTCAAACTGCGATTCTCCTGTCTCAGCCACCTAAGTACTGGGATTACAAATGTGTGCCACCACACTTAGCGCAGATAATGATTTTTTTCCTTTGTGGTACTGGGAATGGAACCTGGGGGCCTTCTACTTCTGGGCTATACCCCCCCCAGACCTATTTTTAATATTTTATTTGGAAACAGGGTCTCAATAAGTTGCTGAGAGACTCACTAAGCTGCTGAGGCTGGCTGCAAACCTGTGATCCTGTCTCAGCTTCCCAAATGCAGGGATTACAAGTGTGGACCACCAGGCCCAGCCTCAGGTAATGATTTTTAAAAATGATTGCAGTCTTGCTGTTGGTTTGCCCCTGAGAATAAAATTATTTGACCATTTATAAGAAAAACTGTTAAGATAGTGACCTGAATGTTACTCTACACCAGAAACTTGAAAAAGAACATAGGTGGAAAGTGGTAAATATATCAAACATAGTTCTTGGCATACCTGCTGCATGTATAGGTGTTCGCTTCAAAACATAATCTTTTACTAAAATCGAGGCTCCCTGATTAATGAGCACATCTACACATTCGACATGGCCCTTGAATGCTGCAAGATCTAAGGGTGTTCTTCCACTGCTATTTCTCACATCAAGATCTAACAAAGACTGCACCAGTACTTCCAGTGCTTGATGATGACCATGATAAGCCTAGAAATAAAAAAATAAACAAATTTAAAATGAACCTAGGACCTTGCACAAGTTAGAAAAGTATTCTACCACTGAGATGTACCCCAACCCTCCCACCATACACTTTAGGAAATATAAAGTATATAAACGTGCCTTCATATTATTATGTGAGATGATACAAACTTCTGTATTGAAAATTCAGAAAATTAATCATATATGTTTTAAATATACGGATTAGAGAACAGGTACTCTGCCATGATTCCAACTACATACAACAGTAAGATTTGAATATTTGTCAAACTGAAGCCCCTTCTTTTATTTTTTGTGGTACTGGGGATGAAACCCAGGGACATTATACCTCCGCGCTACACCCCCAGTCCTATTTTTCAGTCTTTTTATTTCTTGAAACAGGGTCTGAGTTGTGAAGGGCCTTGCTAAGTAGCTGAGGCTGCCCACGAACTGCATGTCTCAGCCTACCAAATGCTGGGATTACAAGCATGTGCTACCATGCCCAGCTGAAGTTCCTTCTTTATACAGTATAATAAGGGAGTTTTTTAGATAATTAACTTAAAAAACCAACATGTCAGTTGAACATATATTATTTATACTGAACTGGATGCTGAGCAGGACATAAAGCAATAATAAACTTCAAGGGCTATAAGGCCATTTCCTATGGAAAATGTTAGAAAGTACCAGCAAGCCGGTGAATGCTTATAATGGTGGTACATGTTTATAATCCCAGTACTTGGAAGGCTGAGACAGGAAGATCAGGGTTCATGGCCAGTCTCAGCCACTCTGCAATTTAGTGATACCCTGTTCCAAAAATAAAGAATAAAAAATTGGGCTGGGGGTGTAGCTTAGAGGTAGAATGCCCCTGGGTTCAATCCCCAGCAACACACACACACACACACACCCAGAAAGAAAGTACCAGCATGATATAAAGTTTTTCTGGGCCTCAGTAATTTCTTTGATGCTTCTCTGTAAAAAGCTTGACTATCTATATGATTGAGTACCTCAAAGATTAAAGAGCGCACAGAAGTCTACCGTTCTAAGATCACATCCAGTTCCTTTTCATTACTACCAGATCAATGAAATTACGCTACTGAGAGAATGAACTTGAGGAAGCCCACCGACCATGCAGAAGACAGTATATATAGAGAAAATAAGGACAACTAAGAGCCACGATGCTTCGCCACAAAAGCCTTCCCCTCACCATGTCCTTTTGCAGGACTGAGGGAAGGAGCCTGTACATCTAGAACAAGCAAAGTTAGGAATCAAGACCGGTTTATGCCTCAGGCCAAGCGTTTCCACTGCACAAATTTGTCCTGAGTGGGAGAGCTGAGAATGAAAAATTAGTTCAACCAACTTCTGAAAACCTCTTAGAGTTAGATATAAATGCAAAAGTGGTAATATAATCACATTTCAGCGAGCCTAATTAGTATGTTATAAAATCGTTCCCACTTCAGTTTAAAAACACAATCAAGCATATTGATGTTACAGCAGCATTTATTCAGAGAGCCAAGGGATGGAAGTAACCTAAATGTTCATTGATACAACAACGTATAAGCAAAATGTACATATAATGCGATATTGCTCAGGTTTAAAAATATAAAAATTTCGGACACACAATTCAACAGGGATGAACCTGGAAGATAGTACATAAACCTTGAAGACAGTACATAAGACAGACTGGTTTCATTACAATGTAAACATACTTAACACTATTGAACTGTATAATAATAGTTAAGAAGATATATTTTATGTTATACTTTTTTAAATCACCACAAAAAATGGACAGCTCCCACAATGAGTCAGTCACAAAAGGTAAATATGGTGTGACCACACTTAAAATTGTGACTATACTTAAATGGGGCATTTAAATTAGTGAAATCAGCCAGGCGTGGCGGCACATGCTTGGAATCCCAGAATTTTGTTTGCAGCAGACAGCCTCAGCTACTTAGTGAGGACCTTTGCAATTCAGTGAGACCCTGTTTCAAAGTAATAATAAAAAATAGGGCAGGGGGTGTAGTTTGGAGGTCAAATGCCTCTGGGTTCCATCCACAGACCCACAAAAAAAAAAAAAAAAAAAAAATCATAGCCAACAGCTAGAGGGAGAGAAATAAAGGGAGCTACTCTTTAATGAGTATAGTGTTTCAGTTTTGCAAAACAAAAAAGTCCTGGAGATTGGTTGCATTACAATGTAAATATACTTAACACTATTGAACTGCATAATAATAGTTAAGAAGATACAATTTATGTTATACTTAAATTTTTTTTTTTTTTTTGGTGGTACTGGTGTTCCAGGAAACCCTTCTACCTACGGGCTACACTCCCAGACACCTATTTTTTATATTTTTATTTGGAAACAGGGTCTCTTAAGCCAGCTAGGCTGGCTTCGAACCTGCGCGATCCTCCTGTATCTGCCTCCCAAGTGCGGGGATTACAAGAGTGCGCCACCACACCCGGCTTATTATACTTTTTTAAACCATCACAAAAAACTGACAGCCCCCACAAACAAATACTATATGAAATGAGATAGACAGAAGCCGGGCTTGGTGGCGCACGCTTGTAATCCCAGCATTTGGGAGGCTGAGATGGGAGGATCGCGGTTCATGGACAGCCTCAGCTACTTAGTGAGGTCCTCCACAACTTAGTGAGATCCTGTTTCAAAATAAAGAGTAGAAAATAGGGTAGAGGGTGTAGCCCCGAGGTCAAATGCCCCTGGGTTCCATCCCTGAACCCGCCAAAAAAAAAAAAAAAAAAAAAAAAAAAAAGACAGACACAAAGACATAAAGAGACACAAACACACAGACTGATATCCCACTATTCATTGTTAAACTGCAAATTGGGGGACAGATTTGAAAAGGAGCACAAAAATGCTAATTTCTAAGAAATAACATCATTAGTTGGGTGGAGGTACATGCCTATAATCCCAGTACTTGGGAGGCTGATGTCAAAGGATGAGGATGAAAGTTTCATAGCCAACCATAGCAATTTAGTGAGACCTTGTTTCAAAATAAAAAACAAAATAGGGCTGGGGTATAGCTCCTGGGAAGGAAGAAGAAGAAGGAAGAGGAGGAGGTGGAGAAGAAAAACATGATAGTGCTATTATTTTGTTGTAAGAATAATGATGCTGTTAGAATTGCCAAAGCAGCCAGGGCAGCTTCCTAGTCATTTCTTGTTACACATAGTAAAATGGCTATCTCCTCTGCCTTTTCAGACTTACTATTTAAGTCTGATAAAGGTGATACTGCTTCTGAAAACTCAAAGAATAAAGAAGCAGACAACTTGGGCACGTGTTCTTATTTAAACCTCGTAAGAAATACTATGTGGAAAAAGAGGCAGAAAGACAGTGGAAAGTCAGTGTGTTGCAGTATTAGAACATATGCAAAGAGGTTATTAAGAAAAACAACAGTCCTTGTGAAAAGAAACAAATGGATCATTGAATTTAAGTGATCCCCACTAAATTAGGTATAGATACCCTTAAAAACATTTTACTATATTAACAGTCTTATGAACAGCGATTAACAGTGTACTGGCTTCCTGTTTCTCCCTTCACAACCACTGCAACATGCTTTGCTTAAAAAATAAATTATTTCAGTATACAAAGAGTATAGAAATTCTTTCAGTATAGAAAATTGGGTTCTACTTCAAATTTCCAAAGGGACTTTATTCCCATATTTGATTTAAAAGATTACTGGATCTTAACCTCTTAGTGATGGATATTGAAAGGAAAAATTCAGAGGAATCTTAAAGTGGAAAGGACATTATAGATCATGTAGCCAAGTTCTATATCATGAGTAACTTAGGTAGCACTGAACACACAACTAGTTAGCATCCAAGATCACAAAGTAAAAAACATTAGAAATACCATAGAATTTATCTGTGTACAATATGTGCTGATCAAGTCAGAAGTCCTTTCACCAGGGCAGCACATTTGAAAATAAAAGGCCACAGAGTAGGCCTTAAGAGAAGCCCAAGGACCACAGTTTTAAAAAACAAAGCAAAAGCATTAAAAAGAAGATAATGAATTAAAGAACTGTCTGGATTAAAAAAGTTCCCTGAAGCCGAGAGTGGTGGCACACGCTTGTAATCCCAGCATTCAGGAGGCTGAGACTGGAGCATCGCAGTTCGCGGCCAGCCTCAGCTACTTAGTGAGACCCTGTTTCAAAATAAAGAAAAAAATAGGGCTGGGGGTGTAGCTCGGAGGTTGAATGCCCTTGGGTTTTATCCTCAGACCCGTTTTTTAAAAAAAGTTCCTTGAAAAGTTTTAACTGCATGGTAACTACGATGCATACAAAAGCTCAGGGTACTAATAGATACTGGGTGCTTTACTAAACCTGCCATCAGTTGGCTGGGAAGGCAGTACTCACAGCCAAGTGTAAAGGGCTTATTGTTGCTCTGTTATCCGAATCACTCAGCATGTCTGTCCCCGAGGTTTCCATTAACTGAAAAAGAGGCATTCATTATGAAGAGTCCAGAAATTATGCGTTTACATATAACAGTTATTCCTCTCATCCCCCAACTCAAGTCCATTTCAAAGTATAATGAATAAATGAGTAATTCAGCAAATTTATAAAAGAGGATCATCAAAAACCATAGTAGGGACCACAGACTAAGTGCTTTCTCCCTTTACATACATACTATCTGTCACTATCTTTGTTCTCAGGGACATCTTCAGCTTCACTTCAAATGAGTAGAAAAATAAATACAATATTTAAAATGATAGAAGGAAACGAATACTTACAACATCTAAAGGAGTTTCACTTGCAATCTGAAAGAAAGGTTAAAAACAAAAACATTTAGAAAGTTTATATCACATATATTGTCTCTGCTTGCACAGGGCATTGTCAACTTCTGCTCTAAACCCATGTTTCTTTTGCCTCTTAAAAATCTTTTAAATAAGCAATTATACAATTAATAGACTACAAACCTATAAGCATAATTTCATAAGCTATGAAGTTTTGCTTTGAAGATTCATAAGCTAAGAAAATGTTATTTTTGTAGCAGTAGTCCAAATGTAACACGAAGTGTTTATCTTTTTTCTTTTTTTCCTACTTTCCTTGAATTTTATCACCTCTTGAAGGTAAAAAAAAGCTTAATGTAATTTATAGTGTTAAATCTAAACTGAGCGCGGTGGCACATGCCTGTAATCCCACTACTTGGGAGGCTGAGACAGGAGGATTGCAGGTTTGAGGCCAGGTTCAACCACTTAGTAGTACCTTGTTTCAAAATAAAAAATAAGCCGGGCGTGGTGGCGCACGCTTGTAATCCCCGCGCTTGGGAGGCAGAGAGAGGAGGATCGGGCAGGTTCGAAGCCAGCTGCGCATGCTGGCTTAGGAGACCCTGTTTCCAAATAAAAATGTAAAAATAGGTCTGGGAGTATAGCCTGGAGGTAGAAGGGCTTCCAGGAACCCAAGTACCACCACCACCACCAAAAAAAAAAAAAAAAAAAAAAAAAAGAAGGGCTGGGGGCTCAGGGATAGAATACTCTTGGGTTCAAAAAGAACTTTAACCTGAAGAATCTGTTATATAGTAGTATATTTTAACTTGTCCTTTACTTTTTTTCTGGTTTGGAAAAATGGAGTGAATGGTTCAGAAAGTAGTTGAAATAAAAACTTCTTTTGCAGAGTAGCCTTTTTCGGTGGTACTATGAAATAAAAGAACTTTTTAGAATTCCTTAAGTGTATGGGGAAATCCCTCTCCCACAAGTATTTCTGTTTCTTACATGGTTATGGTTTTTTAGAAACTTATGGGAAGCCAAGTGTGGTGGTGCACACTTGTAATCCTAGTACTTGGGAGGCTGAGACAGGAGGATCACAGGTTCCCAGCCAGCCTCAGTTACTTAGTGAGACCCTGTTTTAAAATAAGAATAAGAAATAGAGCTGGGGGTGTAGTTTGGAGGTAGAATGCCCATAGGTTCAATCTCTAGTACTGCCAAAAGAGAGAGAGAGAGAGAGAGAGAGAGAGAGAGAGAGAGAGAGAGAGAGAGAGAGAGAGAGAGAGAAGAAAAGAAAAAAGAAACTTATGGGACACATTTACATAAAGAGACAGAAGAAGTCAATGTGATAGACACACATGTGGGGCAACAGTAGTCCCAGGATTTAGGTAGCCCTTTCCAGAGATGTTATTTTTCAGATGGAAATCCTGCTATGCTGCCAGGCTGAACCTGAATTCCCAGGCTCAAGTGACCCTCCTGCTTCAGGCTCCCAAGTAGCTGGGACTTTTTTTTTTTATCACTGTGCCTGGACACTCACTAGAGATTTAATTTTATTCTTTTTCTTGCTTTTTGAAAAGAAAATGAGTATCAATTTAAGAGAGATATAAATTCTGATAATGTCAAAAAGGAAAATAAAATTTGTTTATTGAACCATTTATTCTCATCTTCACTGTATTACTAGACCATAAACTCACATTAGTCCTTTTGTAAGAATTCAGGAACCTTACCAGCTGAAGACACAGACGATGACCATAAGCAGCAGAATAATGAACTGCATTGTATCCTTGCTTATCCCGGATCCCTGGATTTGCATCATTTCTTAATAAGTATTCCAGGCACCTATATACAGTAACAACATACTGAAAATTCTAAATCCTGCATTTTAACCAATGATAAAAAGAGACAAATTAAAAATGGACAATATTTCTTATACTTGATTAATGCAAAAATTACATGTACATCTACCTTTACTATAAAAATTTGTCATTTAAATGACACTGAATGAAGTATAAAAACGCCAATGAAATAGAAACTTTTTCCTTCAAAGTGGATAGCTCCAAAGTCTATCAGAAGGTTTAATATACCTGAAGGTTATTCTTAAAATAGCCACTATTCATGGCATCACCTACTCCACTCAAACAATGACAGAATTAAACTTTTAGTGGTAGTAAGCATACAATATTGGTAATATTATTGCCTATCTAGAACAAAGAGTGAGTATTAATTTCTCAATCAGTAGGCTCAAGAAAGGATGTAAACAAAATTAAAAAACTCCACAAGAATCCAAGATCAGAATTCAAATGATTTAAAAATTAGAGAACTGAGAGGTATAAAAAAAAAGTATGAAAGAAATGACAAAGGCCTTCTCATGAGAGATACTTCATTTCAGTGCTATTAAAATGAGAAAAGTAATTTTAAAAGGCACTGTAAGTTTCATAATTTCTTATAATTTTACTTATTTTTTGTGGTGCTGGGGATTAAACCTAGGGCCTTATGCATATAGTCAAGCACTCTACCATTTAGCTACAACCTGAGACCATAATTTGCTGTAATTCTAATAAATACTGTTACTTTAGCCAAAAGAAACTAGATTTCAAATTAAAAGATCATATACATAACTGGGTTTGATAACGGAATATTACTTATAGTTTATGTATCACTCATTTTTTCCTTATTCACTGGCCAACTAAATTTACTTATTGTCATTTTTTTTTTTTTTTTTTTTGCGGGTCTGGGGATGGAACCCAGGGGCATTGTACCTCCAAGCTACACTCCAGCCCTATTTTTTAGTCCTTTTTATGTTTGAAACAGGGTCTCACTGAGTTGTGATGGGCGTAACTAAGTAGCTGAGGCTGTCCATGAACTCCGATCCTCTGATCTCCGCCTCCCAAATGCTGGGATTATAAGCATGCGCCACCACATCCAGCCTAGTCACTACCTTTTTGGATGCCAATTTTTAAGACTTTCTTGCACACTGGAAGTTTCTACCTCTGAAGGAAGCTTGTACTCTAATCTCTACATTGACACTAACTATTCTTCCTTTCTTCTTTTCACATGGGGGGAAAAATGGAACTGATATTAAGGTATTCTTTTGGCAGGGTAGACAGGAAGGGGCCTTTACATTTCTTTCACCAGACCAGTCAGTAGACAAGTTGCTAGGTAATAGACAAGGTAGTAATAACTATGACTTAGGAATAATTATGAATAAACTTAATTTTCAAACAAAAAACTCAGGAAAAGGTAACTGGTAACAAAAGAATAAAAAAAAAAATAGAAATTTGCAATATAAACAGCCCTCCACACGAAGATGCCAGTTTACAAAAATAAGAATCCCCACACTCAGCCACATGGTACTCACTTGCCGTCTGTGTCTGATGTAGCTGCATAGTGCAGTGGTGTGCAGCCTCTTTCATCAAGGTCATTCACACTTGCTCCCGATCCCACAAGAGCAAACAGGCACTGGTAATTGCAGTTGGCAGCAGCATAGTGAAGTGGAGATCTTTTGTGTCCATTAATGAAAGATAAAAACCAGGGCATACACTAGCAAACAAGAGCACAGCTGACTCTCACTTCACCAGTTACAAACATTATGTTCACAGTGGGCCTTCCATTGACTTCTACCATATACTAAGTCTTCTGGAAGACTGGACATAAAAGTGCAAGGAGACAGTAAGGAGGTAAAGAACCTATTGGTACATGAAATAAAACTGAAAAAACAGTTAAATTATTTACTGATCCCCTAACAGGTGCAATCCAGTTCCTTGAGTGAATTACAATTTTCACATTCTGCTCAGAAACTTAACTTCCATTTAATACAACTTCCCCTCTACTACTAAAATGCCTCACAGTACAGAGGTAGTAGTCTCTGCTCAAGTTTCAGCAGAAGAGTAAAGGGCAAGAAAAAAAAAAATACAGTAGCATTAAGAAGAATGTTCTAAGCCGGACATGGTGGTACACTTGTAATCCCAGCATTTGGGAGGCTGAGACAGGAGAATCATGGTTCTAGGCCAGCATCAACTACTTTAGCAACTCAGTGAGACCTTGTTTCAAAATAAAAAAAATAAAAAATAGGGCTGGGGGTATAACTCAGAGGTAGAATGCCTCTGGGTTCCATTCCCAGTACTGCAAGAAAAAAAAAAAAGTTGTATCAACTGCATGTTGGATGTGTATAGTTTTGAAAAGCATTCACTATTCAGAAGACCCACAATGCTGTTTTAATTTCTAAAGATGAATATTTGAGGTTAATTTCTTTCTGGTTACTGAGTGAAACAAAGTGTTACTAAACTTAGATAAAGTAACTGTCTTGGGATTGCAAAACTGATGATTCCATTATTTGGTTAAAAAATCAAAACCAAAAAAAAAAAAAAAAAAAAAAAACCCTTCAAAAGACTGTCAATTTAATTCAGTCTACATAGTATGATTTTTTTTTTTACAAATATATTTAGTAAAATTATAGCAAAACATTTTTTTGCCTTATTGGATAATCTTATAGGTATTTTTAAAAAATGCAATTAACTCAGAAAATGCTTCAGAAGCCCCCTTTCCTATTTGTGGTCTAGAATGCCCAAATTGCTACAAATTAATATAAACTAGATTAATATATATAAAGCAAATTAGCTATAAAAATACTGCACTCCAAAGCCAAATAAAGTGATTTTGATCTTGTGGGTCCTTGGTTCTTTATATTAGTAGGTTATGAGATCAGTCTGTTGAGTCAAATAGTTTTTTTTTTCTATTCCTTTGTGATTTCCTACCATAAATAATTATTTTTTACTTCTCTTTTGCACTCTTCCAGTCACATGCACTGATGTTTACACATTTCCTTCTGACACACATCCTTCCCTATCACATACTTTGATAGGTATAACTGTCAAGACTGCTGAAACATGATCTAGCTTATATTGCTCCTCCCTTTTTAAAACAAATCTAAGCCACCTGATTCTTTTTTGTATGGTCCTAATGCACTGTGTGCCTGTCTATTCCTACTGTGAGTAGGAATAGATGATACAGCTTAAAATATTACTGCACAAATGCCAGGAACAGTGAGGGAGAATACTGGCTAAATGACCAGAAGAAGGCCTGTCATTTCATGGCTGCTTTCCCACAGAATATACTCAGTGGGATAGGTGCTGCTGGGGATGGAACCCAGGGGCATTCTACCTCTGATCTACACACCCAGCCCTTTTTTATTTTTATTTTGAAACAGGGTCTTGCTAGGTTGATGAGAGTCTTACTACTTGTTGAAGCTGTCCTCAAACCTATGATCTTCCTGTCTCAGTGTCCCAAGTACTGGGATTACAAGTGTGCGCCATCACATCTGGCTGATATGTGAAATTACATATTAAGAAAAATCACACACAATATTTCTAACCTGTTCCTGCTTTAATAGTGCTCTGTAATCAGATATGGAATGAAGAGTGTTTCACAAAGAAATAACTTAAGGAAAGAACAATGTTACTGCATTCTATGCACTTTTGAGTTTCTTTAAGGAACAGAGGTACCAGGAAGTTTTAAATTTCCACGGCCAGCCACGTGTGATGGCACATGCCTGTAATCCTAGCACTTGGGATTGCAGGCTCACAGCCAGCCTGGAAATAAAAGTAGGGCTGGAGTATAGCTCAGAGGCAGAATGCTCTTGAGGAGTTCAATCCCCAGTACTAAACACACACACACCAAACAAAAACAAAAACAACTGCAGGGTTACTTATACGGCTACAAGCTGTAACTTGTAGCTTAGGGCTGTGGGAAGGAACTAAGTGGAAGAAGACTGTGTGAAAATAAATATTTAGAAGCTACTGATTTCAGCCAGGTCTGTCATGAATCATGATCACAATACAGAACATGCTAAATTGTTTAATTTTCAAAAGCCAGTTAAAAGGTCAAGCAAATCACTAATTAAAGTCAATATGGTTAGATAAAAAAAATTCTATCATACCCTACCTCCCAAATTTGTCCTTTTTGTTGAAGTCTGCACCAGTATTCAGTAGAAGGTTTAGGCATTCCAGATTCCTATTCAGGGAAAAGAGTTAGAAAACTTAATTGTCAGTGACTTTATAATTAAATAGAAATAAAAATATGTTTTTAAATGAGGGTGAATGTGAATAAATGGCACGTTTTAAATTTTTTAAATAAAATATTGCCAGGTATGATGGCACAGGCTTGTAATCCCAGTACTTAGTGTTAGGTTCTAAGCCCCCAAGGGGCAGGGGCGGGGCTGGAAGCCAGGAGGCAGAAGACCCGCCTCCTTACCTTGCTGAGCTCTAGGACTCCCAACCGGGGTGGGGGAGGGAGCTGCTCCGGAATAGTGGGCTGAACTAATAAAGACTTATGGCACCTGGACCAACGGTTTTCACGTGGGTGCAGTGGGACTTACTGGCTGAGACACGAGGATCGCAAGCTTGAGGCCACCTCAGCAACTTAATGAGACCCTATCTCCAAAAAAACACAACAACCCCCCCCCCCCACCAGCTGGCGGGTGTAGCTTAAAGGTAGAATGCCTCCAGGTTCAGCCTCTGGAACCAACAAAATAAGGGTAAAATATTAAAATTCATATTATCAGCCGGGCGTGGTGGCGCACACTTGTAATCCCTGCACTTGGGAGGCAGAGAGAGGAGGATCGCGCAGGTTCGAAGCCAGCCCCGCGCTGGCTTAGGAGACCCTGTTTCCAAATAAAAATGTAAAAATAGGTCTGGGAGAGTAGCCCGGAGGTAGGGAGGTAGAAGGGCTTCCAGGAACCCCAGTACCACCACCAAAAAAAAAAAAAAAAAAAAAAAATCATAATCATATTATCTAGAACTTAAAGTCATATACATGCATATACATATGTGTGTGTATGTGTGTATATAGTGCTCAGTGGCAGTAAATAACAAAGCATTTCACTTTTTTAAAGAAAAGAGTACATTTGTAAAAGATCCTAAAAAAAATTTTAGGAATCAATATGCCTTCAATTAGTTTAAATTCAAACTGTGTGTGTGTGTGTGTGTGTGTGTGTGTGTGTGTGTGTGTGTGTAGTGAGGATTGAATCCAGGCTGTTCTACCTCCAAGGTACATCTCCAGACCCCCCAACCCCCCATTTAAAAAGTGCTAGGGGGTGAACCTGTAAGGTTGGGGCAGGGCCGGAAGCTAGGAGGCGGAGCTCTGCGATTTCGGAGGGGACCAGGCCTCCCGGTCGGTCCGGAAGAGCAGAGAGTGCAGAGGGGAGCCCGAGAGGGGCACTCTCCCCCGCCAGCCTCCGCGGCCACGCGGGGGCTGGAGGCCGATCCCCCACGAATAAAGATATCCATAAGACTTATTATGGATCTCGGCGTGTCTCTATGCTGCTGGGGGACACACCGCGCCTCATTTAATCTTACAGAACCCATGGGGCATTCTGCCTCCAAGCAACACCCTCCGTCCTATTTTTTATTCTTTTTTTTTTTTTAATTTTGCTTTATTTTTTGGGTGGTACTGGGGATGGAACCCTTCTACTTCTGGGCTACACTCCCAGACCTATTTTTATATTTTTATTTGGAAACAGGGTCTCTTAAGCCGGCGAGGCTGGGATCCTCCTGTCTCCACCTCCCAAGCGGGGATTACAAGTGTGTGCCCTACGCCCTACGCCCTACGCCCTGCTTATTCTTTATTTTGAAAAAGGCTCTCACTGAATTTCAAAGGGCCTCACTGGCTAAGTAGCTGAGGCTATCTGTGAACCGTGATCCTCTTGACTCAGCCTCCCAAATGCTGGGATTACAAGTATGTGCCACCATGTCTGGCTTTCCCCAGCTCTTTTTTTTTTTTTTTTTGGAAACAAGGTCTCCTTAAATTGCCAAAGGTCTTGCTAAGCTGTTATCATGCTAATTCAAGTGGTTTTTTTAAAAAATACTAAACTAAAACAGATTACAGAGACAAAAAACAAAAACAAAACAAAATAACTCCTTAAACAGAGATGAGTGCATGCCTGTAATCCCAGTACTTCAGGACAGTCTTGGCAATTTAGTGAGATCTTGATTCAAAATAAAAAACAAAAGGGCTAGGGGTGCAGCTCTATAGCTCTGAGGCAGAACACCACTGGGTTCAATTCTAGTACCACGAACAAAAGGACAGCATCTGCTCCTGTGACTATTTACTTAGAACCTTAGTTAAGGTTATAGGAGAGTATATTACATGTATGGTATTCCTGTAACATAATGCTAATAAACCTGAACATCAACTCAGTACATTACAATGAAAGCTGTGACTGCCAAGTGATCAGACAAGTCTGCTGCTCTCCTTTGGCAAATTTCACAGAAATTAGATTTTAATTGGAACATTCATTAGAGACCTCAGAAGAACAGGAGTCAGTTGTATGCTTGTAACTCATCTATGTAATTTAGACTAGCCTGCTGGCAAGCTTGGTTCAACATTACTTGTTTTCAGAAGTTAATGTAAAATTTTAAGAAATTATGACTGAAAATAAAACTCCTAAAATGTTTTTTTGATTTGCCTAGCCTGCATGAGGCCCTGGGTTCAATTCCCAGGATGCCCCCACCCCCGAAAAAAAAAAAAAAACAACTTTTGAAAAACATGAATTAAATGGTTTATCACATATATTATCAGAAGCACGCTTTCAGAGACTAAGAGTTGTAGTTGAAATTGGTCATTCATTAGAACTAACTGCCTGGTTTCCCCTAGTAGAGCTATTTAAAAATTAGTCCAGCCCTGGAATGTCTGGAGGCCTGGGCAGGGGCCGTGTGGGGCACGCCAGCTCCCCCGGAAGGCCCTGGGTCCTGGGTGGGGGTTGTGTGGGACATGGTGCCCCCCCGGAAGGTCCTGAGGCCCTGGCCAGAAGGTCCGGTGCCCCGGGCTGGGGGTGGGCAGCCTGGCCTACCCCAGGGAAGGCATGGGGCCGGGCAGAAGGCCGAGCCTGAGTTCCGGGAGGCCTGGTAACAAACAGGAGGCCAGCCACGGGTACAGAGGAACCCAGTACTGCTGTGCTACGCCAGGCCGTGGTGCGCTTAGAACAGCAGATTCTGCTTTGTGCGGTGAGGCTGTTGGACTCCGCTCTTGGAAGGGAGGAAAGAAAAAAATTCATTGCTACCAAGTGCCTGATCCCACAACCTCCTCAAACCACACATACTGTCTTATTTAAAAAAAAAAAAAAAAAAAAAGAAAGAAAAAGAAAAAGAAAAGAAAAATATTGGAGAGGGGTCAAGATGGCTATGGTGGCAGCCAGGATACTGGAGATGCAGATAAAACATATCCAACTGAACTGGAACTTTTGGAAAAATTCCCCACGAAGGAGGACTGCTTCTTCTCTATATCCTTAAGAATCCTGGACATCACCTGTAAGGAGAGAGTCTAGTGGAGACCTAGGAGGAAGGTGGTGTTGGCAGTGGTTGCTGCGATGGCGGTGGAGGCTTGTATTTGGGAGAGGCAGAAATCTGATCCTACCAACCTTATCTTCTGGAGAAATTACCCCAAAGGTCGAATGCTACCGTCGCGCATGCTTAGGAACACTGGACAACATGCAGTGTGAAAAAAGAGCTTGGGAAAGGTTTGGAATGGTGGAGGCAGTGGCAATGGCAGTGGCCAGTACTCAGGGGAGGCAGAGATCTGATGCAATACACCTGGAACTTTTAAAGAAATAACCCCAGAGGCAGAATGCTACCACCACGCACCCTTGGGAACGTGGGACAACCTGCTGGGTGAAGATGGTGCTTGGATGGAGCCTGCCGAGGGGTGAGGCCGGTGACCGGGACAGCAACGCTGGGATTGGAGCCCGCCGTGAGGCAAGGCCGGTGCTGGGGCCTCCGAGGCCAGGATAGGAGCCTACCGAGGGGTTAGGTTAGTGCCAGGGCCAGTGAGGCTGGGATCAGAGTCTTCCAGGTAGCCAGGCCACTACTGGGGCCGTCAAGAGTGGGATTGAACTTGCAATGTGGCATGCACAGAGAAATATCACAGAACATAAAAACCAGATGCTTCCCCTAATTAGCAAAAACTAGGAGGAAAGGGGTAAAAGGGGTAACAGGAGGAGGTCGAGTTGTAGAAAGGGCCCTATAGAGAAGCAATTAAGATGACCAATCAGAGGGGATGAGATGGGGAAGGATGGAACCTCTTTAAAACTCAGGAGGTATGTAAACAAATGTATCAAAGATAATCACCAATCAAGCATGAGATTGAGGGAGGGGGAGGGAATGGGATGGGGATTGGATGAGGGCTAATTGGATGATGTGTGCTTGAACATCCTCAAGTCTTGTATTCCAGTGTGATGTATGATTACAATGCACCAATAAAAATTAAATAAATTAATTAAAAAAATAGAAATTAGTCCAATTTCAATTTTTTTCTCTTCCTAGTAGAGGCATGATATAAACAAACCATCAACATTTCTCCCCTTAAGATATTTTAAAATACCTATTTAAAGAGTATTCATATTAATTCAGAACATTTCTAATTTCTTCTTTTTTTGTGGTGCTGGGGATTGAACCCAGGGGCATTCTACCTCTGAGCCACACCCCCCATCCCTATTTTTTATTTTGAAATAGGGTCTCACTGAATTGCAGAGGACCTCACTAAGTAGCTGAGGCTGTCCGACTCCCCTGAAGTGTCTTCTTTCCTTTCTTAGAAGAACACACTCTAACACTGATAAAATTCCAGCCCCCCCCACCAAGAAATAAAAATAGTATTCTCATACCCTCCAGCTGCAGCTGCATGTAGACAGGTCCTGCCAAAATCATCTGGGGTATCTATATCAAATCCTGTAAGAATGAATATGTCTTATCTATTATATAATATTACAGATGTATTACTTTGCATTAAAGAATAACATCCTTTCCTTCAATCCCAAACAAAATGATGAGTTCTGAATAGGTACAGGTAAATGGGTTGGCAGTTTTAGAGCGAGTGCTAGTGTGCTCTTTTAAAAGGCTATCCTGGCATGGCAACACACACCTTTTGCCCCATAATCCAAGTTGCTTGGGAGGCTGAGGCAGGAGGATTGCTTAAACCCAGAAGTTCAAGATTAGCCTGGGCAATCCAGCAAGATCTTATCTCAAACAATCCTCATAGTTTTAAAAGTCCACAGGATACAAGAGAGTACTATTCAGTGATAAAAAGACCTAACATGGATACAAAGATGACCCTTAAGAACATTAGGCTAAAGAAGTGAGGCACAAAAGAATGCAAGATGGGCGCTTGCATCACAATGAACTATGCAGAATAGGAAAATTTATAGAGATAGAAGATTAGTACTTGCTTAGGGCTTGGAAAGAGAAAAAACTGGAGGTTCATTTCTAATGGTGTTTCTTCTATGGAGACTGTAGAGTTCACACACTACCACAAACAAAATTAAAACTGTATGCTTTAAATGAGTGAACTGTATAGTTTGAGAATTATATCTCAATAAAGCTGTTTTTTTAAAAACATGGTGCTTTATTATCTGTATATTAGTACTAACACTTTTAAGAGCTACTACTACTTAGTATTTTGGTATTATTATATACTTAATAATTCAAAACATTTAGTAAGGATCACAGTAGGGTGGAAATATTTATAAAAGTCTATTAATCCTATCTTGTTTCAAACAAACTATGATTGTAGCAGTTAAACTACTAATTAGGTATTACATATATAATTTCACAAACTTAAAAGATATTGTAGGATGGTTCTCAGCTCTTAAAATAGAAACCAAGACCAGTAAGATATGTAAAAAAAGCTATTTTGCTTCCACATATACAGGGACAAGCAAGAAGACTTTGCATTAAAGAAAACATCCTCTCCTTCAATCCCAAACAAAATGATGAGTTCTGAATAGGTACAGGTAGGTGGATTGGCAGTTCTAGAGCAAGTGCTAGTGTGCTGTAGAGTTCACACACTACCACAAACATAATTAAAATTAAACTGTTTACTTCAAATGAGTGAACTGTATAGTTGGAGAATTATATCTCAATAAAGCTGGTTTTTTAAAAACATGGTGCTATCCTATCCTATCCTCTAGAAATACTCCAAACTATGATTGTAGCACTTAAACTACTAATTAGGTATTACATATATAATTTCACAAATTTAGAAGATATTGTAGGATGGTTCTCAGCTCTTAAAATAGAAACCAAGACCAGTAAGATATGTAAAAAAAGCTATATCCTCTAGAAATACTCCACATCCCACTCCTCAACTAACAAGGGGAGGAAATAACTAGAAAAATAAAACATTTCCTAGAGCCGATCAAAAAACCTCTTCTTAAAATTAGAGAGTCCCAGTCATACTTGGTAGTGAACACCTGTAATCCCAGTACTCAGGAGGCTGGACAGAAGGTCTGCAAATTTTGAGCCCAGCCTCAGCAATTTAGTGAGATCCTATTTAAAAAATAAATAAATAAATAAAAAGGGATATAGGTGTAGCTTGGAGGTAGAATAATCTTGGGTTTAATTCCCAATTTAAGAAGAAGAAAAAAGTCCAATATCTTCTAAGGGGTGGGTGTTAATGAATGATACATATTTGAATTCATTATACATAACTTCAAAAAAAACCCACGATGTCACAATCTCTTGGGGAGGAGAGAAACAAAGAAACAAACCAAACCAAAACAAATAAAAACCAAAAGTGAGAATAGGCCTGTGAAAATTCCACTTACCCGAAGAAAGAAGTTTCCTGCAGCAATCTGAAAAACCACTTAAGGCTGCCAAATGGAGGGGGAACATTCCATGTATGCCACGCCTGAAGTTAAAAAGACAGTGCCTTCATTACAACACAAGAAAAGATATAATCATAGCTGGGTATGGTGCCACTTGCCCATAATCCCAGTACTTGGTACTTGGGAGACTGAGATAGGAGGATTGCAGGTTTGAGGACAGCCTCAGCAACTTAAGAGAGATACTGTTTGGGGGGGGGAAATACAATCATTTATTTAAATAAATTATGAAGAGATTGGGAGGCTTAGATGGATTTGGCAATTTACAAAAAGTACATATCTCCACCATGTGTGGTGGTGTACATTTGTAATCCCAGTACTTGGAAGGCTGAGACAAGAAGATTGCAGGTTCGAGGACAGCCTCAACAAGTAATGAAACTCTCATCAACCCAGGAGACCCTGTTTCAAAACAAACAAACAAGCCGGGCGTGGTGGCACACGCTTGTAATCCCCGCGCTTGGGAGGTGGAGACAGGAGGATCGCGCAGGTTCGAAGCCAGCCGCGCTGGCGTAAGAGACCCTGTTTCAAAAATATAAAAATAGGTCTGGGAGTGTAGCCCGGAGGTAGAAGGGCTTCCAGGAACCCCAGTACCACCAAAAAACAAACAAACAAACAAACAAGAACCATGTTTCAAAATTAAAAACAAAAAAGGCAGGCTGGGTGTGGTGGCGCACATTTGTAATCCCTGCACTTGAGAGGCGGAGACAGGAGGATCGCGCTGGCTTAAGAGACCGTTTCCAAATTAAAAAAAATATATATAAAAATGGGGTCTGGGAGTGTAGCCCGGAGGTAGAAGGGTTTCCAGGAACCCAAGTACCACTAAAAAAAAAAAAAAAAAAAAAAAAGCTAGGGATAGACCTCAGTGGTAGAACAGTCATGGGTTTATTCACTCCTCAGCACTATAGAAAAAAAAAAAAAAAAAATCCCACTAAGCCAAAATGTTCAAGAACGTTCATCATAGTAGTTCTGTAAAAGTGAAAAAAGGAAAGCAACTTATATTTGTAAATAAGAAAGATAAAATCTAAAATAAATTACCTAAAATAAATAAACTAGAGCTACTTGCAGAGCTGATACACAGGAATAATAAACCAATTTAAGTAGAGTGCTTATTTTTGCTAAGCGTATGCAAGAAAATCTTCCAGGTGTGGAGGCACATGCTTGTAATCCCAGTACCAGGGAGGCTGAGACAGGAAGATTGCAGGCAGACTCAGGTAGTGAGGATACTCTGCAACTTAGTGAGACCCTATTACAAAATAAAGAATAAAAATAGGGCTAGGAGTGTAGCTTGGAGGTAGAATGCCCTTGGGTTCCATTCCCAGTGCCACACACACCAAAAAAAGGGGCAGCATTTGGTGTACACACCATTATTTCTTTTGTCTTTTCAGTACTTTTAGATGAAAAATAAACATAGCACAAGTTAGAACTCTGATGAAAGTGCATGTTACTCATGCCTGAAAAAGAAGTAAGGTAGCTGGGTGGGGTGGTGCACATCTGTAATCTCCGTACTTGTGAGGCTGAGATGGGAGGATCCCAGGTTTGAGGATAGCATTAGCAACATAGTGAGGCCCTCTGCAACTTAGTAGACCTGTTTCAAAATAAAAAATAAAATAGAGCTGGGGGTACAGCTCAGAGGTGCCCCTAGTTTCAATTCCCAGAACCATCCCCTCCTACAAAAACACATGAGGTAAGATATGTAAAAAATGTTATATATATTGTGGCTTACCAAATAAAGCAGTGCTTAAATAATTTAACTTTCTACGTTGTCAGTACAAAAAAATAAGGAAAAAGTTCAATTATATAATGCTGAAGACAAAATCCACGTTTCCCCCTGAAATACTTGGAAGACTATAACTCTCCTTCCTCTTGTGCTTCCCTGTGACAATCAACAGCTCCGTAGATATTACTTACTTTGTGGTGTCAGCACCACTTGTGATAAGAGTGTTGATGAGCAGCTCGTGGCCATACCGTGCAGCTATGTGCAAAGGGGTGTTTCCATTCTTATCTTCACAGTCAATTATAGCTCCTGTGATAAGTGACATAGTGTCAGATACTGAACTATATAAAGACCAAGTCCAATTTATTATAGGCTATGTAATGTACAATACTTTTTAAGCACAAACATATATAGCAATCCTAACTAAATTTCATTCAAGCTTATGTATTGGGCCAGGCAGGGTTACAGATTTTTTCCTTAAAGCAATTCTGTGAATTGAGTGTAAGATTTTAATACAATGTAAGCTGGATAATACATGCTTGTAAATTCTAGCTACTTGGGAGGCAGAGACAGGAGGATTCCAAATTCAAGGCCAGCAACTTAGTAAAACCCGGTCTCAAAAAATAAAATAAAATAAAGGGCTAGGTGTAGCTCAGCAGTAGAGAGCTTGCCTAGCCTGGATAAGGTCCTGGGTTCAATTTCAGCACTGCAAGGAAAAAAAGAATAAAAAAAAGGGAAAAGAAAAAAATTTTTCAATACATTTTAAGTTGACAAAAGAGCTAGCTCCAGGTCCAATAAGTATGGAAATTAAACAATTCTTTAGGGCAACAATTCTCAGAGCTTTAATTAATGTCCGTAATCTGCATCATCAAGAAGACTGCATACAGTGCTTTAAAAACTATCTGACTGCTGGGCATAGTGGCTCACAGCTGTAATCCCCTCGACTTAAATGGCTGAGGAAGGAGGACTGTAAATTTAATGCCAGCCTAGGAACCTTAAGGAACCCTGTCTCAAGATAAAAAAAAAAAAGGGCTGGGGATGTGGCACAGTGGTAGCGTACCCCTGAGTTTAATCCCCAGTACCACACACACACAAAAAAAATCTTAACACCTGTTCTTAGTGTTTTTCTCCCCTGTAAGATTATAGCACCCAAAAAGCTTCAACAAAACCTATAATACCTATTAGATCTTGAGGACTAACAGTTCCTTCAAACATGGTTTGGAAAAACACTAAAGTGATATACCTAAAAATGCTTTCTATTTAAATGTTTAGTATGCTTAGTACTAATTCAAACACAAAAGAGTTCAGAATATAAACTAAAAATTCTTGAAATGATTTTAAATATTCAAAGGGTAAAAATTTTAAAGTGTGTGTTTATGTGTGTGTGTGTGTGTGTGTGTGTGTATATGAACATAGAATACACATAGTAGGATAATTTTCTACTTGCAATATTGAAAAGGAGCCAATACTGCTGCTGAAATAAAATTTATAGTTAAGAAAAAAATAAAAATATGAAAGATACACATACATGCTAATATTTGATTTTCAAGAGATCTGAAATCAAATATTAAAAAGTTTATAGGCTGCTATTATAATTACTCAATACCATTCATTTTGCAGATGTTTTTACTACATTTAAGAAATAAAAAACAAACGGAAATACTTTTTACCACTCTGGATAATGGTTTGTGATCTGGAGAATCTACCGTGGAGGGCAGTCATGTGCAGTGGGGTTTTCCCATCTTTACTCTGAAATAATCAACAAAAAATTTTTCTTTAAATTACTTGGTTATATATTTAATATGTAATCCTTAGTTTTATTTTGAATAGCCTCTAGCATGTTTACTTGAGTGTTAAAAGCCTAGGAAGATAAAATAGCTGTCCAACATTATGAATTTTTTAGCATGTGTTTCATAAAGCACAAATATACAAAAAAACCCTCCATATTTCCAGTTTAAAAAAGCTCTATATGGTGCATTGAGGTAATCACTGTTATTCCATGGATGGAGAAAATGAAGCACTAGGTACTGAATGATTCAACCAAGGGCATGTAATCAGAAGTGGTACAGTCAGGATCTGCTAAGTTTAAAACTCAAAATTTCATATTGCTCCAATGCTTTCATTCTATGAAATCCTAAATCCCTCTGTGACCAAGGGAAACTGAATATTAAAATTATAACAAATCATTTAAAAATCTGTATTTTTTTTTCAAGTCACTTACAATAATAAATCAGACTGGCTGTCCACATCTGTATTTCATGTGGAAATTCTAAAAGGAGTTCCAATATTGAAGAAAAATAAGTACGTGATATCTTTTCTTTGGAGTTAGGTAATTTCTTTCCTATAACAAGTTGGTTATCAAAACCTACAAACAAAAGAAACTGCTTTACAGCTTTAATTCCTCAGCAATATTTAGCATAATTTCTGTGTATATGATGAAACTGAAATGTGACAAGTGTCCTAAGTTTATTCTAACATTGTACAATGCACATCACCTTAGGAAATAAACCTTCTTGCCATATGGAGTATTACTGGAGTAACATCACAGATAGCGCTAGCTAGGTATGTGATTTCATAATGTTATATGACTCTTTCACACAAGCATGCCATCCAGTGACCTTAAAGAATGTCCAATCTCTTAAAGGTAGTATGATAAGGAATGAGGGAGAGAAGGCGCGTGCGTGCCTGGGCTCTGGCATCAGAGCTAGGACGATGCAGCTGCTGCTCTGCACCTGCCACAGGTTCTGGACACTGATTCACTGCTCTCAGCCTTTATTTCAACTGAAAACACAGATGATACCATCTATACCTCACAAGTATGTTGTACAGAGTAAATTAAAAGAAGTCTTTGAAAAACATCTATATAACACTATTGCCTATTATGATATAAATTAGCATTTTAATTTTTTTTTTTTTTTGTGGTGCTGGGGATTGAACCCAGGGGCATTTGACCTCCGAGCTACACCCCAGCCCAATTTTTTAATTCTTTATTTTGAATCAGGGTCTCACTAAGTTGTAGAGGGCCTCACTAAGTAGCTGAGGCTGGCTGTGAACCTGTGATGCTCCTGTCTCAGTTTGCCAAGTTCTGAGATTACAAGTGTGTGCCACCACGCCTAGCTTAACTTGATGTTTTTAAATGTGTCAGTTACTTTCAACCAGAGAAAAAGCACAAAAGCATCTTAACACAAGAATTCACTTTTTCCAAGTGTTCTCTATGTGATAATTTTTAATGCTAATCTTTAACCTACAGCCGTTTTTAACAACAAAAAACCACAGACTTGTAATAAAATTAGGATTTATAAAATGATGAAATTTGTGAGTCTAACTTTATTTAATACTTACACTGTAAGCACTGTACTTCAGGCAGTTTTAAAGTGCTTCCTATACGTATTTGTCATTTAATCCTCATAACCCTATGAGATATATGTATGTATATGTAAAATTATTATTAATCCTGTTTTATAGAAAAGAAAAGAGGTCCTGAGGTTAAACTACTCAACGAGGTCTCTTGGCTAACAAGTTGTAGAGTTTTTTATTGTAAGCCTATAGGTGGCAATGGGATAAGAATTTTCCTTTTTTTTTTTTTTTTTTTGTGGTACTGGGGATAAAACCCAGGGGCATTTTACCTCCGAGTGACACCTCCAGCTTTATTTTTAATTCTTTATTTTGAAACAGGGTCTCATTGAGTTGCAAAGCGCCTCACTAAGTAGCTGAAGCTGTCTGTGAAGTGTGATTCTCCTGTCTTAGTCTCCCAAATGCTGGGATTACAAGCATGAGCTACTGCACAGCAGTTTTACTTTCTATAAGCTGACCGTAAATACTACTATAAATAAAGGAGAAAGAGTTTCAGATTACCAAGTGAAAAGTCTGCTTTAACACATTAGGGGGACACAATTTATTTCTCTGTATGGGAGAAACATCATGGAGATATTTTTTTACACTTAACTGCCTAAAACCATTTTAGAATCAGACTAAGAGATTTTGGCTAATAAACAGAACACCAACATCGTAAGAGTTTCAAATTTGACTCAAAATAGTAATAATGAAAATGCTGCACATTTTATAGGAGTTTCTTAAGTTTAAATTTTAAATCAAGTACTTGATGTATTTTGTTTAATTGCCCATCTTTATTTTTTAACTATACTTTTACTGATGCATTATAATCTAACATGATAATATACTTCAGAATGAAGGGACATACAAGCACACAGCACTTCCCCCCTCCATCTTTATTAAAAAAGAATAGAGTGGGTAGGAAAAAGTATGCATGTAAGTAAATCAATCAGTGTAGTAAGGCTCATGTTAGAGTTATAAAAACCAGATCCATACTGCCTTTAAAACATTTATCTCTACCACCTCTTTAGAACAACTAACTTAAAAGCTTAGAAACTGAATTACAAGAATTCTAATTTCTAGTAATCTATAACTTAAGAGAACATGAGAGAATATATATTTTTTTAATATAAGGCAATTGTTAAGGATTGGCAAATACAGTAAATACAAGTGTCAGGAATAAATATAACATTCTTGCTGATTGAAAATTTACCACTATCAACAAATTTTGTGTAATTTCAGAGACAGAAGGGACTTTAGAAGTCATCAACATAGGGAATGTATTTTGATGGGACTTGGCAATAAAATAGTTGAAAAATTGCATATAAATGGGATGTCATACATCCTTAGGAGAGATGAAAACATCTTTTATGAAATCTATTTTATTTTTTTTTTTGTGGTACTGGGGGTAGAACCCAGGGGCTTTTCTACCTCCAGGGTACACTCCCAGACCTATTTTTATACTTTATTTGGAAACAGGGTCTAATGCTGAGAGCCTCAATAAGTAGCTGAGGCTGGCTTCGAACTTGTGCGATCCTCCTGTCTCAGTCTCCCAAGTTTACAAGTGTGCATCACCATGCCCAGCCTATGAAATCTATTTCTAAAGTAACATCATAGGTTGTTGCCTTCAAATTTAAGTAAAACAGTAAATCAATCTCTTTGCTAAAAAAAATTTCCTTGCCATGTATAAAATCTGCTACTGAATTTTCAAAATGATTAAAAGCATAAATTCAAAGTGTATCATTGGTCTGCATATTTTATTTTTTATTTTATTATTTTAATTTTGTTTTTGGTGGTACTGGGATTCTGGAAGCCCTTCTACCTCCAAGCTACACTCCCCGAGCTATTTTATATTTTTATTTGGAAACAGGGTCTCTTAAGCCAGCGCGTCTGGCTTCGAACCTGCCCGATCCTCCTGTCTCCGCCTACCAAATACGAGGATTACAAGCATGTGCCACCACGTCCGGCAGTCTGCATAATTTATAACTGAGCCTGTTATGGCATTGATTCTCAATTCTAAATTCAAAAGAACATAGATTTAAAAGTTTTGTTTGGGATCTTTACTTTTGAGAAATGTTAAGATAATTTAAAATTTTTGAAACAGACTAATTTTAAATAAAAAACACTTTTTTAAAGGTTTTTTTTTGTCTTTTTGGAACCGGGGATCGAACCCAGAGTGCCACACCTGCAAAGCAGGCACTTTGTATCTGAGCTATATCCCGGCCCAAAAAACTTTTAACTTTTGATTAATATCAGGCCAGCATGAGGCTTAAGGAGTCTCAGAACTCTGCTCAGCAAGGCGAACTAGGCGGGCTTTTGAGTGGAAACCCAAGCAGGCTGCAGGTGGTGTGGAACAATGCAGGACACTGAAGATTCCAGAGAGCAGAGCAAATGCCCGCCAGCACTCCTTTCTCAAGTCCTCCTAGAGATTATGGGCTGCATGCCACACAGATGCCTCAGAGGAAGAATTCAATCATGCTTATCTAAAATCAACCCTGTAGCTGGGTGTGGTGGCGCACACTTTGTAATCCCAGCATTTGGGAGGCTGAGATGGGAGAATTGCGGTTCACGGACAGCCTCAGCTACTTAGTGAGGCCCCCCGCAACTTAGTGAGACCCTGTTTCCAGATAAAGAATACAAAATAGGGGAGGGGGTATAGCTTGGAGGTCGAATGTCCCTGGGTTACATCCCCAGACCCACACATGCAAATAAAATAAAATAAATAAAATAAAATCAACCCTGTTACTAAAACACTGAATTAGGAAATGCTCTAATGCCACCTCCCAGAGTTAGTTACATATAAAAATAGCATTCTTATTTTGTAAAACTAAAGCTTATTCTTTATACCTGAGTTACTAGTTATTTCCTGCAATCATTTCTGATTAAAATCCTACCTGTATGATAAATGAAGATGTTTAGAAACAAAAAAGATATAGTCAGTCATAACTTTCCCTAAATTTAGATAATTAACTTTAAAACGACTTCACAGAACAACTTTATCATTCTGTACCACAAAACCCATTCATTGCTGTCAATCCTGTATATAAGGTTTGAAACCTCTTGGACCATTTAAAATACACAACAAAAATTAATAAAATATTACCACTGACAAATCACGTATCATGTAACTTGTTTAAAAATGGCATCACATATAAACTAAAAATTCTTAATAAATATTACTAGGCTTTTGAGGAAAAAAAGCAATTTTCTTTCCCAAAAAACTTTAGCTGTTTTTTGGGGTCAATTATCCAAAAAAAGCAAGAATTTTCAAATTAAAATAATCAGTTCAAAATGATCAAATCACAATACATATTAAGTAATTAGTTATTTTAAAAAGTTCCTAAGTGATGCTGGGCATGGTGGTGCATGTCTGTAATCCCCGCACTTGGGAGGCAGAGACAGGAGGATCACTCAGGTTTGAAGCCAGCCATGCTGGCTTAAGAGACCCTGTTTCCAAATAAAAAAATAGGTCTGGGAGTGTAGCCCGGAGGTAGAAGAGCTTTGAGGAACCCCAGTACCACCAAAAAAAAAAAAAAAAAAAAAAAAAAAGTTCCTAAGTGAGCCTGGTGTAGTGGCACATGCCTGTAATCCCAGTACTTGGGAGGCAGAGACAGGAAGATCACAGGTTCACAGCCAGCCTCAGCAATTTATTGAGACATTGTTTCCAAATAAAAAATAAAATCAGAGCTACGTGTGGTGGTACAAACTTGTAATCCCAGTACTTGGGAGGCTCAGACAGGAGGACCTGGGTTGGCAGCCAGCTTCACCTACTTAGGTGAAACCCTGTTTCAAAATAAAGAATAGAAAATTGGGCTGGGGATGTAGCTTGAAGATAGAATGCCCCTAGGTTTAATCCCCAGCACCTGTTCCCCTCCCCCCACACAGAGGGTCCCAAAGTGATTTGATGGAGAACCTTTTATTCTTTTAAAAAGACAGTTTAACAGTTTAGGGCTGGCATGATTCTGCATGCCTACAATCCTATTACTTGGGAGACTGAGATGAGGATCACAGCTTCGAAGGCCAGCCCCAGGAACTGTGAGGCTCACATCAACTTCAACCTGTTTCCAAATTTAAAAAAAAAAAAAAAAAAAAGAACAACTCGGGGCATAGCTCAAAGGTAGACCATCTCTCTGGGTTTCTGGGTTTAATCCCTAGCCCCCCGCCCCCCGAAGACAGTTTACCCCTAAGAATAATAGAGATTCTGCATGATACCTCATACCTTCCTGTGCTTTGGGTGTGATATGAAAAAATTTTGTCCCTTGGTAGAGAGAGAGATAAATGTAAAAAATGACATAATTACAAGAGGGCTTGATCATTGTGTGATGTCTAAGTGGGCCAGTGGTATGGGACTCCTCCTTCAACCAGTCTGAAAACACTGTTCATTATACCTACAAATGAAACTGAATTTTCATGTAATTAAACTCTCTGTAAGTCTCTTTTCTTCCTTCCTCCCTTCCCTTCCTCTCCCTTCCCATTTCTTTCCAGTACTACGAATGGAATCCAGGAGCATTCTAGCCCCAAGCTATACCCCTAGCCCTATATTCATATTCTCATATTCATTCATTCTCATTCATTTTCCCTCTCTCTCTCTCTCTCTCTCTCTCTCTCTCTCTCTCTCTCTCTCTCTCTCCTCTCTCTCTCCTCTCTCTCCTCTCTTTCTTTCTTTTTATTTATTTATTTTGCAGGTCTGGGGATGGAACCCAGGGGCATTCGACCTCAGAGCTACAACCCCTGTCCTATTTTTCATTCTTTATTTTGAAACCGGGTCTCACTGAGTTGCAGAGGGCCTATTTTGCTGAGGTTGTCCGTAAACCGCGATCCTTGGGTCTTAGCCTCCTGAATGCTGGGATTACAAGCATGCACCACCATGCCCGGCTTTTATTCTTTATTTTGAAACAGGGTCTCACTATGTTGCAGAAGGCCTCATTAAGTAGTCCAGGCTGTCCAAGAACCACGATCCTCCTGTCTCAGCCTCCCAAGTACTGGGATTACAAGTGTGCACCACTAATACCCAGCTGTAAGTCACATTTGAAGCTGAAATATTTTTACTAATCCTAAATGTTTTAATTTTGTCTATGGTTTTCTTCAAAACCGAAGATACACTTTAGTAGCTGCTCAAAGAATGATGAATACAGAAATAACCAGTGAAAGCATCTTGGGAAATCTAAAATGCTTATGTACCATAAAAAATAGTGATGCTCAAAATACTGGCCAAATGTGTTCTCACAGGAAGAGTAAATTCATTCTAGCTCCAGAATTTTCATGTATTTCTAAAATCCAAAAGCTTGTTCTGGAAAGCTATCATGATCAAAAAGCAATCATTCCCATATGTAACACACTGACACTAACCCCCCATAGCATTGTGAAACTTTTCAGAAAGAACTGTAGTGTGAATACCATATATACACCATCCTGGCCTTACCCCTAACATTTGTTCCCCCCTCGGTACTGCAGATTGAACCCCGGGGTATTCAACATCTGAGGGATAGCCCATGCTGTTTTTTTATCGTTATTTTTTGTTTTTTTGATGGTACTAGGGATGAAACTCAGGGGCATTCTACCTCCAAGCTATACCCCCAGCCCTATTTTACAGTCTTTTTTTAAATTTCTGAAACAGGGTCTCACTGAGTTGCGAAGGGCTTCGCTAAGTAGCTGAGGTTGTCTGCAAACCATGACCCTCCTGTCTCAGCTTCCCGAATGCTGGGATTTACAAGCATGTGCCACCATGCCTGGCTTTTTTTTTGGTGTGTGTGTGGGTACTGGGATGAAACCCAGGGGCATTCGACCTCCGAGCTACATCCCCACCCTATTTTTTTACTCTTTATTTTGAAACAGGGTCTCACTAAGTTGCGGAGGACCTCTGTAAGTAGCTGAGGCTGTCCATGAACTGCAATCCTCCAGTCATAGAATGCTGGGATTACTAGCATGCACAACCACGCCAGGCGACACCTCGCTTTTATTCTTTATTTTTAAACAGGATCTCGCTAAGTTGTTGAGGCTGGCCTTAAACCCATGACCCTCCTGTCTTAGCCTCCCAAGTGCTGGGATTACAGGCATGGGCCACCACACCCGGCTACTACTACTAACATGTCACTGTATGTCTTTTATTATGTCACTGATTCATCTAATCATTTGATGTTTTTTAAATTAATCACAGAAAAAAAATAAAATTAATCACAGACATTACTAACATGTCACATCTACACATTTCAGTATGCATATTGTGATTCAACATTTAGATTTTTTGAGAAATTTACATACAATAAAGTGTACACATTTTAAATATTCCCCTTATGAGTTCTGACAAATGGTTAACTATGATACAAAGCCCTGCCAAACATAGTACATTACCATCACCCCACAGAGTTTCCTCATGTTTCTTTCCCACCTCATTCTCCTCCCAGAGGCAACAATTGTTCTGATTTTTTTCAACTACAGGTTCTGGAACCCCATACGAGTGTGTTCTAGAACATTACCTTGGTGGAAATAGCATACATACTCTTGTTCTCACTCAGCAAAGTATTTTAAAGATTTATCCATGTTCTTCAGTTTATCGGTAGGTCTTTTTTTTTTTATTGCTGAGTTGTATTTATTACAGTTCTATTTATTTATTGTTGGGTGTGTGGTACCCTATGGGGATGAAATCCAGGGGCCTTCTACCTCCGGGCTATACACCCAGATTGATTGGATGTTTTATTTGGAAACAGGGTCTCACTAAGTTGCTGAGAGCCTCCCCAAGTGTGCTGAGGCTGGCTTTGAACTTGCAATCCTCCTGTCTCAGCCTCCCACGTACTGGGATTAAAAGTGTGCGCCACCACGCCTGGCTCAACATTTTAAAGAGTGAACTAAATACTTAAGCATCAGTTCTGAGTTTGTTTCATACCTTCATATTGACATCAGCCCCATTGCCTACTAGAAGTTCTAAACATAGTGCTCCATGTGTTGATGCAGCAGCAAAATGCAAAGGAGTAAATCCTTTCTCATTCTTTTGATTTACATTAGCACCACAGTCTATAAGTTCATTCACTACAACATCTTGTCCATTATAGCAGGCCACATGAAGAGGTGTATTTCCATAGGCATTTGGTTCATTCATCTATTGGAAGGGGGAAAAAAAGGGTGAATGTCAATAGTAGTCTTACTAATTATCATTAGTGCATACTATTTTAGAAATCTTGTGGTTGCAAGCAAATAATTAAAGTGAAAAAAATAAAAAAAGAATACACAAATGAAGCTTTTTTTATTTTTATATTTTTTCTGATACTGGAGATGGAACCCAGGGGCTACACTCTCAATCCTATTTTCTATTCTTTATTTTGAAATACGGTTTCATTGAGTTGCAAAGGGCCTCACCAAGTAGCTTGTCTCATCCTCCCAAATGCTGAGATTACAAGCATGTGCCACCACACCCAGCTCAGATGAAGCTTTTTAAAATTCTTTAAAATAATAAAAATACCTGGGCGTGGTGGCACTTTGCCACCAGAAGAGTCTCTCTTCAAGCTTCCAGATAGGCCCAATCTTGCTGATACCTTGACTTAGAATTTCTATACTCCAGGGCTTTGAAAAATTAAATGCCTATTGTTTTAAGCCCCTAATTTATGGTAATTTGTTATGGTGCCCCTAGTTATCATCCACTTTTTTCTGTGGTACTGGGGGTGGAACCCAGGGGCTTTTCTACCCACGAGCTATATCCTCAGACCTATTTTATATTTTATTTGGAAACAGGGTCTCACTAAGTTGCTGAGAGCCTCACTAAGTAGCCGAGGCTAGCTTTGAACCTGCGCGACCCTCCTGTCTCAGCCTCCCAAGTGCTAGGATTACAAGTGTGCGCCACCACGCCCAGCTACCACCCACTTTTTGTTAGTTTTTTGCAGCTGATCTAAACTGTCTTCCTTGAAACAGAGTTTGCCCACTCTTTCCTCCTAATTTGCTGCTTTGAAGAACCAGCAAGTTTGTCTAAATTGTACCAAAAATAAAAGTAAATTTACTAAGAGTGGAACTAAAGTACGTATGTTGCAAGGATGGTCTTGTGAAAGCTGCAGGTATTCTAAGCTGTATCAATTCAGGAATCATAGATCCAGGTAGAGCAGCACCCCTTTCTAGGTAAACAAAATTAAACAGAAAAAAACACTTAAACTTGGTGAGCAAGAAGTCTCTTATCTTCTAGCCTACTTCTTGCTAATATCCTATAATGTGATCTACTACAGTATGTATTTATTTTATGATGCTGGGGATTGAACCCAGGAGCATTCTACTTCAGGGCTACACTCCAGCCCTATTTTATTTTTTTGTTTGTAAACAGGGTCTCATTAAGTTGCTGAGAGCCTTGCTAAATTGCTGGGGCTGGCTTTGAATCTGTGATCTTCTTTTCTCAGCATCCCAAGTACTTTGATTATAAACCAGCTGCTACAGTCATTTAAAAGAACTTTATTAGGCAAATAAGACTAACAATCCAGGTGCCTACTCTGTGGAGTTCCATAGAACTCGAGGAAATAGAGCTACAGGGTCTAGAATATGATAGAAAAAAAAAATCCTCCCAGAGAATATTTTTTTTTTGGAATTTATTTTACCTTATAACATACTTTGACTACTTACCTGAATTGGAAATAAGTGCACTAATAAAATATTTAAAGGACTATAAATATCTGGTTAAAAGACAAATATTACTGTAAAAAAAAATCATCTTTTAAGCCAGGTGTGATGGCGTACCATGTGTAATCCCAGTACTTGGGAGGCTGAGACAGGAGGATTGTAGGTTTGTAGCCAGCCTTAGATACTTAGTAAGACCCTCCAAAACTTAGTGAAACCCTATTTCAAAAATAATGAAAAAAATGGGGCTAAGGATGTTGCTTGGAGGTAGAATGCCCCTGGGTTCCACCCCAACTACTGCAAAAATAAATAATTAATAATAAAAAAAATCTTCTTTTAAATCTGAAATAATTTCTGCCACTAGTGTAAAAGCAAATATGTTTCATTATTTTATACTGCTCAATCCATGTACCTACATCAACTCCAAGATCTAGAAGATACTTGACTACGCTGATCATCCCACTGGAAGCTGCTGCATGAAGAGGTGTATAAGACTTCTTATCTTTGCATGTCACTTCAGCTCCCTGTGCCACAAGTAATTTCACCACTTCACTGTGACCTGAAAATGTTTAAGACAGCGATGAGCAAATATGAGAAAATCTCAATAGAAAGGCAAAACTGCATGACAATCACCATGTAAAAATTACAATTTGAGAAAAGATGAAAAACACAAAATTTCAGAATAATTTAGATAAATATTGGTGGATATTACTAATAATTAAAAACAATACACTTAACTAATTTGTTCACTGATAACCCTGAAATCTATAAATTTTCCTTTTGCCTGGAACAAAAATGTCCCTTTTAATATCCTCCCCTCCAAGGCGTTTCTTAAGATATGAAGTGAGCTATTATATTCAGAATAACACATTAGTTTATATTTCTCTGCCTTACAGGAAGTTTCTTCTACTTATAAGTCTGAGAGTACCTAGGCCTGGCTTCTTTCTTTCTTTTCCATGTTTGAGATAGGGACTTGCGATATTACCCAGCCTGGTCTCATACTCATGACCTCATGTGATCCTCCTATTTCAACTTCTGTAGTGCTGAGACTATGGGTATGTGCTACCATGCTAAGACAGACTATTTCTTAAGAATGCTAGGGAGACAAGTGTGGTGGTGCACCATTTGTAATCCCAGTACTTGGGAGGCTGAGACAGGAGGATCGCAGGTTTGTGGACAGCCTCAGCTAGTCAATGATGCCCTCCCCAACTTAGTGAAACACTGTTTCAAAACAAAGAATAAAAGCAGAGTGTGGTGGTGCAAGTTTGTAATCCGGGAGGCTGAGACCTGAGGATGGCGGCTTGCAGCCAGGACGCCCTTCACAACTCAGTGAGATACTGTTTCAACAATAAAAAGACAAAAAAATTGGGCTGGGGGTGTAGCTCAAAGGTAGAATGCCCCTGGGTTCCATTCCTAGTAACGCAAAACAAAACAACAAACAAAAACACAGGAATGCTAGGTTCACCAGGCGTAGTGGTGGTACACGCTTGTAATCCCAGCATTTGGGAGGCTGAGACAGGAGGATCATGGTTCATAGACAGCTTAGCTACTTAGTGAGGCCCTTTGCAACTCAGTGAGACCCTGTTTCAAAATAAAGAATAAAAAATAGGCTCAGAAGTAGAATGAGCCTGAGTTCCATCCCTAGTACATTAAAAACACACACAGACACACAGCTGAAAATCTTTTTCTCTTAGTATTTTCATCAGACTACCTAAACCTACTTACTTTGCTACTCATCCTTTTAATAGGATAGGCTAGGTGATACTGTGGTATGGTTAACAACTCACAAATCTCAGAGATTTAAACAATTAATATTGCATTTCTCATTTATACTGTAATATAGATTAGAAAGAGGGTCAGTCAAAGACCAAGTTATACTGTTAATAACAGGAAAAATATGAGGGTTCACTGTGGGTGTTAAACCATAAAGAAAGGATTTGCTGTGGGTGTTACTAAAGTCAGGCATCAGTATCTTTTTAAGATGCCACTTTGTGGCTTGGCATTTTATGATGTAGTTCGTATCATTCTGAATGTCTGGTAACTGCAGGAAAGGGAGGAGACTGCAGTTTCACACCAATAATTAAATGCATCATCCCAAAAGAGTTGTTTTCATCCCAGAATTAGCACACAAATTACCAGAAGGTAAGAGAACCACTATTCTTCTCCTATTTCTCATTTTTCTGATGTGTGTGTTTTAGCAGTACTGGAATTAAAGTCAGGGGCATTCTACCACTGAACATCCCCAGAACTTTTTTTTTTTTTTTTACACTAGGGATAGAACCCAGAAGCATTCTACCTGCAAACTACACTCCCAGGGTCTCATTAGGTTGCTGAAAACCTTGCTAAGTTGGCTTTGAACCTGCAATCCTCTTGTGTCAGCCTCCCCAAGTACTGGGATTACAAGTGTATGCCACCATGCCAGGCTCATCCCTAGAATTTTTTTTTTTTTTAATTTTTCACTGTGAAACAAGGTTTTAATAAGTACCAGGCTGGGTTCAAACTTTTTATCCTCCTGTTTCAGTCTCTAATGGTATATACCACTACGCCTCTGTACTTCTCATTTTTTTTCAAAATGGATTAAATTGTGCTTTCTTTTTTCCCCACTGTGTCTTTGTTCATGAGATTCTTTCCTCATATGGAATGTTCTGCTTGAAACATTTTCCCAAATATTGCTAATCCTTGAAAGCCCCTGTCAATTCTGATCTTTCCTGACCAACCCACTGATCTCTCTTCCCTTTGAAGTCCTATAAGCCAAAAGCACCAAAAACTTAGATTCCATCTAAAAAATCATATCATGCTTTATGATGTTCATCAAAATCCACTATTTCTTTATAATTATTCTTAAAATTACCTTTAATTACTTTAAAAATTTTATCTTAATATTTTAACTTCCCAAATATATACCTTCACAGGCAAAAGAATGTATGATATTCTATCTCTTAGTATATTACATATGGCCTAGAATAGTTATATACAAAAGAGGCAACCTAATAAATGTTACATTAAATAAATTGCTTATGATGCCATTTTTTTCTTTATGGTGTTAGGGATTGAATCCAGGGACATTGTACTTCTGAGCTTTATCTCTAGCCTCGTTTTATTTTATTTTTTTAACTTGGAAACAGGGTCAAACTAAATTGCAGAGAGCTTTGCTGCTTTAAATTGCTGAGGCTGGTTTTGAACCTGCAATCTTCTGGTCTCAGCCTTCCAAGTACTGGGTTTAAGAGACCTCGTGGCACAACGGTAGCGCGTCTGACTCCAAGTACTGGGTTTACAGGCATGAGCCACCACACCCAGTTCAATGCCAATCTTTTGATCTCTTCACAGAGAATGAGTACCTGAAGTTTATAAACTATAAAGTGATTCTTTCATGTTATAAACTCCCTCAAATTTAAGTCAGAACATTCTAAGTGATATATCAAGGGATGTAGCAAAATTATTTATAAATTATCAATTAAAATGGTTATTTTTAGCTTTTCCCTCTTACCTCAATATGAAAAAAAAATCTTATGCTTCTTGGGAAACAAAGGATTCTACTATGGTTTGAATTGCCCTGGAGAACTCCTTTGGAAACTTAACCCCATTATGAGGTATTAAGATCAAATGAGACCCCAAGGCTAGGACTCTGATTCAATGGGGCTTTCCAGAAAGAGAACAGTCCTAACAGGAGTGAAGTTCTGCTGCGGCATGTGATGTCCTATGCTGCCTTGGCACTCTGCAAAGTCCCTGGTAGCAAGAGGACTTCAGTGGCTATAGCTATCCAATTTTAAATATCCCTTTCTTCAGAAATATGAGCTGAATAAACCTTTATTCTTTATAAACCAGTCTGTGGTATAGTGTTATAGCAACAAAAATTGTTTAAGGCCACTACCTAGCAACTAATAAAGTACCAAATTAAATGTGACTATAGTTTAAGAGTAATAACTGAGCTGGGCATGGTAGCGCAGGCTTGTAATCCCAGCATTCAAGAGGCTGAGACAGGAAGGATCATGGTTCGCCAACAGCCTCAGCTATTACTTAGTGAGGCCCTGCTTCAAAATAAAGAATAAAAAAAGGGCTCGGGGTATAAGTTGGAGGCAGAATGCCCCTGGGTTCCATTCCCAGTACAAAAAAGAGTAATAACTGGCATAGAAGATCCTTTAGGACACATTACTTCCTGATTTATGACGCTAAAAAGACAGCTACTTGGGTTTATTATAATGCAGTGATGATCACAACTTAAAACATCTGGAAGGCACATATATAAAGACGGTAGGGGTGTGTGTGTGTGTGTGTGTGTGTGTGTGTGTGTGTGTGTGTGTGTGTTTGTTTTGCTGGGGATCAAATCCAGGATCTCAAGAATGCTAGGCAAGTGTTCTACCTCTAACCTACACTTCCAGCTCTATAGTTTTCTTTTTTCTTTTTTTTGGCATGTTGGGATTGAACCCACGGCCTTGTGCAGGGTAGGCAAGTGCACAACTGCTGATGGAGCAGACCTTTACTACTACCAGGCTGATTTCACTTAAGCAGCAAACCCACTTATGGTATAACTTTTCACTAAGCTGAAAGAAATGTCACACAAATGGTGAGAATTTAAACGTACAATTTAGCCAGGCATGGTGGCACACGCTTGTAATCCCAGTATTTGGGAGGCTGAGACCTGAGGATCACGGTTCATGGACAGCCTCAGCTACTTAGTGAGGCCTTCTGCAACTCAGTGAGACGCAGTTTCAAAATAAAGAATAAAAAATAGGGTAGGGGATGTAGCTTGGAGGTCAAATGCCCCTGGGTTCCACCCCCAGGCCTGCAAAAAAAAAAAAAAAAAAAAAAAGTACAACTTTTCCCAAATATATGTTGAAAAGTAAATTTAAAAGTACATACCCATATATGCTGCCCAATGGATAGCACGCCTATCTTTCTTGTCAAAAGCATTAATATTGGCGCCTCTGGACAAGAGCAGTTTGACCATCTGGAATAAAAGTAGACACAGTTTCACTGAAATTAAGAAGTAGGGTTGTTGATGAATATCCCTGTGATAACAACTCATCTTAATTTCTCTGTTACTGAACTTTTCCATTTGTGGAGAAGGAGCTAGAATAAATACTGGAGGCCATTTACTATAATTAAGGATAAAATATGAAGAGTTCACTGTGGGTGCTACTAAAGTTAGGCTTCAGTATCCTTTTAAGATGCTGCTTTGTGTCCTGGTATTTTATGAACTAAATATAAATCTGAAAAATTTAAATCTGGAATATTTAACAAGAGGTTTAATTTCTATTCATAGCTCAAAGCATTATTAAAATGCAAACTGCATTCTCATCCCAGAAATGTCTGAAATTTAAGCACAGATATAGTTTCTACAAAATGATTAAACCTGAAGGTCACTGTAGTCTACTTTATAATGTAGTAATAATAATTACATCTAATCATATTTATAATAAGTTCTGTTAAAGGGCATTTCAGATTTCAAATAGGAACACATTTTCTGACCTTAACTGCAGGGTAGGCAAGGATTTTTTCTGTTGCAAAATTGGAGATGTACAATGAAAAGAACACTGTATCCAGCTGGCTGTGGTGGTATAAACCTGTAATCCCAGTACTTGGGAGGCTGAGACAGGAGGATTGTTGGCCACCCTCAGCAATTTAGCAAGACTTTTTCAAAATGAAAAGGGCTGGGGGTGTAGCTTGAAGACAGAATGCCTCTGGGTTCAATCCCTAGCAAAACGTGTACATACACACACACACACACACACACACACACACACACACACACACACACACAAAAAAAAAAAAAAAAAATAGTAAAGAAAGAAAAAGAAGAAAAAAACATAGGAAAGGAAGGGACACTGCAGTCAGTAGCTCCCTCCCAGCCATAGGCTCTTGAGAATGTCATTCTACCTTTTTGATTTTCTATGTCTGCAAAAATAAAGGAGTAGGGGCTGGAAAAGTGCCAAGTGCCTGTGGCCCCAGGTTCTCAGGAGGCTGAGGGGGGAAATCACTTGATTAAGCCCAGGAGGGAAAAAGG